>NC_083228.1:117845611-118156634 GCF_032191835.1 Heteronotia binoei | reverse complement strand
ATAGCAAGAGCTCTCCAGCCACCATCTGGAGGTTGGCAGTCTTAAGAATGGCCTTTTAACCATGGAATGCCACAAGTAATGCTGTTTTCTCTGATTGTTGGAGAGAACATATGACATTCCCAGCTGGACTTCATTTATTAACTATAATTTAATCAAAAAAAAAACCAAAAGAAAGTTTTAAACAGCACACCACCTAGTGCCAGTGGAGAGCATATCCATAAGGTCCCAGGTCCAATCCTTGGCAATTCTATTTAAAGGATTTCATGCATGAGGGTGGAACTCTGTGATGTTAGATAAATGCTTCCAGTCAGAGGAGGCAACAGTGAGCTAGATGGTTTGATTCAATATAAAACAGCTTCACATGTACAAATGAAAATCAAACAAATATTCGGACACTTACTATATGAAATCCATTTCTTACTCCTTCACTCTTCAGTGCTTGTACCTCAGCTTTCAGAATCTGCTTCTCTTGCTTTGTCTGTTTGCTCCAGGCATGGTGTTTTGTACCAGCAATGTTGTATTTAGAGCCACTAATTCCCCATTACAATCTTATCCATCTGCCATTGTCTTCTGACTTCTTTCCTACTGTATGCCTTCCTTTCCTACAGGCCAATTCCCACCTCACAGCATGTTTCAAGTTGCAACTGAGGTCATCCTGGCTATGTTTACTCCATCTGCTTCTGTTATGACAGTTCACAGGTGGATGATTTGAGCCTTTCCAAAAGCACCATTCCCAGTCTATGATTGATAGATGGGTCTTGCCTTCTGCTTTCACAGGCAGAAATGAGCTGACAGAATTGGTAAGGCTGGAGAGTGGATTTGACCTGCTTTGTCAATGGGTGTCTGAAAATACTCACTAGACTTCAGACAGATTGCCTGACTTGGGTTAACCGCCGAAGCACTTTTAATGAAAAGATGGGGCTAGTAGGATGAATGGCTTGAAAACTAATCTTTCAGATAGCTAACCAACAACAGTTTATGTGTTTCATGTCTGCCATAATCCATTTGTCTGCTGCTCGGCCCAGTTCCATAAAGGTCAAATTCAGCTATTAACCACATCAGTTCAAGGACCAATGTGAATTTCAGCAGATGACAGAATCTCTTTCCTGTGGCTTCTGAGCTCCTTTGAGTATGATGTTATGTTTAACCTGTATTGGTGAACAGGCTCCAAGTAAGAGTTAAGGATCTTCCAGATGGCTGGATTTCTGATTCTCAGGCATACTGAATTAGCATACCTGTCAACTGCTTATTAACATGATGATGGTGACAATCCTTAAGCTGCTGAAGATCAATAGAGGAATCAAAGTATCCTTGACATACTAATAACAATGGCAGGTCCTACTCCATAACAATCATAGGACTGCTTCTCAGGGGTGGAATTCTAGCAGGAGCTCCTTTGCATATTAGGCCACACACCCCTGATGTAGCCAATCCTGCAAGAGCTTACAAGGCTCTTTTTTTGTAAGCTCTTGGAGGATTGGCTAAATCAGGGGTGTGTGACCTAATATACAAAGGAGCTCCTCCTAGAATTCCACCCCTGCTGCTTCTTAAAACCATAGTATTGTGCCAGGTTCTGATTTGTTAAACTGACCTGTTTCCTCACTCCATGCCCCACACCATTAGCAGTAATAGGGAAATATGAGGGAATGCTCCATCTAGTGCTGAAGACAAAAAGTACAGTGCATGAGGAAGGAGCCAGATACAGGGCTGCTAGTTTGGGTGGCAACCTTGTGTTTCTTTCAATTATTGCTTCAAAATATATAGCATATAAACTGGCTAATCGCAAACTCGAAAACAAAACAGGTGAGTATGAAACATCCCATCACACCAATAAAAGCAGCAATAGGATCAAAGCACTGCCACAAGCGCCAAATCCATAGCTATCAAGCCAACAGGTTAGAAAAAGGGCATCAGACCCAAACCCAGCTTTTTGGAATACCACCTTACATAGTTTACAAAAGGGCTAGGATTGATAGACTTTTTCTGGCAGTTTGATTGCAGCAAAATGGACCAACTTGGTGGTATGGCAGAAACATAAAAGCTAGAGTTGTCTGTGGTGGAAATCTGTTGACCTCTGCCACAGCTCAGTAGGGCAGGGGGGGCGGAAATGGCATCTTGTCCCTGCCCTTTGCATTACCCAAAGAGGTGATCTCCTAATTAGTTGGGGGAATTAGCTTTATGGAGAAAGAGCAAGAGGGAGTAACTGGGATTTTCTACCTGTGTTTTGCGGGACTTTTTTCTCGTAAGAGAACTCTCAAAATAAACCAGGCAGGTATTCAACTGGACAGGTTTTTATTAAAAAGAGAAAGAATTGAAAAAATGCAAACAATAAACACACATACAAGGACTAAGAGAAACACGGAAGAAAAGGGGAAAAGCGATTTCAGAGAAGGTGATAATTACCAGTCTTAAAGAAAAGGGTCTGTGGAAGTAGGAAGCTGAGCAGCAAAATGACCAGCACATCATGGAGAGAAGAAGAAACCCAACAAAATGTGGGAGGATGAGAGGATCCAAGTCACAGATACACTGCACTGGTAGTTGGATGCTCTTTATATAGGACAAAATTCACCCTGGGGCAAGCTGACGTATTTGCCCAAAAAACAATAACTTGATGGGTTTTTCTAAGGTGAACAAAAGCTGTGGGAAAATCTTGATGACAGTGCAAGTCGTGGATGGGAAAGTGAATGTGTTTGTTGAACAGAATTAAAAATTGATTCAATGGTGCTTAATTGTACTATAAAAGTTATATATTTTATAGATGATCAATTTAAAAAAAACACTTTAAAAAAGTGGTGGAAGAAAAAATATTCAGATTTATACCCCAGTCTTATCTCTGAATCAGAGACTCAGAGTGGCTTACAATCTCTTATATCTTCTCCCCCCACAACAGACACCCTGTGAGGTGGGTGGGACTGAGAGGACTGAGAGCACTCATGGAAGCTGCCCTTTCAAGGACAACTCCTTCAATAGCTATGGCTAACCCAAGGCCATTTCAGCAGCTGAAAGTGCAGGAGTGGGGAATCAAATCCGGTTCTCCCAGGTAAGAGTCCACGCACTTAACCACTATGCCAAACTGTCTCTAGGGTAAGTGGCTACAGAGGAAGCAGAGTTGGACTTGGTGAGACCACTCCAATGGACCCATCATCCCACAGTTCTTTATTTATTTTACTAGATTTGTATCCCACCCTTCCTGCAAGTGGGATCGGGGAGGTGGTATGCATCTCTCTGAATGTGGAAGGTTGAGTAGACAGTCAGCCACTCTTACTTATCTCCCAAAATTCTTGCCCAGGCTTGTTCCTGATTGGCATACATTTTGTTTCATTTTGGGCCAGGCAGTGTCCTGTATTTATGATTTTGGGGGTGATATATTAAAAAGAGTGTTTCTGCCTCTCTAAGCTATAAACTGAGGAGTCTGACTGGTATCTCATGTCCCTGTCCCAAGTCTCCTGATGGATACCCATTCCCAACTGGAAACCCTATGCATTTGCTGAGTGCACCCCTATGTGGCATGTGGGGTTGTATATAAAGGAGTGGTCCAGGTACGTTGTTTGCGTTAACGCAGCTGGAGAAATAATCCAGTCTCACGTGTGCAATTCTTACTGCAATTACAGGAGCAGAAACAAAACAAAACAAAACCCACACGCTGTAGCCTTCCATCAGCAGAGAAATGTTTGGCTTGCAAAACTAACAGATGAACAGAAAAGAAGCACAACAAAAGGCTAGGAAACCAAAAGAAGCATTCAATAGGCCCTGAATAGTATAGAGCAGGGGTGGCCAACGGTAGCTGTCCAGATGTTTTTTGCCTACAACTCCCATCAGTCCCAATACTGAGACCCAGAGGCTTGGCCACTGTCCTGCTCTATGTTTTACTATTTGTTCTATATGTTTTACTATTTTATTGTTTTAAATTGTTGCAAACTGATGTATTTTAAAACCAAACTCTATGTTCTTCAGTGGGAAGGGCAGGATATAAACTGAAATCAGTCCCAGCCATCAGCAATGCTGGCTGGGGCTGATGGGAGTGTTACTGAGAGGCGCTGCCTGATAAAATGGAGTGCCCCAGTGCAAATAAAGAGAGAGGGTTTTCTACTTCTGTTAAACAAAATGGAGTCCGACCAAAGACAGGCCAAGAAAACACTCCATCTAAAAGGTTGGCGTAGACCCAGTAGAGAGCTTGTTTTGGTCAGCACCTGCAGTCTGTCTCTCAGTGTAATCTCCCCCATTCCCCCTCTAGCGCCTCTGCCCAAATGGGATGCATAATAGCATGGGAACTGCAGGTAAGTATTACTCTCACTCTGATCTTCTGCTACTTGCCAATTGTCCCTTCCTCTAGTCTATCACCTCTACCTTGCTAAATCCAATCAAATGCGTAACTTGATTGATCCTACCCTTAGAAGTCTTTTGATCCCTTTTCCGAGTGTCAGACAAAACCTGGTAACAAATTATGCAGTCCCTCCAAGCTTATCATCCTAGCGAAATGTGTGAAGTTTCCCAACATAGCGATTCAAGATAGCCATCCATCAAACCCCTATATAGTATGAGTCAAAAACCCACCTCGGTGTGCATTCTGTAGGACGCCATTTGCAGTCTGTACCACCTGTTACTCCTGTAATTGGGTCTATAGGGCACGTTATGCTGGTCGTTCGTGCTCCTCTCCGTGTACTTCCCATTGAACAGATGTCTCCTCTTCTGGATCAGGTGAATATTACCCGCTTCAACAACCCTTGAACTCCTCTATCGATAACCTCTATTTTCTTAGGCTCTTGTTTGCTTGTATAAATATATGTGTGTGTATAAATCCTCTTGTTACATATTTTAAGTAAACACTATAAAAAGACACAACTGCTTGGACTATTCTTGGCTGAAAAACCCGAACTCCGTATCATTGAAATAAAAGATCTTCACTCCTAATTCACTCTACCAAGTCTCTTAGCTAATTTCCCCACTAAAATAAGAGACTTAAAAGCATTGCCTGTAACAAGAGTTGTAGGCAAAAAACATCTGGAGAGCTACTGTTGGCCACCCCTGGTATAGAGAATATACTTCAGCTCCCCCTATAGTTTAAATGGACTACCCGCTAAAGAGTGGGTGCAATCATGTGGGTTTCTTACCCAGCAAGGCTTCTATTTGGCCATTGGGGATCTGATTGGCTGTGGAAAACAAAACGATTTTGGTCAGTTGCAGCTGCCACCACAGTATTAGTATTATTTTAGTATTTACCATTATTTATTTTAGTATTTTTTCCCTCCATCCTCTTACCCATCTTCTCTCCTGTACTTGGGCTTCCTCTGTGTGTCTGGCCCCACCTCCTGAAGTAGCAGTCTTGTCACTGGCTTGCTTCCTGTCACAGTCATTTTGTACTTGCACCTACCACCCTTTCTCAGAATTAAAAAGACTGGGAACCCTGATTTACAGTAAGAAAAAGGGTCACATGCCCCCCAATGTTTATTCTACCCTGACTGAAAACTTTTTTAATTTCCTTCCTCTTTCATAAACTGGCACAGGACCTGCCCTAGGGCGCATGGCACTCTAGACAGACTCACGGACTACCATCCCTCTCTACAGTGCCTTGCTGCCCCCCTCTCCCACTCCTTTCCCTCCCTTTCTTCCCCACCAGGTCTATTTCAGGGCTCAGGAACAGGCAGTTGAGTGCTGTGCTCCTGGGCTATCTAAAGGCGCCCCCTGTATTCTTGGTGTTTTGGGGGGGGGCAATGTGGAAGGGCTTCTAGCCCCACTTGTGACCGTCCTTTTTTTTTTTTTTGCCACTGTGTGGCATAGAGTGTTGGACTGGATGGGCCATTGGCCTGATCCAGCTTGGCTTCTCTTATGTTCTTATGATCGATGGGTAAAACTGCATCGGAGGCTCCTGGCTCCTATGCCAGCCCTCCCACATGTTCACTGTCAGTGCCAGGTTGAGGGGGCAGGACAGCAGCAGTGGGAAGAACCAGTGAGCTGCTGAAAAAGTGGCCACTGCCACTGCCTCCTCCCCACTTCCTTTCCAATCCAAGAAGGAAATGGGGAGGAGGCAGCAACAGCGGCTGCTTTTTCAGCAGCTTCTGGCCTGTCCCTTCAACCCAGCATTGACAGGAGGGCCGGCATAGGAGCTGGAAGCCTCTGTCGCAGTTTACCCACTGATCAGCTGATTGGCAGGGGGCACCTTTAGATAGCCCGGGAACGTGGCACTTGATCGCCTTTCCCTGGGCATTGAAATAGACCTGGCGGGGAAGGGAGGGAGGAGGAGGCTGTGGAGCAGGCAAAATAGGCATTTGCCTAGGGGGGAAGGCCAAATTTGGAGACACCACCTGCTGGCACCCTAGGCAACCAGTTTGTTTACTGGGTAGGCCGGCCCTGGACTGGTGCTATGATAACTGAGGAAGTTGCTATCTAGAAACCAACTTAAATGAGACACATAGGTCACTCACCCATTTCCTCCAGTTCAGTGATGGTGTCTTTCTATCACAGACCTCAATATTCTCACAGGGTTTTTTTGTGAAGAAGAAATTCAACAGTTCTCTTCTGAGGTTTCTTTCTGAGTCAGTGCCTCTGAGTTGCTAGACATTTCCTGGGAGACCCCCCACTGGATGGAGGCATATTTAAAAATTAAAAGCAGATCTCCCAATACATGTGCAATGACAACTTGATGAATTGGCAATAAGCTTGTGTGGATGAGATTCCACCCCCCCGCTTCATCTAACTGCAGTGATTCTTTGTTCTGACTTCTGGGACTATGTTCTACATGGTTCTTCATGCATATATGCAAAGTATTACTGCAGTTATGGACATACTTTCCTCTCCCTTGATGAGGGGCAGAACCATAGTAAAAAAAAAAAAAATCACCCCGTCAACTGTTTAAGAGACCAATTTTGTTTGTTCTTTATTAATGAACTTACCTTTTATTGTCAATAAGAGCAGGAGGAAGAGACAGAATGCTGCTATTCTTCTCCCTGTTCTCTCCAGTGACCAAACCCAGCATGCAAACTGAGCCCTTTCTAGGTAGCAGCAGAGCCAGCTGGCATAGGCCCCGGGATCCTTTCTAGCCTAGGGTTGTATTTTTTTTTTTTATTTATTTATAATTTTAATAAGAAAAAAAGTCCAAATTATAACATCTAGCCTTGGGTTGTCAACTCCTGGTTGGGAAATTCCTGGAAGATTTGGTGTTTTCAGCTTCCTCTGTAGCCACTTACCCTAGAGCCAGTTTGGCGTAGTGGTTAAGTGCGTGGACTCGTTGACTGCCAGCCATAGCTTGCAGACCTGTTATGTCATCTGTTTACTTTGGTCACATTGCTTTCAATGGGTCATTATTTTAAGTAAATATTCATAAAGATGAAACATAAACTTTGCTTCACTTTGACTGAATCATGGCTATTATTTTTATTTTGCAGGAAATAAACTCAATGTTGTCTCCTGCATGAACCACAATGATAAATATAGATCATTAGAATTCTTATTAAATAAAAACACTACAATGCAAACTTTAAAATCCTCAGTATCTCAATAGGGTAAAATTAAACAGGGTTCTTCTCAGTTTCTGGGCAATGTAACGAAGTAATAACCATTTTCTGTTTTATTATGGATGGCGTAAGGAGCTATTTTTAGAATTGAGTCACAAAATAGCTGCCGTTCTTCTTTTAATCACCCTTTTTGGCTTTGAATGCGCCCAAACATTTCTAATCAAGTTTGATTTATATATCTATAGCTCTATATATTGTAGCCTGGGGTGAGAGTTTCTCTGCCAAGATTCAATATATTGCAGGCTCCCTAGTCCCGGAGCCCAAGTTATTAACCCACACGAATGGGCCTTTAAATGGAAATCCTGGCAAGGGCTCTGCTATCTCAGCAGCTTCTTTATATATAACAAAATTGTTGATTCAGAAGGCCAGATTTCTTGCCCTCTGTTCATAATGATTGCATCTATAAGCTCTGGATTTGTGTTCACTCTGGGTAAATTAAAGAAAAGCAGTTGCTTATTTGTATCTTCAATGGCATGCATAAATCCATGCAAGTTGTATACAATTATGGGGAACCATCCAGCAAAAGTTAAGCACTTCTATGTCCTATTTATTTAAATAAAAATTCTTAACTGCACTCCAATCAATGGCCTCAGTAATATTTAAATGGAACAGGACTGTAGCCACTATGTGAATAACATGGCCACTAGGAAAGTGTGACAATATTGACTCTTCCCTAAGCACTGAGTTTCTCCCATAAAAGGGAGAACAACCTTGGTAAGACACAGGCATGAGGTAGCTATTCTGGCTATTATTTTAGATCTAATATCTATAGAGTTAGATCTAATATCTATAGATCAAGTCTTCAAGGAGGGACACCCTTTGCTTCAACTGACGTTTTTGCAACCTCCAGGTGGGGGAAGGGAATCAATTTGTTTCAGAAAGTTTGCAAATGCCATGATGTCACAAGACCACACTGCAAGATCTTGGCCACCATTTTGGGTTTCCTGCTAGAAAATGTAAAACAGCAACAAAGCAACCCCAAACTCTGCAAGGAAACTAACAGGGGCCAGGCAGCAGTAGCTTTCTGGGTTCCTTGCTTTGACTGCTTTATCTTGTTATTATATTATTTACATATCATTTTGGGGCAGGAATCTTCAAGAAGGTTCCCACGAAGTTTTAAACAGCAGCAAAATACAGCATCTTTACAAAAATCAAAATTAAAGTCTAATAGCTACATGCAATGACAACAAAAACAGCAACACTGAAGGAAGGTGGCTCTTTGGCCTTGCAGGAAAGAGAATCCCATAATTTAGAGGCCACCACAGAAATAAGTTTTAATTCTCAGTCACCACAATTTAATGACTGATAAGGTTACATGCAACTAAAGGTGACTGATTGACTGACTGACTGACTGGGCTTCAATGAATTTAAATCCCCAGTACATTTCATTAAAATGGCATAAAAAGTTCCATAAAATGTCGGCCTCTTAGAAACAATAGCAACAACAATGGATGAAATAATTTCTCCCTGCACTGTACCAAATTCCACTACATCATCACCACCACCATCACCACCACCACAGCAATAGCTGATGGGGGTAAGATGTGTAGTAGGGGGTCAGTTTTATAACACAAGGTTGTTCATCCAATCCATAAACGTTGATCTACAAAAGGAATACAGAAGAAGAAGATCACAGGTTTATACCCCACCCTTTTCTCTGAATCAAAGTCTCAGGGTGGCTTACAATCTCCTTTATCTCCTTCCCCCACAACAGACATCCTGTGAGGTGGGTGGGGCTGAGAGAACTCTTACAGCAGCTGCCCTTTCAAGGACAATTCCTATGAGAAGACATGATAAACCAATTGTAAAAGAATTACACAAATACAAACTGGTATGGAAATGACTTCACTTTTCTAGGCTGAAGTCAATATAGTCATGACAAACAGAGTCTAAAACAAATAAAACGTGTACAATTTACTTTTAGCCAGGGTAAGGACATAGTTACATAAAGAGACCAGGTCAATGGTTTCTCCAAGAACATGTCACAACAAGAGGCCTATTGGTGCTTCCACAGCAGCTCAGTCAATTAAACTTAATACGTGTAGACAACAAATAATCTTTAACAACTTTGTTTTACCTGAGAACCTGACTAAAACCAAGAGAGGTTTGAGATTAGCAAAAGTCCAATGCCATTGACTTTAATTCAGAGACTTCAATGTCAGTCCATGCAGATCTGACATAAAGTTTTGTTTCCACTTGCATGAATCATCTGCTGGTCCATAAAGCTAACAGAGCAGGTGTAGAACCCAGAAATAATAACATTCATACTACTTTGTTTCTTGGCATAGTGGGATCACCACATGTGGATGCTATGACACCTCTTGATGTATTTTCTGGTACCCATCACTTCATGGGTGAAAGAAAGGGGCAGGAAGAAAATCAAGGAATTCTGGGTCTTAGTTGACTGACTAAATCGACTGACTACAGGTTGCTGAACTAATCCCCAGGAAGACACATCATAGCCATGAGCTATTGTCTTGGTCACAGACATAGAGTTACTAGCCTTGGAAGCCTCTCACTGTGGCAGTGCAGCAAACAGCCCAAACCCGAGTAGAGGTACAGTGTCTCAGAAGTGGGGTGCTGCTTGGCATGCAGACGGTCTCAGATTACGAAAAAGAAAAATAGCTGGTTTTTATGACTGCTTTTTTCTACCCTAAGGAGTCTCAAAGAGGCTTACAATTGTATTCGTTGAAGTAAAAGGGCAGAAAGTACTACTAATACCTGGTGACAATGGTCAGGAGATGTGTAGATAACACTTCCTGCATGTTTGATTAGTCTACATTGTGATAGAAGAAGAAGAGTTGGCTTTCATACCCTGCTTTTCTCTATTTTAAGAAGTCTCAGAGCAACTTACAGACACCTTCTCTTCCTCTTCTCACAAAAGGCATCTTGTGAAGTACGTGGGGCTGAGACAGTTCTAAGAGAACTGTGATGGGCCCAAGGCCATCCAGCAGGCTTCATGTGGAGGAGTGTGGAATCAGGCCCAGTTCTCTGGAATAGAGTCCACCACTCTTTACCATTTCACCATGCTGATTACATGCTATATGTACAATGTCTGCCAAAATCAAGTTTATTTGACAAATAATTATGCAATTCCATGGTATTCATATATAGAAATGCATTACCAAAGCAGCATGGGAACAAACTAGGGTTGCCAAGTCCAATTCAAGAAATAGCTGGGGGCTTTGGGGGCGGAGCCAGGAGACTTTGGGGGTGGAGCCAGGAGACATTGGGGTGGAGCCAGGAACAAGGGTGTGACAAGCATAATTGAACTCCAAGGGAGTTCTGGCCATCACATTTAAATTTTTAAATGCCTTTCTTCCATAGGAAATAATGAAGGAGAGGGGCACCACCTTTTGGGGCTCATAGAATTGGACCCCCTGGTCCAATCATTTTGAAACTTGGGGGGTATTTTGGGGAGAGGAACTAGATGCTATACTAAAAATTTGGTGCCTCTACCTCAAAACATAGCTCCCCCAGAGCCCCCAATACCCGTGGATCAATTCCCCATTATTCCCTATGGGAATCGTTCTCCATAGGGAATAATAGAGTGCCCAGTAGACATTTCCCTCCCCCCCCCACGCTTTCTAAAGGGGGGGAGGGTCTCCAAACCAGGGAATCCTCTGCCCCCTCCCTCTCTCACACACACAAACACTTACTGGGTCTTCTTCCTGCAGAACTTTACTTGATCTAAAAACGAAAGCAAAACAAAGGGAGGGGCCGTTCTCTGAAGCCCTTCCTGCTTCCTGCTCAGCCTTAAAGGCACATATTTTAAAAATGGACCTGCGGGAGCTCTAAAACTACATGGTGATTATAGGGAGCGGGGCTTCCCCCGCCGGCCAGCTGGCTGGGGGCGGGGAGAAGCCTGTGAAAATGGGGGATCCCCTGCTGGGACCTGGGGATTGGGAAGCCTAGAACAAACTCAGAAGTTGCAACGACCATGCAAGTGTGGTATTGTGGCATTCAGATACATCAGGCTAAAGAGAAAGTGTGCTTGTTAACCGGATTTGGGGCAGTGCCCCACCCAAGAAACAATCACCAGGCGGTAGGCTTTGTTGTTCAGAGAAAACTGTTTTATTTTCACTTCTGCAGAAGAGGAGAGGAAGATCAGGTAACAAGGCTGTTCTCCCTCTGGCTAATTTTGGCCAAGCCCTTGCCTTTATAGGGTCCCGACGTCATAGATTCCCTCCCTTACTCTGTGGCTAACAGCCAGTCGACGCAGAGTTTACAATCTAGCTTCCACGTCCGCTTTGGGCTATGACCATATTAGGCACAAACATCCTATAACCATATAAGGCAAAAGATACAAACATCCTCTCAGCAACATTTTCCATTGTTTTATAACAATCTAGATGAATACAAAGCTCCAACCTTAAATTTTACCTTAGTGGCTAAATAATTGGTTATCTCATACTCTACTCAATACTATAGTTTATAATGATTTGCCCTACTTAGATTACAAAAATACTTCTACAAAGCAATAAAACCTTATTCTCTATGCAAACTTTAAAGGGGTTGCTGTTTTTAAGAAAACAGTGAGGGGGAGTAAGTCTACAACTAACTGCTTAGGAAACTGTGATAGGAAGTAGCTTAGCCGCAAACCATACTGAGAGAGGCAGGAAGTTAGTAGCAGAGAAAACACTCAGAGCTTCAACTGTCAGGGAAAAAGGTGGGGGCCCTTTGGCTCCTTGGACTTTGTCCTACCTGGCTAATTGAGTGCTTGTTTTATGCTCTATTCAACTAGTCATGCTAAATATTGATTGCTTATAATGAGCTTTTGTTTAGATTATAATATCAAAAAGCATTCTACTTCTTTCGGCTTAGAAAGGTTAAAATCTGAAATGGGACATGAGAAAAAGAAGGGGGGTAGATCTGAAGCTTGCAAGTTATTGACAAGCTTCTATAGGAAATGGCTTACCCGCAAGCCACATCAGGAAGCCAACATTCAAGAATAACCTAACTGTCAGACAGGTGTGCTGTGCTGAGGAAAGTGTGGGGGCTTCTTCTAAGTCTCATCTTGTGTTGAATAAATGACAGAGACCATGACTGAATAAATGAACATTATTGGATTTTCCTAACAATCCCCCCTTTTATTTTTTGTAATTTCTTAATTTATTCACGCCTCATTTCTACACCCAAGTGGAGTCGATTATCTCATACACATGGGAGGAACCTTCTGGAGGGGGCGTCAGTGGCTGATACTCAGTCAACAGTACTTCCATCTTGCTAGGGGGCAGGGCAGCCCGTACTGCAGAGTCCACTATTCCTTTGATAAGTGGAATTAAGCAGGGAAGCATCATTAATCCTAGTAATGAAATTCCTAGGAAGAATAAACCTTGCTTCCAATTGGCAAACAACCCCCCCCCAGCCATCCTCCAGAGTCCAGAATTCCGGACCACTTTTGGACAGGGACGTGGGCTAGGTTCCTCATTCTGGTGGTGATTTCGGATATCACCTTTTGGGTGTCGTCAATTTCTAAACAGCAATTGGTTAGATTAAACTTTCCACAAACCCCTCCCTCACTAGCAAGCAAATAGTCCAAAGCTAAGCAATTTTGATAAATGGCAGTTCGAATTTGGGTTGCTTGCTTCGACAATATTTCAAGTGCCACACTCGTTTCCCTGGTTAACAGTTCTACAACCGCTTGTAACCTTATTAACCTATTTAACAAATAGATTGGGGTTCAGTAACCCCAACTGCCATCTTGTGCCCAGGTAGCTGGGTCATAGTATTGGACAATCCTTTCAGGTGGCCACTCGTCGGTCCATTGACCGATTGTGAGTTCTTTACCTATCGAGAGGTCCCTTTTCGCCCTGGGTTTGTAATCCCCCAAGTTAGTACCTTTAGTCAAGGGGATAAAAAAGAAAGCTGGTTTTATGTGACCCAGAAAACATGCTCCTGTCCAATTCTGGGGCAGGTGTGAGTAGGCCCTCCAGCCGCAGATCCAATATAGTCCGGCTTAATAATGTATACATGCTTTTGAACTGCAGCTGACTCATGGGGATCCCATAAAGTTCTACCACTGCCTTCCTCTGCATAATATCCCCAGTTGTCCTTGGTGATCTCCCATCCAAGTACCAATCCTGCTTAGCTTCTGAGCTCTAAAAAGATTCAGACTGGTCTAAATCAGCCTAAAAGTACCATACTGGACCTCTACATAACTCCCTGCATCTAATATATTAAAGAGTTTTCTATCTTAGAACCCTTACGCTTGTTTTTCCACAGTCGGAAAGTTTTTGAAGAGATGAAGCACTTTTGATGTCAGAAGGCCATGAGCCCCATTTGAAATAATAATCCCTGGAACTCTCACCATTGTACGATTTTCTGAATATACAGGTTATTTTTTTTTTAATATTGTAACATTTGCTTACTCTATTATGCCAACATTGCACAAATGTGAGCTGTGCATTTAAAAAAAAAAGACAGCATGAGGCAGGCTTTGATTGTGCAGGGCTCCAGAAATTCATATATTTATATCTTTTTTTACGTGTACGTGGGTAAATAACTGCACTACCAAGCTCTAGAGATCTCAGTTAATCTAATTTTTAATTACTTACCGTATTGATGGTCTGGAATAAAGAGTGTGGGGACAGCCCCCCCACCCCCCATGTAAGTGATATTATAAGGTCATTCTCAATTGGAAGCAATACATTTGAGATCTAATGACAAAAAGAAGCTTAGAAAATTAAAGCAATAGATCAGGTACCTTTTCAAACCTGCAAATTGAACTAGAGTTGTGGGGGGATTATAAAATAGCATTGAGTAATGAGGGGGGGAAGTTTGAGGCAGAAGTGCTGATCTGATTCTTCTAGTATCTTAAATTTGGTACTGAACAGAGGGTCTGGCTGCTGCCTCATCATAAAATTAGAGAGGAGTGGCAAATTTTCCACACAGGAGGAACTTTAGGGCAAGGATATAGCTCAGGTGTGGGATGGGGCAGGTTTTACATAAATCCAGTCTCATAAGGTCAGAGAAGCTAAACAGGGTTGCCCTTGACTAGTACTTAGATGGGAGACCTCCAAGGAATACCAGGGTTGTGATGCAGAGGCAAGCAATGGCAAACCATTTCTGAATGTCTCTTTCCTTGAAAACCCTTTGGGGTTGCCACAAATCAGCTGTGAATTGACAGCAAAAAGAAAAAAAAATGAGAAGAGCCATGCAGCCAAATTAGACTGTGGGTACATCTGCTCCAGATTCCTCTTTCCTACAATGGCCGAATAAATACTCTGAAAAGGACTCAAGCAGAACACAGAGGCCAACTCATCCACCTGTTTCTGTCTCCCTGAAACTATATTAGAAGTGAAGAAGAGATTTTTATACTCTGCTTTTCTCTGCCTTAAGGAATCTCAATGCGGCTTATAATCGCCTTCCCTTTTTCTCCTCACAATAGTCTCCTTGGGAGGCAAGTGGGACTGAGAGAATTCTCAGAGAACTGTGATTGACCCCAGGTCACCCATCAGGCTTCATGTGGAGGACAGGAGAATCAAAGCTGATTCTCCAGATTACAGTCCACTGCTCTTAGTCGCCCTACCATGTTGAGACTCAGGTGGGTTCTGTTCACACATTATGGCTATTGATAAACTTGTCCTCAGTGAATGTATTTAAAATCCCATTGTAAAACTATCTAAGTCAGTCACTGGCTAGACCTGAATGACCCAGGCTATCCCCATCTCATCATATTTTGGAAGCTAAGCAGAGTCAGTCAGCTCTGGTTGGTAGAGAGACCACCATGGAACTCCAGAGACAGGCAATAGCAAACCATCTTTGCTCATCTCTTGCCTTGAAAACCTTATGAGGTTCCCATGAGTTGGCAGTGAGTTTATGCACACATACATTCATGTGTCTGCATGCACACAAGAAGAAGAAGACTGCAAATTTATATCCCACCCTTCTCTCTGAATCAGAGACTCAGAGTGGCTTACAATCTCCTATACCTTCTCCCCCCACAACAGACACCCTGTGAGGTGGGTGGGGCTGAGAGGGCTCTCACAGCAGCTGCCCTTTTAAGGACAGCTCCTAACCCAAGGCCATTCCAGCAGCTGTAAGTGGATGAGTGTGGAATCAAACCTGGTTCTTCCAGATAAGAGTCTACACACTTAACCACTATATCAAACTGACTCTCACTACACACACACACATGCACACACGAACACCAGCGAATTTCACCAGACAGGTAGACACTGTGCAAAGCAGGGCTTTTTTTGAGCAGGAACACTGTTTCGGCTGGCTTGATGTCAGGGGTGTAGCCTAATATGCAAATGTATTCATGCTGGGTTTTTTCTATGAAATAAAGCCCTGTGCAAAATAATGGTGGCATCAGAAGAAGAAGATATTGGATTTATATCCCGCCCTCCACTCCGAAGAGTCTCAGAGCGGCTCACAATCTCCTTTACCTTCTTCCCCCACAACAAACACCCTGTGAGGTGGGTGGGGCTGGAGAGGGCTCTCATAGCAGCTGCCCTTTCAAGGACAACCTCTGTGATAACTATGGCTGACCCAAGGCCATTCCAGCAGGTGCAAGTGGAGGAGTGGGGAATCAAACCCGGTTCTCCCAGATAAGAGTCCGCACACTTAACCACTACACCAAACTGGCTCTAGGCCACTACACCAAACCACTACACCAAACAGGGGGTGTGGCCTAATATGAAAATGAATTCCTGCTGTGCTTTTTCTACAAAAAAAAAGCCCTGGTGTGAAGTAGTAATTAACAAAACAGAGTGATTAGTTGCTGTCATCATATTGAAAAAAAAAAAACTGGAAATAATAATAATGTTCTGCACAGTAGGAAGGACAGGGCTCAGGAGAGTGGTGGTGTGCATGCTTTAAATCAATAAGGTTCCTGGTCCAATCCCTTCCATTTAAAGATGGTACATTGTCTGTGGAAATTGTCTTCCCAAGACCCTGGAGAGATGCTACCATCAGTGAAAATTTTAGGGACCAGGGAGTTTGGCAGCAGCATCCCAGGTTCATTTCAGGGACATGAGTGAGGCTGTGTTTAGACTGCCTGCTTCTGAATATGGACACTAACAGAGAAGAGACCTTGATGTATTGTTCATGAGCAGCTGCATCCCCACCACCTTTGATCCAGCTGTCTACATTCTTCCAATGAATTCTTGCTTCATCTGAACAGCTAATGCATTTATACTGTGAAATATATGCTTGCTGTTTATTCTATCTCATTCTTTCCCAGAGAACTGAACCTAATTACCTGGAATGGCAAGATTTCTGCTGCCTCTATGATTGTCTGCACACTTGCCTTGTTAAAGACTACATCCTATGCCCCATATGGTGAAAGGAATCTGTATGGATTACATTGTCAACAGGCCCTCTGATGTTGATGTCCTTTCTAGATCCTAACTTGATAAAATGGAGCAGAGGAGAACAATATAAGCCACTCGAAGTCCCTTTTGGGGAGAAAGGTGGGGATATGAATGCATGTATGCATATAGTTTCAATGGCTGCTAGGCCATTTATACCTGGAGCCACTAATATTAGCCCAAATGGTTAGTATATGTGCTGCATGAACTCAAAGAAAACAGTCTCAGACAATATCAAACACTATCATCTAGTTCACAATAAATATAAATGCTGTGTTTACCCATGTGGTACCATAGCTCATTCATGTTATGCCAGACCTACAGGGCATGTTTTCCAGATGAAGACCTTGAGGCTAGTGCCTGGTGTCAGTGGCTAAAATTCAGCATGCAGAAGGTACAACTCTGTTGGCCAGGCAAAGGCACGCTCATAACATTTGTTCCAAATCATGTTCCAGAATTTTTATTTCATAATGTCTGCTAATCTTTTGAACTAATGCTTCACACAATGTTTCTTGCATCACTGTTATTCAGCAGTCTAAGACAAGGCTTTGATAATGGTGCCTAGCAGTGTTGTCTGCAAAAGGGAGTCGTTTAAAATGCAATGTTGCACAGGTCATACTGCTAAGGTATAATCTGAACTGAAGACCATTCCCTTGAACATTATTTTGTGATTCTATCTATCTATCTATCTATCTATCTATCTATCTATCTATCTATCTATCTATCTATCTATCTATCTATCTATCTATCTATCTATCTATCTATCTATCTATCTATCTATCTATCTATCTATCTATCATCATCTATCATCTATCTATCTATCTATCTATCTATCTATCTATCTATCTATCTATCTATCTATCTATCTATCTATCTATCTATCTATCTCTCTATCTATCTATCTATCTATCATCTATCTATCATCTGTCTTCTTCTCCTTCTTCTTCGTCGTCATCGTCATCATCATCATCATCATCATCATCATCATCATCATCATCATCATCATCTTCCATGCAATGTTAACATCTTAGTTACAGGTGGTTCATACTGCAGCTCAGACATCCTGAGACAACTGTCTTTCCAGTTATTCCTGATGCCTTACTGTGAACATCCCCGTGCTCAGAATCAAAGGAAAGGAAAGAAAAGGAAAGGAAATCCTGCTGCTTCCAAAGAGCAGGCCAAACCAGATAAATGATTTTTTTTTTTTAAACTTGTGGGGTGAGGCTCTCAGTAAGCATGCTGCCCTCCTGAGTTCTCATTAGGAACATGAAAAAGGACTTTAATTTCAGACTTTTGCTACAAAATCTTTCTTTCTTTCTTTCTTTCTTTCTTTCTTTCTTTCTTTCTTTCTTTCTTTCTTTCTTTCTTTCTTTCTTTCTTTCTTTCTTTCTTTCATTCTCTTTCTGCCACTGTGCTCTAAGCAACTTTTTGCTTGACAAAGACCTTTCGCTGGTGGAAGACCACTTGACCCAGAGGGTGGACCCCAGCTATTTGAACAGAGTGGTAGGATTCGACCCAGTAGTTCAACTGGCTGGTTCCAGTTCTGGACTAAGCCATTGAGACTCCACTGGGTTCATAGTTCAAGCAGCTAAATTCATGATATCCCTCTTGAAACACAGCCAGAGGTGTTTGGAGAAAGGTTAGCAATATTTAAGAAAAAAAGAAAGATAGAAGGAGAGAGTTCCCCCTCCTCAAAACATATCATACTTTCACTGCATTCACTTCTCTGTGAAAAAGTAATATTGCTGACTTGCAGTACTTTCATTCTTCTGAGTGATTTTGAAGTACATTCCTTAATGTACAAGGCCTAGAAGTCATGCCCTTTTCTAAATGGCATTTAGATCAAGTTAACTTGAAATAGGGCAATTTCCTGGGACTGGAGGACTTTCAGTTCCTGTAAGGTTTCTCACATCCATTGTGCCTAGATCGTTCTCAAATTCTACAAAGGCAACAGAGAAGGTGACACTCAGTGACACAACTGATAGTGCATTCCTAATCCTCCACCAAGTAAAACAATTTAGTTAGGATCCCATGTGTGGGATTAGCATTGCTGGGTAAATATCAATGAATTAATGAAGTGAATTAAGACCAAACAATCTCTTTTGGTCCCTAAACTATAGCTGGTATACATTATTATCATTTTCTTCCCCACTACCCTCTGCAAATGAAAACATAGGACACCCATACTTAGATTTAACAAGTTTATTTAAATTATTGATATATGCTGTAGAGTCTTCACATATTTAAGGGCAGCTCACACCCATTGTCATCTGGGCAATTCCAATTTCGCTCCAGACTTAATGGCAGAAAATGCCCTCAGATTGTAGCTAATTTATGGTGACTCCATAGGGTTGTTCATGTTGGTGGTCTCTGTGTAGCTACCCTGGACTTTCTTGGACCAAGTGCTAACCAGGGCCAATGCTGCTTAGCAGCCAAGATCTTATGAGATTTGGACTAGCCTGGGTCATCTAGGTCAGAACAGCTACAGATTTAGCCAGTGATACCTGCTGGCTTTGTTTTCCTTGCCTTCTTATGAGCTGTGGCAAGAGAAACTAACCCCATCCTACCATACAATGGGTCTGACCTGGTTGGCCCAGGATAGCCTGATCTTGTCATAACTCAGAAGCTAAGCAGGGTCAACCCTGGTAAGTATTTGGATGGGAGCCCACCATGGAAGTCCAGGGTTGCTACACAGAGGCAGGCAATGGCAAACCTCCTCTGAACACCTCTTGCCTTGAAAACCCCAAGTGGGCATTGCTAGTAAGCTGCAATTTCATAGCAGTTGCCACCACCCAACTACCATACAATGGATGACGGGCTTTTTCTGGAGTAGCTTTTGATAATTACATGCTACTTCAGAGTACTCCCCAGTCCACAATACATTTGTTTTTATTGTCTAAAGCATGTCCCCCCCTCCAATATCCTAAAACATAACATATGAATGTGACTATAATGGTTCCCTGCTTTCCCTTTACTTTTGCTGGTTGAACAGTCCCTTTTCTTTGTTTTGGTATCTGACCCACCCAGTTGTTTAAAATGTATATAGATATATGCTGACTTAGCCTAGGAAACTGAGGAACGGAGAAATTCTTCATTTGTATATGTCAGATTATGGCACTAGAGAGGCTAATAGTAATTCAAAATAAACAAACTGCTTTATTTCACATTTGCGCAGAAATGGTAAGGAAGGTTTCAGGTTTGGAACTTGGCAGGTGAACAGGCAGCAGGAATGAGGTAGCCTTATATAACAATGAACAATAGATAGTTTGTCACAACAAAGCAGATATTGTGTTCTACAGACAAGTCAACTGGAGAGAGATCTCTTGGGGGGGGGGGTCACCGCTCAAATAAACATGCATAAGCTTCTTTGTCTCAAAAATACTTAAGTTTTGAAGGCAAGAGCATGTACACAAATTCCAATTTACTTTCCTAAACATGGGATAGAGGCCACTCCTCTTTTCTAGGAGCTATTTCCCTCAGAGAAGGACTACTAGGCCCACCTCCCTAATAGAGATTCCTCCTTGATCCTTTGCTCTTCTAATTCTTCTCTGTTCCAACTGCCACCCTTAACTGTTAGAATTCCATTCAAGTCCCCTGTCATTCAGGGTTCTCACATCAGGTTATAGCATGAACCATCCATTGCCCATTTCAGTGACAAATAGTTCATCATTCACAAACAAATTTATAGATGAACCCAAAGCCTGATGCACTGTATTTATTTTGGAACCAACCTATATTGAAGTGAACCATAAATCTGATTCTTGTATTCATTTTTGAATCAATCTAACTTGGAATAATAATGAATAAATGCATGCCATTCATTAATATTAGTCCTCCCACTCCTCCTCTCTTTCTTTTTTCCTTCTTTTCTACCCTTTTCTGTGCTGTGAGTAGCTGATAACTACAGTGGTTACAGTGGCCCAGCCAATCAGCCAGGTGGATGTGTAGGAGGACAAGCATCCCTGTGTCATAGACACTCTTTCCATAGCCAAGATACAGCACAACCCCAGGAAATGCAGTCTTCATGGTACCTGGCATAACATTGTCAGGAAACAGCATATAAGATCCTGAAAGAATATCCAAAACCTTCTGCATATCAACTGATTCAGTGATTAGCTGCCTGAATGTCTCAATGGCTATCCAGCCACTAACATGGCCATCTGCTTAGTATGGCAATAGTCACCCACATTAAGTACTTTGGGGAGGGAGAAGAGGTGGAAGAAAATGCAGTTCGATTCAAATAAGTGCAATGAAAAGAAATATGACAAAAATGAATATTTATAAACATAAATTAAAGTTTGACAATGAAAGGGAAGACAAATTAACATCTCTGTTTAAATGCATGTGACTCATACAGGTAAAATGAAGAGCATATATTATCTGTGACTCTCAGATGAGTGTGCACTTGAGTAGTAAAACACCCCCCCCCCCCCTAAAATAACTGCTAAGGGGCTCTAATGTCTTACTGGTTTCAATGCAACATAGCTGTTTTTCTCTGGATCAAGGCCTACACTCAGCATGTGTTTTTTTTTCCTTAATACTTTGCTATGCCTTTTCTGCTCTGGAGAATCTGCTGGAAAAAATGGTTCAGCCAATGAAAATTTAGAAAAGATATGTACAGTGACACTACTGATTTTTTAAAAAATTAATAGACATAATTTTGTTTCCTTTTCCAAAGACGCTGACAATAGTGATTATCTAAAGTGACTATGAATACATGTCTACTGACATGGAACTTGATAGATTGGTGGAAGCAATAATTCAGGAGGCAGATTATTTATTGGGTTTGAAAGGTAAAGGACTATGCCATGCTGATAAAAACAAAGGTGGATTGTATTCACTGCTTCACTAACTGCATCATCTTGATTGAAGGCACAGAGCTGAAGGAATCTAAAGGAGATGGACAACTTTGAAGAGGCAGATATAAAGAGAACTCCTTCAGCTTCACTGGCTGGAAAGCATGCAATGCAAACAAGAGAAACTGCTCTTTGGTCCAGAGATCAAGAAAATAATAATAAAAAAAATCTGTATAAATTTTTGGAACAAGGAATGCACAGTTCAGCATAGCATTTTTTAAAAACTACAATGCATTAAAACAAGGACTGGGCCAAGTTTTCATTTTGGGGCTGAAAGTAGTACTTTTAGAAGAAAGAATATTTTATAGAAACATATAATTGAGAAAATATTCATCTTTTTCAGTGACACTGGTATTTTTTTTCTCTTTTATTATTACAGCTTTGGCATCCTTTTTCCTAGGTAGGACTCTGTTCTTTCTACAGTGATCACCAATCCTACAGGTAATATGATTATGGTATAAATAAGGTAGTCAACCAAATTTGGCTATGCACTGATGTTACTAAGGATTTAGTAGGATGCCTTTCGAAGCGGAGACTGGAGCCTCGGGAGGGGATAAGTCACATGGTGGCTTTGGGGGCAGGGCTTCCCCCGCCGGCCAGCTGACTGGGGGCAGGAAGCAGCTGGATCGGGGCTGGGTGGGAAGGGCTGCCATTCCCCCGCTTTCTGGATTTTTGGCCAGCGGGGGGAGGAGGCTCCAAATTGGGGGTCCCCCACCCAGTTGGGGGATTTGGGAAGCCTACATAGTAAAGAAGAATAAAATAACAGCTGTATAAGACAGCAAAATGGAACTGATAGAGCATTAAGTTATAAAATATGACCCTGTACTAAGAACCCTGTAAGCTCTTGGAGGATTGACTACATCAGGGAGGTATGACCTAATATGCAAAGGAGTTCCTGCTACAAAAGAAGTCCTGGATCCTGCTATTTCAAGTCAGTGCCGAAAGAAGATTTTTAAGCAGAGTCAACTGCAAAATGGTGGGGCTTGTTTATACACCTAGACCGATTTCGCACTAGGCTTGTTCTGGGTGGAGAGCCCTTTTGTTCCTGGGGCTTCTCTTCATTTTTGCACAAGTTGCCTGAGAGCTGTGAGTTGGCATGCTGCTATTCTGCAGCAAGTGAGATCCTCTGACACGTGGTTTCTGCTTGCTGCAGAAAAGCAGCACACCAACTCACAGCTCCGGTGCAGCTTATACAAAAATGGAGAGAAGCCCCGAGTGCAAAAGGGCTCTCTACCCGGAACAAGCCCTAGTGTGAAATCGGTCCTTGTTTTACCTACCTCTTAGAAGCTGGGTGGATCATAGAGGTCTTCAATTCTTCATTGGACACCTGAAGACTGATGCTATTGGTCGGTGTCCTTTGTGGGGTTGTAATTGAAGAAATATTAGAAACCTCATTGCTATTGATCCAAATTCCAGAATCTGACCTCTCATTGGGAAGTTGTGGGATTGAGGTTGGTACTAGTATGGGATATCTTAAAGTGATGTAATGGGAAGAGAAGATGGATATGTTTGAAAGGACTGAGTTACTTGGGCAATAGACAAGATTAGTATCTTTCCACAGTAGGTCAAAAGAAGGGAAGACAGTCCTTCCTATGCATCTGCTTAGGTTTCCAGTGAAGTCTTTACATGGTCATTATTTACTGCCAGGGTTAACTCTAGGGAGATCACATACACACACAATACAAGGTGAGGCTATGGCTTATTGACAGAGCATCTGCTTATCATTCAGAAACTCCCAAGTTTATGACATAAACCAGGGCGCTTTTTTTTGTAGAAAAAGCCCAACAGGAACTCATTTGCACATTCGACCATGCCTTCTGACATCACCATTGTTTCACACAGGGCTTTTTAAAGAAAAAGCCCAGCAGGAACTTATTTGCATATGAGGTCACATCCCCTGACACCAAGCCAGCTGGCACTGCGTTCCTGTGCGTTCCTGCTCAGAAAATGCCCTGATATAAACATCGAGCAGCCTCAGCTAAGTCTCAAATTAGAAACTGACTATAACCCTTTAAAAAGTTTTCTTGGGCACTCCTCATTTGAGCCAATACCAGAGATTAAGATGGCCAACTTGATGACAACATTCAGGGCCTGAAATTGCAGCAAACCAGCCTAGATGTAGTCATTTAGACTCCAGCTCAAGAAATATTTTCCCCCTATATGTCTTTTGCTGAGATCTTGGGGGAAAAAATAAAATTAAATTACCAATGAAATCTTCCTGCACGTTTTATACATCCCTCAAATCTATATCAGCAAAAAATTCTGAACCTCTATTATTAAATGTTACACATAGGAGCTCTTAATGGATTCTGCGCTATTCTTGAGCTGGATGTGATGAGAAATATGGCAGCCTATTAAAATATTAATATTTCCTCTGTAAATGCACTGTCCTCAATACAGGATATTTGCTCTCTAGTCTTCATTCTCAGTGCTCAGTTTTAGACTTTTAATATTCTGTCAGCTTAACAGTTTTGGAGACAACCAGTTTCTCTCCGATGACACTAGCTGCCATTTCTTGGCAATCTATAAATGTAATAAAAGAAATCTGACCTTCATATTCCAGGCAAAAAAATAACATCATATTTTCCACTAACGAGCAATGCTTATCTAGCATATGACTTTATATAGGCAAAAGTAGCTCTGGCTGTTCTTGGGGAATACTGTGATGTTTCAAGGTATATATTTCAACTTTGAGCAACAGTCCAGTTAGACAAATGCTAAAGACACTTAATATTTCTAAAACCCAAGGGAAGGAAGAGAGGGCAGATTTTGCCCTTGTACCTCACAGTTTTCCCCTTGCTGTCTGGTTGATTCATGACCCCCAAAACTGTTTTTGAGATTACCAATGTATCTGCTCAATCACTGTGCACACAAGAATGGAAATTGCTTATACAATGAAGACCCTTTCTTCTGTCTGTCTGGAAGTTGGCAGGAAGGATCCCTTGAACGAGAAGAATAATTTTATTTCAATTTAGTGGACCACACAGAAGAAGTTACTTTCAGATATACGCTTTCCGGAAATGAATGGGAACAAATCAATAAAAGAATGAACAAAATAAATGGGTGTGTGTGTGGGGGGGGCGTTACAGCTAAAATAAATTAAAACATGAATGTACCCAAATGAACATGTTCTTGTTCTTCCAACATTGACTCACTAAAAAGATAGGGAATCTCAGTTACAGGGTGGTGTTATTTTAAAAATTGCACTGACAAAATGAACAAAAATAGATTCCCCACCCCACTCACTGCCTGAAATTATGTTGGTGACAAGGGGGAATTTCTCAGGATCAACCACTTCCAGGAAGGGCCTGGGATGGAGGAACATCTGGATTAGGGTTGCCAACACCCCCCCCCCCTGGCTACTGGCAGGGGATCGGGGGGCTAGACAGGCAGTTTGGTGTAGTGGTTAAGTCTGCAGACTCTAATCTGGGAGAACCGGGTTTGATTCCCCACTCCTCCACCTGCAGCTGCTGGGTGTTAATGTTAAAGCCTACATTCCTGCCTCTTGAGATCAGTGCAAGTTCCATTTGAGGTTTCCACTACCTCTACCATATCTGGCAAACACTGGCCAATCACTAATATTTGGCAAAATATGAAAGAATTGTTCCTGAGAGCCATGTTGGCTCTGGAACATACTGTCTGTTTTGCATTCCTCACTTTGCTTCCCTGAGCTTACTGAACACATCTGTATGGTTAACCTTTGTTGTTTGCTATTCAGTCGTATTGTTGTTGCCAGAGCTTGGGCCTCTGAGTGGGACAGATCAAGAGGGTAGATTTGAATTTGAAGAGCAAATTGAATTGTACTTGAAAATCTGTTCTCCTCTAGGTTGAGGACTGCAGGGTGGTGAACTTGCAGGGCAGGGCAAAGTCAAAGGCATCCGCTGAGAGTCAAGTTTGCTTGGACTGAACTCAAGCAAGAAGGAAGCTTAAACTATTATTCCAGCAAAGGCTGAAGCCTTAAGAAGTCCTGCAAGGAAGCGTGAGTTCAATCTCCACCTTTCTGGGTAGAGTTCCCAACTCTGGGTTTGGAAATACCTGGAGATTTTTTTTTTTTTGGGGGGGGGGGTGTAGTCTGAGGAGGAGAGGGACTTAAGTGGGGTATAATACCATAGAGCCCACCTGCCAAAACAACTTTTTTCTCCATGTGAACTGATCTCTGTTGCATGGAGATCAGTTGTAATTCCAGGAGATTTCCAGCCATCATTTGGAGGTTGGTAACCCTACCTCTGAGTAAGCCTGATTGCTCCCCAAGGATGGAATAAAGAGTCAGACACAGAGTATTGGTATAAAATTGGGCCACTTTATTCAATATTCTAATAAACAGCAAGGGTACCCCACCAGCGGCCTGGCCAGGGCTAGAGGTCACCACGACCGCTCCCCTGCCATTAACGGGCGAGAGACCCAGCCCCCCAGCTGGAGTTTAGTGTTACTCAGCTCTCTCCAGGCAGGCCCAGCAGGGAGGCATGCACCAGAGGGCCCAAATGCAGACGCACGTCTCGCCAGAAAGGCACCCTCTACTGAGCCTCCCGGACAGTCTGCATTCTCCAAACCCGGGTCTTCAAACCCGAAGGCTGATCATACCAGACCCCAAATTCCCCAAAAGGGGGATGCTTCACAGTCCTTACCTCGCAGGGAAACACAGTAATGGAGCAATTGCTCCACCGGGAGGGGCCAAACCCTGCAATACCCTAACTCAGCCCTAAAGTCTTCAAACTGCCACACAGCCCGTTCATAGGACTTCCTGGTGCTGGGCGCAATGGCTAGACCTATCGCTCTGCAGGCCTCGGCTCTCCAATCAGCCGTAGTTCCTGGGGCATTGGTACCGGCTCTCTGTCGGCATCTGGGGCCAACTGACGAAACCTCTTCATCTGTTTACGAGGTAGAGCGTCAGCCACCCCGTTACTCACCCCAGGAACATGCTTGGCTAAAAACAAAATGTTAAACCACAAACAGCACAGAGTGAAGGCCCTCACCAATCTCATAACCCGGCCAGATTTGGATGAAAGGGAATTAATGACGTGGACCACCGCCATATTATCACACCAAAAATGGACAGTGTGATTGGCCATATCCTTCCCCCACAGCCAAACCACGACTAAAATAGGAAAGAACTCGAGAAACGTAAGATCCCAGTTCACACCAACCTTTACCCAGGAGTCAGGCCAACTATCCGCACACCAATGTCCATGGAAATAGACTCCAAAACCCAAGGAACCAGCAGCATCAGACATGACCTGAAGCTCAGCTTTGAGCCTCTTGTCATACCCCAATTTATCCCAGAGGTTGTTGTGTGTGACCTTTAGAATTGCCAGATCCTCCCTGGCCACTGGGGATGCAGGGATAGGGCTGCCAAATCCAGGTTGGGAGATTCCTGGAGATTTCAGGATGGAGCTGGGGGATGAAGGGATCTCAGTAGGGTACAATGCCACAGAGTCCACCCTCCAAAGCATCCATTTTCTCCAGGAGAACTGATGTCTGTAGCCCGGAGATAAGCTTTAATTCCGGGGAATCCTCAGATCCCACCTGAAGACTGGCATCCCCAGTGGTAATCCTTCACAGAAATTCTGATTTCTTTGGGCTTTTCCTGGACATTGAGAGGCTTCTGGAGATGCCCTGAATGAACTGCCTCTTTGACTGGTTCCAAGGTATGGGGTGTGGCAATGGAAGTGGGTTTTAGGCTTCCCAATCGAGTGACCCCCCAATTTGGAGCCTCCTCCCCGCTCGCCAAAAATCTGGAAGCGGGGGAAAATGGCGACCCTTCCCTTCTCATCCAGCCCTGATCGCAGCAGCTTCTCCTCTCCCCTTCCCTTCCCACCCAGACCCATCGCACCAACTTCTCCTTGCCCCTACCCTTACCACCCAGCACCATCGCACCAGCTTCTCCTCGCCCGTTCCCTTCCCTTCAAACCCAGCCCCGATCGCAGCAGCTTCTCCTAGCCCCTTCCCTTCCCACCCAGCCCCGATCGCAGCAGCTTCTCCTCGCCCCTTCCCTTCCCACCCAGCAATGATAGCAGCAACTTCAACACACCCCTTCCCTTCCCACCCAGCCCCGATCACAGCAGCTTCTCCATGCCCGTTCCCTTCCCGTCGCTTCCCACCCAGCCCCGATCACAGCAGCTTCTCCATGCCCGTTCCCTTCCCGTCGCTTCCCACCCAGCCCCGATCGCAGCAGCTTCTCCACGCCCTTCCCTTCTCACCCAGCCCTGATCGAAGCAGCTTCTCCACGCCCCTTCCCTTCCCACCCAGCACTGATCGCAGCAGCTTCTCCACATCCATTTCCTTTCCTTCCCTTCCCACCCAGCCCCATCACGGCAGCTTCTCCTCACCCCTTCCCTTCCCCTCCCACCCAGCCTCCATCACAGCAGCTTCTCCTCGCCCCTTTCCTTCCCCTCCCAACCAGCACCATCGCAGCAGCTTCTCCTTAACCCTTCCCTTCCCCTCCCAACCAGCCCCATCGCAGCAGCCTCTCCTTGCCCCTTCCTTTTCACTCCCACCCAGCCCCGAATGCAGCAGCTTCTTCTTGCCCCTTCCCTTCCCACCCAGCCCCATTTCAGCAGCATCTCTTCACCCCTTCCCTTCTCTTCCCCTCCCCTCCCACCCAGCCACAATCACAGCAGCATCTCCACGCACCTTCCCCTCCCCTCCCACCCAGCCCCATTACAGCAGCTTCTCCTCGCACCTTCCCTTCCCCTCCCACCCAGCCCCATCGCAACAGCTTCTCCTCAGCCCTTCCCTTTCCACCCAGTCCCATTGCAGCAGCTTCTCCTTGCCTATTCCCTTCCCCTCCCACCCACCCCCATCGCAGCAGCGTCTCCTCTCCCCTTCCTTTCCCCTCCCATCCAGCCCTGATCACAGCAGCTTTTCCTTGCCTTTTCCCTTCCCCTCCCACCCACCCCCATGGCAGCAACGTATCCTCGCCCCTTACTTTCCACTCCCACCCAGCCCCATCACGGCAGCATCTCTTCATCCCTTCCCTTCCCACCCAGCCCCATCGCAGCAGCATCTCCTTGCCCCTTCCCTTCCCCTCCCACCCAGCCCCATCACAGCAGCTTCTCCTCGCCCCTTCCCTTCCCACCCAGCCCCATCGCAGCAGCATCTCCTCCCCCCTTCCCTTCCCCTCCCACCCAGCCCCAAACCCAGCAGCTTTTCCTTGCCCCTTTCTTTCCCCTTCCACCCAGCACCATAGCAGCAGCCTCTCCGTAATCCTTCACTTCCCTTCCCCTCCCACCCAACACCCATCGCAGCAACGTATCCTCGCCCCTTCCCTTCTCCTCCCACCCAGCCCCATCGCAGCAACTTCTCCTCGCCCCTTCCCTTCCCACCCAGCCCCAGCACAGCAGCTTCTCCTCGCCCCTTCCCTTCCCACGCAGCCCCATCGCAGCAGCGTCTCCTTGCTCCTTCCCTTCCCCTCCCACCCAGCCCCGATCACCGCAGCTTTTCCTTGCCCCTTCCCTTCCCTTCCCCTCCCACCCACCCCCATCGCAGCAACGCATCCTCACCCCTTCTTTTCCACTCCCACCCATCCCCATCGCGGCAGCATCTCTTCATCCCTTCCTTTCCCACCCAGCCCCGATCGCAGCAGCTTCTCCTCGCCCCTTCCCTTCCCCTCCCACCCAGCCCCATTGCAGCAGCTTCTCTTTTCCCTGTCCCTTCCCCTTAGGCTTCCCAATCCCCATGTCCCAGCTGGGGATTCCTGGTTTTACAGGCTTTCCCCAGCCAGCTGGCCAGCAGGGGAAGCTCCTCCCCCACAGCCACCCTGTACCTCTAGATCTTGGGCAGGACCTGCAGAGAGGTATAGTTTTAAAATGTGTGTGTGCCTTTAAATTGGAACAGGAAGTATTTCATGGGGAAGGGTTAACAACAGCAGACCTTGTGAGAACGCAGCCTTTCTGTTTGTTTTGCTTTCCTTTCGGACAAGTGAGTGTGTGTGTAAAAGAGCAGCGTAGCCCCTGTACTTTCCAGACCTTGTTGTGGAGGCACCAGAGACTCCTGCTTTGTTCTACTACTTCAGACCAACATGGCTGCCCACTTGCACCGGAGACAGTTAAGCCTGTGTGTGAGTGAGAGAGAGAAAATGGGGGGAGGGGAGGGAACTCTATTATTCCCTATGGAGACTTATTCTCATAGGAAATAATGGAAAATTTATCCGTGGGTATCTGGGGCTCTAGGGAGGCTGTTTTTTGAGGCTGAGGCACCAGATTTGCAGCATAGCATCCAGTACCTCTCCCCAAAATACCCCCCCCCAAGTTTCAAAAAGATTGGACCAGGCGGTCCAATTCTATGAGCCCCAAAAGAAGGTGCCCCTATCCTTCATTATTTCCTATGGAGGGAAGGGATTTAAAAGATGTGTGGTCACTTTAAATGTGATCGCCAGAACTCCCTTGAGGTTCAATTATGGTTGTCACACCTTTGCTCCTGGCTCCGTCCCAATGTCTCCTGGCTCTACCCCCAAAGTCCCCAGATATTTCTTGAATTGGACTTGGCAACCCTAGTGGGTTTACAGCTATCTTCTTGGGATCTTTTAATTTTTGGTGTAGTGGTTAAGTGTGTGGAGTCTTATCTGGGAGAACGGGGTTTGATTCCCCACTCCTCCACCTGCACCTGCTGGAATGGCCTTGGGTTAGCCATAGCTCTCATAGAAGTTGTCCTTGAAAGGGCAACTTCTGTGAGAGCCCTCTCAGCCCCACCCACCTCACAGGGTGCCTGTTGTGGGGGGAGAAGATATAGGAGATTGTAAGCCGCTCTGAGTCTCTGATTCAGAGAGAAGGGTGGGGTATAAATCTGTAATTCTTCTTCTTCTTAAAAAAAGAGCTCTTACAAAGTGCAGCCTTTGGCCCGGGAATATAATCTCACAGTCATTTGATGGTTTGTGATGCTGTCCACAGACCGGGGACAAAATTATTGAAAACCCTCCTGTGTTTACTGGACAACTGGCTAACCCAATTTATCCGTTTAACATCCAAGAATTCCAAATCAACTTCTGACCTGCTTAACAGCCAATGTATTGTGTCTGTCTTCTTTTCAGCTTTCTGCAAATCTTCGCTGTTTTTCTAATTCAATTCATCAGGCAGTCCTAATGAGGAGCTGTTCACATAGAACTCCATATATAGAAGTCAATGGTGAAGCTGCCATTGATCTTAATGAAAGTTGGATTGTACCCAGGGAGTGGGCAGACATTGCTATATGATTCTGCTGCCTTGTAAAGGGTTGGGGGGGGGGGTTTGTTACTTCAGAGGCAACTATATGCAGGCTGGCAATATATTGCAAAACTGTAATGATGAAAATAGTGATGGATAATATCAATTTGAGAGCAACGTTGCTTTTGCGGTCTCCCAGAGCTACACCAGGAGTTCTGAAAAGGATTTCCCACTTGTGCAGCGATTATACTAATAATGATGAAACTGTTTTGAAAGTATTTCTCGGAGAAGACTTTTCTTGCAGCTGAGACCAGTAGCTGAAGCCAATAAAATCTGCTTGGAAATCACTAAAGCACCATAGAGCTATGAGAAAGTTTCAACTGCTATTTCTTTGTGCATCTCTGTCCTGCCAAACAGTGATAAATGTGTGTTCAGAACATATACGTGCAAAAGAAAATTTGTAATTTTAACAAGGGTTGGATTTTCAGAATGGCTAGTTTGTACAAAGATAATGCCAGATAGATAGCTATGTTAGTATGTTGCAGCAAACTAATCCAGTGGCACATTAGAGAATGACAGAATTCATTCCAGCACCAACTCTTGTGTGTCAGAGTTCACTTCATCAGATGTAGTTTGTATGATAGTTCACATTAAGAATACTGTCCTCCTGGTGGGATGCAGGGATCCCTGGAATTGCAACTCATGTCCAGACTACTGTGGTTAGTTCCTCTGAAAAAAAATTGCATACTTTGGAGGATGAACTCTGTGGCATTATACCCCACTCAGAAGCATGTCCTTCATCATCTCTAAACGTCTAGGAATTTCCTTCACCAGACTCCATCTCTAAACATCTAGGAATTTCCTACCCTGGAGTTGGGGTCCCTACCCCCATACCCACTGGTGGCTCGGGGAGACCTGGCAACCCTAGTTCACATCTTAAGGGTTTTTTTAAGTAATTATTTGTATCCCACTTTTCTCCCCAGTGTTTACAAGGAGTATTCAGAACCGAGGCCAGACATAACTTTCTGATAGAAACTAAGTTTAATGATGTTTTACTCTCCCCCCCCCCCAACAGTCTGGAATATCTTCTCCAGAGCAAGAGATTCATCCTTAGGTAGGTTACCATGCACACTCACACACTTAATAATCGTTCCAACCAGCTTCCCATTGTTTATCATCGTTTTTTCTCTAGGTGCTGCTGACAATCCTGGTATAGTGCTTGATGTTGCATTCAGTAACCAAGTATATTGTATGGATTTCTGGCTTTCAGCTGCAAGGCCTTTTCCAAGACAGATTGGCTTCACTGCCTACAACCAGTACTTGGAGATGGTTGGAAAAACAAAGGGGGGGAGAAAGGAATGAAGAGAATGATGATGATGACAAAGGACACACATTATGTAGGGGTTTAGAGAACAAGCCCTTGAAACACAACTCAGCTTTATTGCACCATTACAAGTCTGGGGGGAAGGGTTGCCAATTCCCTGTTGGAAAATTCCTGGAATTTTTTTGGTAGGGTGGAACTTGGGGAGGATGTGGCTTGGGAAGAGAACAGAGCTCAGCATGGTATAATGCCATAGAGTTCACCCTCCAAAGGAACTATTTTCTCTGGGGAAACTGATCTCTGTTGTCTGAGGATCAATTGCATTTCCTGGAGATCTCCGGGCTACATCTGAAGGTAGGAAATGCTAAGCTCCACCTAGCTGCTAACCCTCAAGGCAAAGCTACCCGAGCACAATAGGCTCCAATTGCACTAGCTTTGAATCACTGCCAGGTAGTATACATAACTCAAGTCTAAGTGAAGTGTCTGTGAATGCAAAAATTATTATTAGAAAATAAAATTAAAAACAGTATTCCTTACTAGAGATGGGCTAGAGGTGAAAAATTGGGGGCAGGCAGACAATCAGTCAAACATCTTGTTTATTGGGGACCGTGGGCTTATGGTAAGTTTTGTTGTGACCTAGGTGGCCCAGGCTAGACTGATCTTATTAGATCTTGAAAACTATGCAGCATTTGCCTTGGTTAGTATCAGAGACCACCCCAAGGAAACCCAGGGCTGCTATACAGAGGCAGGCAATGACAAGCCACCTTTGAATGTCTCTTACCTTGGAAACCCTACAGGGTTTACCATAAATTGAGTATGACTTGCTAGCCTCCAGGTCCCAGTGCAGGATCTCCAGGGTTTAGGGGTTTCTCCCTGGCACAGACCAGCTGGCCAGCAGGGAAAACTTCTCCCCTAAACAGGGACACTGCTGCACAATGTCCCTGATGTGATGATATCACCCAGAAATGACATCATCACATTGGAGATGTCACGTAGGGGACACTGTTTTTTTGGGCAAACTCTATGGTTTAAGTCCAATTTAACCATAGTGTTTGCCCCCAAAAACAGCATCCTCAACATGATGACATCACTTCTGGGGAGATATAATCACACTGGGGACATTACATGATATCCCCATTCTCCTGCAATGCCTCCCCAGATCCCCCCACCAAACCAACGAGAGGACCTGACAGCCCAACTTGATTGCATCATCCACCCCCAAGGTAAATTTCAGGAGTACAATTAACGCTTCACATTGGCCACTGGTATAGAACACATAACTACTTTCAATGAAAAAAGATCACTCTCAAAATGTGAGAATCTTTTGCAACCTGGCAGACAAGGAGTGATACAGTATATGGGGGTGGAATGTTTGTCTTTAACTCAGTTTGCTTTAGATTTCAACAGTATATTTCAAGGGACAGAGATTTAAGGAGGCGGGTTTTTTTTAATGGAAGTACAGTAGTAATAAACCTGCTGTTCTCTCCGGAACTCTGACCCTCAACAGCAAATGAGATCAATATGTTATTACTCTTGCCAGGTCAGGATACCTGGCCCTTTGGAAAGAAGACGCACCTCTTTGAATTGTTTCATCCTATCATATTGAATTGTTCTGTCTCCCCATATATATCAAAATGGATCAGGGACATCCTTGGGGGTAAAGGCCATGGATATTTATTTCCCTTGCACTTTCCGTCTGTGCGAGAGTCATTGTGCCAATTTTATTTGTGGCCGTCTTTTCATTTTGGCTTCATTGTTTCGCGCTTTTCTTTTTTTTTATTATTTCTCATTTGCCTGGAATGTGTTAGAGGAACTGAAGCCTATGAAAAAAAAATCTGTAGCCTACCTTTAGTGTCTTCATCTGTCCACAGTCACCTGCAGAGTACAACTTTTCAAGAGCAATTATTTCTGAAACATACAATATGATAAAAGCACAAGGCTACGGACTGGACACATCTACCTAGTCTGTTTAAATTCAACTGTCAGGCTGCCAAGATTAATTACGGTTTTTCAGAGACCACAGAGTTTCTCAAATACTGTAAACAGGTCAATAAAGATGTGTCTTTTTTTCTTTTTCTTAAATCACTACTTTAACTTACACTCCAAAATTGATCTAGGGAAAACAATACGTTTCAAGACTACCCATTCCAAGGGCCCCTATTTTATCATGCACACATATTATAGGTTGAAAGGAGCTGCTATTCAAAGCATAGCAGTTTTCTGAGCAGCTGTAATGTCATAGGAGGTACAGAACGTTTCCCCTACTCAGTCTAAACTACATGACATGTGAGTGTTAATCCATGGAATGTAGAAAGCTTCACTTTTAATTAGATGGGCTGGAAGTGATTACCGGTGCAGTTCTAAACAGACTAACCTTCTTCAAAACCCATTGACTTAATGCTGTAGAGATGAAGATAAAAGCTATTGCTGTGTAATCATTTGTCCTTATGATTTTTTCCCCTATTCGTGTGTTACCTCATATATTGCCCTTGCTCATTAACAGTGTATGATGGACTCCCTGGCACTTCCCCACTCTGAGGTAAATTTTCCTGGCCAAAATATTTGGTTCCCTGCTGAGCCTGATCAGCTCTTGGTAGCATGTGAATAACAGAGATTTTTTGAAAGGATTCCTGTCCCACCCGGCCCCACAGAATATAATTTGGCTTTTAGCCCAGCCCAAGGAACTTGTAGAAAAATAAGAACCCTTTTTTTATTTCCCATTTGAAATGACAATGGAAACAGCTGAACAGTAAAACAAAAGAACAGGTTTATTCAATAGGCAGGGATTGAATAGGTGAGTCAGGAATTGGGATTGCTGAGGTAAAAGTTGTTAATAATACAGAATTAACTTCTTTGAGCAGGCAAAATTGTATTGTTAAAGCTAATTTTTTTTCAGACATCCTTAGTTCTTAGCTGTACGAAGTATCTTACTTAGTATTTTAATTACAGCAACAGTGTTTCTTCAGAGAGTTTCCTGTGGCTGTTCAGGTTTCTGCATAGCCAGAAGAAAGGAAGATGAGATTGCCTGGAAGGTGTTTCCCATCACCCCCTCTCCTGACTGCACAGCCAGGAGAAAGGGAGACAAGATCACTGGGAAAGAGGCTTCCCATCTCCCTCTCTCCTAGCTGTGCAGCAGGAGAAAGAGAGATTGGGATCACATGGGAAGGTGCTTCTCATTTCTCCCTTTCCTGGCAATGCAGCCAGCAGAGAGGGAGATGGGATTAGGAAGCCTCTTCCCTGGTGATCCCATCTCCCTTTCTTCTGGCTGGTGAAACCTGTTTAAAGAGGCTATGCCAGGGAGCCAGAGACAGCTGCCTGCTCCCTGGCCTAGACTTTTTAAAATAAGCTGTGCCAGCAAGCCGGAGACAGCTGGGCCAATGCAGATAAGACTCTCAGCAGCAGTTCAACTGCCTCTAGCTTCCTCGTGTAACCCCTTTAAATGAAGGCAGCCCATAGTGGTGACAGGGGGAGAGCTTTCCCTGCCATCCCAGCTACAGGGTCACTCATGCAGCCCGATTTAAAGGAGGTACAGGAGAAGGTTGTTACCACCTCAACCAGCTTTTATTGGGGAATATTAATATTTCTTAGCTCAAAATGGCAAGTCTACGAGAGGTGAAGTGAAGCGGGATCTCTGTCAATGTTTTCGGAGATAGACCACTGAAAATCCTTTGGTTAAATTAATGGATTTTATTATAGGAAATGATTTTCAAATAGTTACATCCCATTCAAATAATGTTCAAGCACACAAGAGGAATTACTGAGTTTAGCTGAATAGGTAGGAGGGGGGTTATACAATTACCTAGTCCTTGCAGAGTAGGCTCAGTAAGAGGAAACATGAGGCCTCTGGAGAGAGATTTCTCTTGAGAAAGGGGGTGGGGGTGGGGTGAAGGCAGGAAGGGATGGAGGGAGGGAAGGATGACAGGGAGGATGAGAAGGTACATGAAGCTGGGAAGAATGCTAGGAGGCTGCAAGGAGTGCTAGGAAGGTCCTCTTGACACATAGAGTGGCCTGCTTTCTAGGGTCAGTTACGTCACATCAAGAGGCCTAATTGTCCAATGGGGAAGCAAAGTGTCAAAAACCCAAATACCCAATAGGAAAGCTGAGTGTCATATCCATATATCCAATGAAAAGGCAGGGTGTCATACACGCATACCCCCAAAAGAGGAATCTTAATTAGTTTGGCCAAATGGGTTTAAAGCCCTGTTGTTGCCAATGCTGGTTCCTTTGTAGCTCACCAAAAGTGATAGATTTCTCCCTACATGTCAGGATGGGTAGCCATTCATCAAGTGTTCAGGAGACTGGTTAACTCTTGATAGCCTTTAGCAGTAATCAAAGAAAAATAGAAATTATATAGAACTCAGATTCCCTGGCAGAAAGTGAGACCAGATTACAGATATAGCACACATTCACACAACAATATGGCCCTTTGGCCTTTAACCTTTCTGTTTCAGCTTTCTTTCCTGGAGAATAGCAGACCATACATACAGACCATTTGTTTACATGTTGCCGGTTTTATGTTTTGGGAACAGGCTTGAAAGATAGGGTTGCCAAGTCCAATTCAAGAAATATCTGGGGACTTTGGGGGTGGAGCCAGGAGACATTGGGGGCAGAGCCAGGAGCAAGGCTGTGACAAGCATAATTGAACTCCAAAGGGAGTTCTGGCCATCACATTTAAAGGGACAGCACAGCTTTTAGAATGTCTTCCTTCCATAGAAAATAATGAAGGTTAGGGGCACCTTCTTTTGGGGCTCATAGAATTGGACCCCCTGATCCAATCCTTTTGAAACTTGGGAGGTATTTTGGGGAGAGGCACTAGATGCTATACTGAAAATTTGGCGCCTCCACCTCAAAAAAACAGCCCCCCCAGAGCCCCTGACACTCGCGGATCAATTCCCCATCATCCCCTATGGGAATCGTTCATGGAGGTGCATAATGGCTGTGGGGGTGGGGGCTTCCCCTGCTGGCCAGCTGGCTGGGGGAGGGGGGAAGCCTGTAAAAGCAAGGGATCCCCCGCTGGGACCTGGGGATTGGGAAGCCTATTGAAAGAGGTTACCACAAAGGGTGAATGAATTTTTACAGCTTTGCCCGCTATGTTCCTCTCTGGGCCTAGAGTTGTTCATTTCCAGGATCAGAAGAATAGATGCTCTTTAGCCTTTCAGCACAGCCAAGATGTCTGCCCAGCCTGTGAACCAGACTTGACATCCTTCCAGCCTGCCTAGGGCCTAGATGAACCAGATTTGCCTCTTATGTACACAAGAGACCATCCTTGTTCAGATGGCATTACTGTGTAATATCCATATCCTCGGGTTACATTGCAATATCACATTCCAGGGGTGCATTGTTTGGGTGTCAGTCCAGGGGTGTCTTTCAGGGTTTCAAGGTGGCAGGCAGAGCTCTCTGTACCAGGGAGCCTACTGCTGAGAAGGTGGGAGAGCTCTTACCTTTGCGGTCTTGGGCACCCTCCTGCAGCCCGATTAGGCTAGGCTGCATGAGGGACCCTGCCAGTGAGGCTGCTGTCACACACACTAAATAATCCACTTTCAATGCACTTTCCAACACTTAGAAAGTGCACTGAAAGTGGATTATTTAGTGTGTGTGACCGCAGCCTGAGATAGCTGGAGGGGAGTTCTCCCTGCCTCTTAGTCATTGGTCTAAATGGCTCTAAGCCATTTAAACGAAACAGCTGAGCAGCAGGGAGCTCCCAGCCCCTCAGCTGTTTCTCATGAAGAGCAGAATGCAGGGGTAGCCTTCTGTTCTTCACAAAGGGTCTGGACCACCATGAACTGCCCCCCTCCCAATTTTGGAGAAGTGCATTGTGGTTCATCAGTTTATGAAGCTCAGTTCAGAAACTCTCAACCAACCAAAAATTGTGATGAATTTTGGTTTGTCAGGGAGTTTGTGCCCATCCCTAATAGTTTCTTACATGGATATAGTTAAAAAGTATATAACTTAATCTGGATCATGCTGTGGTAGAATGGCCCCACTGACTTGGGGATACCGCTCTGTTAGGCCCTCCAAAGCATCTAGGTTCTGACTGGCCATCTTAGCTCTCCACCCAGTGATGCAACTCTTCCAGCCTGCTCAACCCTTGGAGAGATTTTCTTCTCTTGATTTTTTCTTTGATACACTGCTACCAGCTGGTAATTTTAAGCATTACCTGCCCAGAGGACCCATACTGCCAGCTTCCCTGCCCCATTGCCATTCTAAGGCTCCACCAAGTGCCTACATTTTCCACTACCCAGTGACTGGTTACCACTAGGACTCTTTCCACATTTGTGTACTTCCAGGAAACTAGCAATTTAGCAACTGACCACTTCCCAATTCATGTTTTTAAAAAGTGTGATCAGGCCACCATGATTTGTGCTCTCGTCGAATCCAAATTAGATCACTGTAATGTCTTCTTTGTTGGGCTGCCTTTGAAAATGGTTAGGAAACTTCAATTGGTTCAAAATGCAGCTATAAGACTACTGTCAGGGGTTGGTTACATGCTATCACCCCTGTGCTGAAAGATCTGTGTTGCATGCCATCTATTTCCAGGCACAATTCTGGTTCTAACCTTTAAGGATCTAAATGTTTCAGAACCAGGGTACCTCAATGACTGTCTCATCCAATATTATCCAGATCATCAATTAAGAGCTGCATAACAAACTCTCTTCTATGTTGCCCTGCCTTCAGAGGTGAAGTGGGCAGTAAATGTAGGCAGGGAATTTTCTTGTGGTGGCACCTTACTTTTGGAATGGCCATCTCTTGAGGCTCACCTGGTATACCACCTTTTTTAGACACCAGTCTAAAACACATATATATATTTTAATCCAAGCTTTTAATTAGAGGTTTACCTTGTCAGATTCTTAATGACTTGCTCTGTTTTATGCTGCATATGTCTAATGACTTGTGTTTTTAATTGCTATGGTTTCATACTATGGATTTTAATTGTAAGCTATCTTTAAATACTCTGAAGAGGCAGCATTAAATATTCTAAATAAATAAATACCAGCATTTACAATAGCAAAAATAATTATTACAAGTAAAAAATCCATACACATACTCTCTGCAGAGCAACAGACTGAGCAAGGAATACAACAGAGAGGTGAAAAAAATGCAACTTCCCTGTCCCTCACTGTATACATGCTCTATCTGAGTTTGTTCTAAGACAAACCTTGTTTTAAAACTGATCTTGTTCTTAGGAGTTACAATGGTCTTAAAGCTTCCTGTTACCTTGGAGTCTTTGTGGAGACAGTCAGCCTTTTATCTACTCCACATGACAACAATAGCCATAAAGGTGGAGCTCAGGCATGAGAACTCCTTCCTATAGATGGAATCAGCCAAAATGGCCCTTCATAATACAGCCCTTTCCCTTTGTGCCAAAGGGCTTTATCTTTTCTTTTTCTTATCCCCTTTCCTTTCCTATGTGAATTGGCCATTTAATTGTCCTCTGCTAGGCTGACTATTAGCATTTCCAGATGGTTGGTACTTGCTTGGAATCCATTGATTTCACCATCCTTTCTGTCTTCTGCTAGGGGAAGAGAAAAGCTTTGGAAACTTGTGAGTTTCTTATTCAAATGGGAGTTCAATAGAGGAATGAGATTAGTCTATTTGTTCTTTAAGAAGAATCAGATATTGAGTTCATTTGAAGAAGAGAAGCTGGACGATTTTGCTACTAATAATGCTTTAACAAGATCATTTTTCATTACTCTTCAGTACGTTATATCAGACCACTGGTCCAGCAAGTTCAGTATTGACTACTCTGATTAGCACTGGCTCTCCAGGGTCTCAGGTACAGGTCTTCCACATTGCCCATTCAATCCTTTCAACTGGATAAATTGAGAAATAAACTCATAATCCAAAGGGATCTGTCCAGCCTGGGTGAGTGTCAACGTGGCAGATGAAGTTCAATGTGGCCAAGTGCAAAGTAATACACATTGGCACCAAAAATCCTAGCTATAAATACAAGTTGATGGGGTGTGAACTGGCAGAGACTGACCAAGACTTAACCCCCCATGGGGTCATAGTAGATAGCTCACTGAAAATGTCGAGACAGTGTGCAATTGCAATAAAAAAGGCCAACACCATGCTGGGAATTATTAGGAAGGGAATTGAAAACAAATCAGTGAGTATCATAATGCCCCTCTATAAATCAATGGGGCAGCCTCATTTGGAGTACTGTGTACAATTCTGGTCACCGCACCTCTAAAAAGATATTATAGCATTGGAAAAAGTGCAGAAAAGGGTAACTAGAATGATTAAAGAGTTGGAACACTATGAAGAAAGATTAAAATGCTTGGGGCTCTTTAGCTTGAAGAAACATCGACTGAGGGGTGATATGATAGAGGTTTACAAGATTATGCATAGGATAGAGAAGGTAGAGAAAGAAGTACTTTTCTCCCTTTTTCACAATATGAGAACTCATGGACATTCAATGAAATTGCTGAGCAGTCAGGTTAGAACTGATAAAAGGAAGTACTTCTTCACCCAAAGGGTGATAAACACATGGAATTCAATGCCACAGGAGGTGGTGGCAGCTACGACCACAGACAGCTTCAAGAGGGGATTGGATAAGCATATGAAGCAGAGGTCCATCAGTGGCTGTTAGCCACAGCACATCATTGGAACTCTCTGTCTGGAGCAGTGATGTTCTGTATTCTTGGTGCTTGGAGGGGGGGGGGCACAGTGGGAAGGCTTCTAGTGTCCTGGCCCCACTGATGGACCTCCTGATGGTGCCTGGGTTTTTTTTGGCCACTGCGTGACACAGAGTGTTGGACTGGATGAGCCATTGGCCTGATCCAACATGGCTTCTCTTATGTTCTTATGACCTTCTGTATGCAAAGCTGATGCTCTAACACTGAGCCACAGCTCCTTCCTGAACAGCATACTATTGCTGTTAGGGTTGCCATCCTCTGGGCAGTACACAAGCTCCTAGCCCTGGGCTCCGGGCCTCTTTGCTCCAAAGGTAGCATGCCATGAAATTGTTATGTAACTTCTCATTTGTATCTGGAAATGACATCACACTGCTCTAGGAATCACACATCTGTGGTAAAGTACACATAACTAGTGAATTTCTAGAGCAGTATGACATCACATCCAAACCAGAAACAGTGCCACAAAATCAGGTGTCATTGTGCAACATTTCTCCCTACCCACCAAAGGCTTACACTATTTGCCAGCATTGAGCTGCCAATCCTAATTGCTGCTGTAATTATTATTATTGGCGCTGGTGGTTGCAGTAGTATCGTTATCGATAACAGTATAACCAAAATTACCCTTCAGACCCAAGTTCATACTGTCTGTGACCAGTTCTATTTTTTTGCATCTATTGCATCAAGAGAGAAAGTGATTTAATGTCACAGTTCGTGTTTGATGCCGAAAAAGCATTGATCCCTCTCCAGTACTCAGAATTTACTTCTGGACAATACCCCACTTGTAGTGATATATCATTTACGAAAGCTGCTCTAATAATGTATTACTGCAAAAGAATGAGCTGTCTGAAAGTAATGGGTCCAGACTATATTAAAACAGTACCAGCATGCACAGCTCTATACCTATGGGACTGTCAGAATTTTCTATTATAAATCCCTATTTTCCACACTTTATAACTTAGCTTTTGGGGGAAGGAAAAAAAATCTTTACTGAAATTGGACTTCTGCAATCTCAGCAGAAGAACAAATTGCTCTGCATTTAAAAGAAAAAAAAATACGAATTGGAAGGGGGGAAACCTCCCCTACATTGATCTGCTTTGAGGTCACAAAGGGTCTGGGAAATAGAAACATGCAAGGAAGTTACTTTAGCTTTCTCCTTCCTTAGTAGTGCAAAACTTAGTGAGTTGTTTGTAGGGTGGATCTCTTCACTGTGCTGTGAAGTGTGAGCTAGAAAGCCCCTGGTTGAAGACTCGCCTGAAGCGCATGCTTGCTGTGTTGACTTGGGCATGCTTCTCTTTCAGAAACAATCACTGGGGAATCACCATGGCTCAGGGTATCATCTATGCATGTTGAAGATCTCAGGCTCAGTTCCTGGAATCTCCAACTCCTCATTGTTGTTCTTTTGTAAATAGCAGTCCTAATCCAGCTAGGGACCATGTAGGATTGACAGCTCTTGCTAGGGAAATAGCTGGAGATTTGGGGATGGGTGGGTGGAAGCTGAGGAAAACACGGTTTGGAGAAGGGAGGAATTTCAATAGGATGTGATGCCACAGAGTTCGCCTTCCAAAGCAGTCATTTTCTCCAGGGCAACTGATCTGTCACCTGGAGATCAGTTGTAATTCAGAACATCACTAGCTACCACCTGGAGGTTGGTAACCATAGGACCACAACAAAGGGGAAAAAGGTGTTTCTTTCATCTCACAATACCTGAGATATATTTTGTGTGCTCCAGATCAGGAATACTCAACCTTATTGAGCCTTGGGGACAGTTCTGGAATTCTGAGTAGGTACTATGATCACATGGATGCTGTGGGGAGGTGGTACAATCAACCACAAAATGGCTGCCATGGAAACTTGAACCAATCACAAAATTTTAAGGAGGCTGCAAAATGAAGTGCTGTCCTGTGATGAAGCTGCTATTTCTGAATAAGAACATGGAAGTGATATTGCCTAGCTCTTCTGAAACACTTTGTTCTCGTGAGTTGGAAGACAGTCAGGACTAGCTATTTGTTTCAGGGAAGAAAGAAGTGGGCATGAGGAAACATGAAGGTGGTCACCACAGTGCCCATAGGTTCCATGTTGGAGTTAAGTCCTTTCACCAATAAAAATGAGTCTTGTAAATTTTGACATCCTTTATTTTTCTAATTGGAACAGATAATTATGCTTTAAAAGATCTCATATTCCCTTTTGTGCAATTTCACATTAGACCTTTAATCTTGGTTTAGCCCTATCCCTAAAATGACATTCTACACTAAAATCATAAAGTCATAGAGTTGGTTTATCTGATTATCTGATTCTAGTGTAGAACGTCAGTTTGGGGACCAGGATTAAAGGTCTAGTGCAAAATTGGTCTCAATTTCTCTGAAACAACTTCCTCCCAAAAGTCAGGAAGATGTCCAGTTTATACTGCATGTAGGGTGGCCAGATCGTCACGGTTGCCTGGGAAAGTCCCGATTCTGGCCCCCAATTCCCGCCTCCCGGGCTGGCTAAACCGGGACCATTAGAGGTCCCGGTTTAGCCAGCGGGGAGCCGGCGGGCCGCGGGCGCCGTCGGGGAAGGCGACGAGTGAGGGACTGAGCGTCCCTGCGCGTGCGCACGGCGGTGTGGTGGGCTCTGCGCATGCGCGAGGCCAGGAGAGTGGGCGGCGTAGGGCCCGCCACACCGCCGTGCGCACGCGCAGGGATGCTTGGTCCCTCACTCGCCGCCTTCCCCGACCGCACGCGCGGCCCGCCGGCTCCTCTCGCTGGAGGCGGCAGAGGGGGAGGCGGCGGAGGCGGGCCGGCGGCGCCTGCGGCGGTGGTGGTGGCGTGGCGGGAGGCCCCGGGTCGGTGGGCTTGGCCACCTTCTCCTGAGCCACCGCCAGCCCCACCAGCAGCGCCGCCAGCAGCACCAGCCACCACTGCGCCTCCTGGCCAGCCCGCCTGCCCGCACGGAGGGGAGGCCGCGCCCTGGGAGAAGGTAAGGGGGCCGAAAGCGGGGGGGGGGCGGCTGGCGGGAGGGGGCGGCCGGCCTTCCTTCCTTCCCTCCCTCCCTCCTTCCTTCCTTCCCTCCCTCGCTCCCTCCTTCTTCCCTCCCTCCCTCTTCCCTTCCTTCCCTCCCTCCCTCCTTTCTTCCTTCCTCCCTCCCTCCCTCCTCCCTTCCTTCCCTCCTTTCTTCCTCCCTTTCTTCCTTCCTCCCTCCTTCCCTCCCTCCCTCCCTCCTTCTTCCCTCCCTCCCTCCTTCCTTCCTCCTTCCTTCCTTTCTTCCTTCCTCCCTCCTTCCCTTCCTCCCTCCCTCCTTCCCTCCCTCCCTTCCTTCCCTCCCTCCTCCCTTCCTTCCCTCCCTGCCTCCTCCCTTCCTTCCCTCCCTCCCTCCTTTCTTCCTTCCTCCCTCCCTCCTCCCTTCCTGCCCTCCCTCCCTCCTTCCTTCCTCCCTTTCTTCCTTCCTCCCTCCCTCCCTCCTTCCTTTCTTCCTTCCTCCCTCCTTCCCTCCTCCCTTCCTTCCCTCCCTCCCTCCTTTCTTCCTTCCTCCCTCCCTCCCTCCTCCCTTCCTTCCCTCCCTCCCTCCTTCCTTCCTCCCTTTCTTCCTTCCTCCCTCCTTCCCTCCCTCCTTCTTCTCTCTCTCCCTCCCTCCTTCCTTCCTCCTTCCTTTCTTCCTTCCTCCCTCCTTCCCTCCCTCCCTCCCTCCTTCCCTCCCTCCCTCCCTTCCTTCCCTCCCTCCTCCCTTCCTTCCCTCCCTGCCTCCCTCCCTCCTCCGTTCCTTCCTTCCCTCCCTCCTTCCTTCCTTCCTTCCTTCCTTCCTTCCTTCCTTCCTTCCTTCCTTCCTTCCTTCCTTCCTTCCTTCCTTCCTTCCTTCCTTCCTTCCTTCCTTCCTTCCTTCCTCCCTCCTTCCCTCCCTCCCTCCTTCCTTCCTTCCTTCCTTCCTTCCTTCCTTCCTTCCTTCCTTCCTTCCTTCCTTCCTTCCTTCCTTCCTTCCTTCCTTCCGTGGCTCTCAAATATCCGATGTTCATGTCTTGCGGCTCTCAAACATCTGACCTTTATTCTGTGTTGCTCTTTTGTTACGCAACTCTGGCCACCCTTGGAGTAGACAATACTGACCTTGGTGGACCCAAGCACTGATTCAGTGTAAGGGAGCTTTGTGTTTGTGTCTTCTGGTGCAATTTTGTTCTCAAATCCTGTATTTACTTCATCAGTATATGGGATAAGGCACTTTCTCAACTGTGTTACATAATACAGCCTATTTATTTTGTCCTGTTTGCTCTGTTGGTTCTATCTGCGCCACCTTCATCACTTTCGGGGTGTGGATCCCCCAGTGGGGTGGGCTTCCGACTCCCTCCGCCGGCTGTTTCTGATAGCCCTGCGCCCCCTCTTTCATTTGATATGTGTCCCGTGCGGGTGCCACCCTCCCGCCGGGAGATGCCGCAAAATGAGCCCCCTTGAGGCTTATGGCGGCAGGGCTCGGGGGAAGCGAGCTAGACTGCTGTTCTTTTGAGGGGTTATAGAGTGTTTCGAGCCCGTTCCTGTGGCATCGGTCCCATCATTGTGGGGCCCAGGGGGCCGGCGCAGCGGCCCACTGAAGCAGCCTGTCGGTCACTTCTGGGTTCCTGTCCTGCATCTCGACCTGTGTTATTAGTGACAGGCTGCTTCGGCGGGCCACTGCGCCGGCCCCCTGAGTCCCACAACGATGGGACCGATGCCATAGGGACGGGCTCGAAACACTCTATAACCCCTCAAAAGAACAGCAGTCTAGCTCGCTTCCCCCGAGCCCTGCCGCCATAAGCCTCAAGGGGGCTCTTTTTGCGGCATCTCCCAGCGGGAGGGTGGCACCCGCACGGGACACATATCAAATGAAAGAGGGGGCGCAGGGCTATCAGAAACAGCTGGCGGAGGGAGTCGGGAGCCCACCGCACTGGGGGATCCACACCCCGAAAGTGATGAAGGTGGTGCAGATAGAGCCAACAGAGCAAACAGGACAAAATAAATAGGCTGCATTATGCAGCACAGTCTCACTGGAATCTCACTGGAATCTGACTGGCTTCTCAGCGTGGAACCCGTTCTCTCTAGTGTTCTCACTTTGAAAAAAGTAAAAAAAGAGTTTTATTTAACTTTATTTCCTCCTTTCCCTCTGTATAAATAATCTTGGTGTTTCCTGCGTTGATATTTGGGGGATTTTTGGGGACGTCACAGGAAGTGCTGTGAAGTCACTTCCTGTTTCCGGCAGTGGCATTTGGGGGAAATGATGTCACAGGAAGTGATGTCACTTCCTGCTTTCGGCAGGTGGTGCAGGGGAAATGATGTCACAGGAAGTGATGTCACTTCCTGTTTCCGGCAGGTGGCGTGGGGGGGGAAATGATGTCACAGGAAGTGATGTCACTTCCTGTTTCCGGCAGGTGGTGCAGGGGAAATGATGTCACAGGAAGTGATGTCACTTCCTGTTTCCAGCGGTGGCATGATGTCACCGGAAGTGACGTCACTTCCTGTTTCCGGCGGCGTGCGCACGCTGCGCGCGCACGCACACATTCCTTCCCCCTTCAAGGTGTCCCTGGCTGGCCTGCAGATATTATGGCCACCCTATCTGATAGTGGAAGATATTTCATTCTGAAGTAAGAGCTGTACATTGTTGTGTCTAAATTGTCATGTTGCTGGTTAACACTAAACTTTGAAAGCTATCTTGAGCTTCCATGCACAGCAGGAAAGGTGGGATATTACAGACTCAATGAGGTTCAGTGGTTAGAGTGTCTAATAATAATAAATTTTATTTGTACCCCGCCCTCCCCTGCCGAAGCAGGCTCAATTTGGGAGATCCAGGTCAAAAATTTGGGAGATCCAGTTCTGAATACCTACTCTGCAATGGAAGCTTGCTAGGTGACCATGGGCCAGACATATAGGGTGATAACAGATGGGCATTTTAAGCTGCCCTGGGGATGGAAGGCAGGCAGATCAAAAAAATGCATCTGTACAAATACATCTGCCTGCTGTCCCAGTCCCAAAAGCAGTCCGCCTGGGGCCAGATCGAAGCCGCCTCAGAAAAACACCACTTCGAGGTGCTTCCCCAGCCATCTGGAAGGCTGGGAAACACCCAGGGAGCAACTGAGAGGCACACGAGCACTCTGGAAGCTCCTCCAGGGTGCACACAGCCCGTCCCTGTTGAAGGGGCAGGCCACGTTCTTTCTGGAGGCTTCTAGTATGCTCCTTTTCCAGCCGGCTCTCTTTGGGGTGGCTTGATGCCGTCCTGAGCTGGCTGCCTGTAATCACCCATATTGTCAGCCTTACCTACCCTGCAGGGTTTTTATAAGGATAAAATGGAGGAGAGGAGAACAATGTAAGCAATTTTGGGTCCTCACTGGGAAGAAAGGGAAGTATAATTGAAGTAAAATGTTAGCATTTAAATAAATAACTAACAGAGCAATCCTAAGCAGGTCTACTCTGAATTCTACTAAGGTATATTCAATGGGACTTGCTCCCATGAAAGTGCTCTTAGGATTGCACTTTAACTAACATTTCTCTGCCCTATTCTACTCAAGGTATATTATAACTCAGGATGGATGGATCATGCATGCAAATGCCCACTTACATAAGAAACAATTCAGAAAGATACTTTAGTAAAGGGACAGGATCTGTGGATTATACTACTGTGCATTATATGTGTTGTCCATTGCTGTAAGTATGGTTCTACTATGTAATTGCTGCATCATTTAATAAGCCATGTTAATGCACATGCTTTATTTCAACTCTGTTTTCAGATTTCTGCTTGGTTTCACATTTCTGAAAACCAAATACTACCGCATTATTTATTAGATGTTCCATCCCATTGCCTGTATTGACTTACACTGTGTAATCCGCCATGTGTGTCAGTGAGAAAGGCAGACTATAAATAATGTAGATGAATAAATAAAATAAAAACACTAAGTCTGACGGAAGCTGTTTTTTACTTCTCTTGAAAGATGTTTTGCAGAAATATCATGGACCTTCAGTGAAATGCAAAAAGTCATTCGGTTCCCAGATCTTATCCGCTTTTCCTCCAAAGCAGCCCTAGAGTTCCAATACATAATTCACTAATCACGAGAGTTAGACGACACTCACAGCATCCTTTGACTAACAACCATTCTCAATGTTTCTGTGAGTTGCAGGTGGAGATTGTGGAACTCCCAAGAAACACTTTTCAAGTTCTTTGGTGTAGATCCAAACATCCATAAATGAAAACAGAATTCATAGAAGTGATCTCTGTCAATACTGCTGCAACCTTTTACATACAACACAGCTGGGAAAAGATACCTGATTCCTTTTACCCAATTTTGCACAAATTTGGAAGTTAAACAGAACAATTTGTGTTCCCCAAAAGGCACCCAAAACATTCCAAACAATTGTGAACAGATGAGTTGATGGAAGGGATCTATGGTAATCCCCTGCCCACCCCATCACAGCCTGAGGATTATTCACCATCAGAGAGGGATACTGCATCAGAGAGGGCAGGGTGCTGCATCAGAAAGTAGGAAATTCTGCATGCTCTTCAATCAACCATGAAGGAACCTTTGTGCAAACAGAGCAAGAGCTTACAGAAGACTGAGCAAAGGCTTCACTGATACATTTTTCTCATTGCCTTTACAGGCATGTGACGCTTTCCATGTAACTCCAAGAATATTCCAGAATGGTTTCTAGGGTTGCCAGATTCAACTCAGGAAATATCTGGGGACTTTGGGGGTGGAGCCAGGAGACTTCCCCATTCTCTAAGAATATATTTTTTAAAAAATACAGCATTGCAATTCCCCTGAATACAATCTTCATTTCCTCCTTCTCTTTTTTTTTGCATTCAAATGGTTCCACAGCAGCTGCACTTCCAATAAAATGAAAGTGAACTCTCTCACACACATAAAGCAGCCAAAATAAACAATTTGCATGCCCATACTTAGCTTCATTCACAGGAATTGTTTAATGTAACCATCTGCCATATTTCAATCAACCTATGGAGAGAATGGTCTGGGGGTAGAGTTTTTCTCTATCCCATACTCAGGCTCTTGTTAACTTTTTACTATTCCTTAGTTTTACAGCTTCTGAAAGGAATGCAAAATGAACAGAAGGACTTGGCTCTCTCATTTCCTCTCTTTCTCACACAAGTTGCTCTTCCTGCTTACCACCACCCCCAGCAGCTTCAGTCTAGCTGAGATTTAAAGGCACACACACCCCTTCCAAAACAAAAGCAAGCTTCTGAACCTGCCTGAGATCTAAAGGCACACCATGGCTGTTGGAATGGGGCTTCCCCCTGCTGGCCAACTGGCTGGTGGCAGGGAGGAGCCTGCAAAACCAGGGAATCCCCCACCCAGACCTGGGGACTGGCAAGCCTAGTGGTTTCTTAGAAGGTGAAGGAAGCTGCTGGAGGAAGGTATTGCTGTGAACATGATGACTTCCAGCTGTTTGGCTTTAAACCTCTTTATCCTTTCTGAAGAACCTCTTAACTGAACTCACATTGTTGCTCTAGACAAAATTGAGTGACAATTCCAGGGGCCGTTTTGTAGAAAAATAGGTGGTGGAGCTCACCCAGGGGTTGTTATGCAGCTGCACTTATTATTCAATGGAAAAGGTGGGAAGGAGGAGGTGGAACTCTCAGAAAGGTTCAGGAGCTGTGCTCCTGTGAGCTCTTGCTGAATATGAGGCTTGGACAATTCTAATTATAACACTCTGTCATTCCATGCAACCTCATTCCATCAACGTAGCCAACCCTGAATCCTTTGACTGAGCTGAGTTGATTTGGGACAGTCCCGGCAAGAGGATCAAATATTAGGAGGCAAAGACCTCAAGACCTGAACCTTTAAAAACAACTTTTCTACTAGCTGCTTTCTAGGATCATAATACATCTGGATGCCAAGATGATCAGTTACTTGTCTGATGAACTGGAGCTTTCTTTTCTTCTTTCTTAAAAGTATACATCCAGTTTTGTTAATGATTAATAACACATTTCTGGTGTTCCCATTGTAGAAGGTGTAAATGCCAATTGCTTTCTTTGCCACTGCCAGCCAGCACAACATATTTCCCCTTTAATTAAGTTCTTAGACTAAGTTGGATTTTGCATTAGCATACCGATGTTTGCAAACAGTAGCAAATGTATCTGTTGGCATTCAACACTATAATGTTGTGTAGGCTAAGCTCCAGGTTGGCATTACTCCCCTGGAATCCTAAATCCATTGTTTCCTCTCTTCTGATACCTGAGTGCTGATTGCAACAAAAACAGAAAATGAAAGATACTAGATGTCTTTGTTTCCCAATACATTGTGTGGCAGATTCCTTGGGGGGTTTGTTAAAGTTAGTCTTGGCATGGCACTCCTTGTCAAATGCACATTTTTAGCAAGGGATTTGCCACTTCCAGGTTAAATGAAATTGGAAAGAAATTCATACAGATCTCTCTCTCTCTCTCTCATTGTGTGTGTGTGTGTGTGTGTGTGTGAAACTATCTAGTTTTCACCTATTCATTTGTGTTACAAAACCTTCCAGAACTTATGATTACCTTCATGGTGTTGGAAAGATCTGTTTGTAAGTTTGTGTTTCAGCATAACAGGCAATGTTAACAGCTTGCTTTTGATCATTTTTTTCAAACTCTTTTCAGGGGGAGTTGTGGGATTGGTCATTGAAAAGACCATCAGTGGTTTTCAAGTTATGGGGAAGCAGGAGGTACATGGCCCTAAGTCCATCAGCCCCAACCTTCATTTTCATAAACATGCCCCCATTCTGTTCATATATTATTCTTTACAATCCCTGGGTGAGACCAGGGGATCCCCTGGTTTGGAGACCCTCCTGCTGCTTCAAGGTTACCAGAAAGTGAGAGGGAGGGAAATTTCTGCTAGGCCCTCCATTATTCCCTATGGATGCCAATTCCCATTGGGTATAATGGAGAATTGGGGCTCTGGGGAGGGGGGCTGTTTTTTGAGGTAAAGGCACCAGATTTTCAGCATAGCATCCTCAAAACAGTTTCAAAAAGATTGGGCCAGAGGGTCCAATTCTATGAGCCCCCAAATTCTCCATTAGAGGGTCCCTCTATTCTCCATTATTTCCAAATGGAGAGAGGGCATTTAAAAGGTGTGCAATCCTTGTATATGATGGCCAGATCTACAGAAACTGAAACTTTTGGACTTCAATCCTTGTCACATCCTTGCTCCTGGCTCCACCCTCAAAGTTCCCAGATATTTTTTGAGTCGGACCTGGCAACCCCACCACCATTACCGGACTGGCCCCGGAACCCTTGGCCTCTGAGGCTTCAGTTAAGGGGCCTACTCCTGAAGCCTCAGCACAAGAGGAAGCTGCCAACTTGCCACCAGACCCTGAAACAACCACCCATCTTCCCAGTAGGGCAACTCTAGACCATCAGCTCCCCCACATCTTTCCAGGAGCAGCAGAGACAGCTATGGCCCATGTCTTATGGCCCATGCTCCTATCAAGCCTGATCAGACTGCTCTATGGTACCTTGAAGAACTGACTGCCCTCCGGTGCATTCGGGGTGGTTTTTTTTCCCCCCTAACCCCACTTCGAGGAGCACATATGCTTCTCTGCTTGAGCGCACACAACAGGGAACTTAAAAAAATAAACTTTCTGCAGTGGGTCTGTGGTTGAGCTGTGCTATCATCATCATCATCATCATCATCATCACATTTTATCTATATCCCGCCCTCCCCGCCAAAGCAGGCTCAGGGCGGCTAACAACAGAAATTCAATACATACATTGTGCTATATTTAACAATATTAGACTACAGTTAATTAAAAACTATTAAAATTCTAAAAACGATAAAATTAATATTAATATGTTGGTGCTATTATACAGATGGTGAGTTTACTTAGCAGTTTTAGTCGGTGAAGGCCATTCGAAAAAGAATGGTCTTGCAGGCCCTGTGGAACTGTTCAAAGTCCCTCAGGGCCCACATTTCTTCTGGAAGCTGATTCCACAGCTGTGGAGCCATAACGGAGAAAGCCCGAGTACGGCTACTCTGGAGTTTTACCTCTTTTGGCCCGGGAATAGTCAGCAGGTTCTTCCCTGCTGACCTCAGTGCTCTCTAGGGTTCGTACTAGCAGACTAAATGGGCAACCATGGACCAATGCTGGGATCCTGCTGCTTCAACATCCAGTTTCTGATCCTTCTGAAATGGACCAAACTCAAGCAGGTTTTTTGGCAATGGTATAATATTGCATCAATTTCCCAGTGTGATAGCACCCCATGGGTCTGACTCAGTATAAGGCAGTATCATGTATTCTTGGATTTTTTTTTCTTGAAGGTTGGCTGTTTGTTTTTAGGGATAACTTTGGTCAGCTGGACTGAGAGAATAGGTTGATTTATCATGTTGGTTCTTAACTATGGGCGTTTTCGCACTGACCTTCAAGTGGTGCGACCACCCTCCTCACGCCGGCGGATCTGCAGGGATTTCGCACCAGAAGCGCCGGCGCACCCAAAAGAGCCGGCGACTTCCGTCGCGAAACCAGCTCAAACGGAAACCGCCAAGAAGCAGGAAAACGTTTGAGCTGGTTTCGCGACGGAAGTCGCCGGCTCTTTTGGGTGCGCCGGCGCTTCTGGTGCGAAATCCCTGTAGATCCGCCGGCGTGAGGAGGGTGGTCGCACCACTTGAAGGTGAGTGCGAAAACGCCCTATGTGTTTGTAATTGGTGCTTTTCCCAGTCGTTTTCAGGTTTAATTTTCATTTTGTCATGATGCTTAAAATGTGTGATGAGAACACACTAGATACAAATGCAACTATGTACACATGCATGTTCTCTTTCTTCAGAGAGCCAGTTTGGCATAGTGGTTACTTGTGTGGACTCTTATCTGGAAGAACTGGGTTTGATTCCCCACTCCTCCACTTGCACCTGCTGGAATGGCCTTGGGTCAGCCATAGCTCTGGCAGATGTTGTCCTTGAAAGGGCAGCTGCTGTGAGAGCTTTCTCAGCCCCACCCACCTCACAGGGTGTCTGTTGTGGGGGAGGAAGATAAAGGAGATTGTGAGCCACTCTCTGAGATTCGGAGTGGAGGGTGGGATATAAATCCACTATCTTCTTCTTCAAGACTGCCAAGATGGAGCGGGGGAAGATTCATCACACTGCAGACCATCTCTGAAGAGTTTATCCTGTGGACAGAGACCTAGCTCTGCAATAGGAGGATTGTGCCACATGATGGCAGTTTCAGAAGGCTGCTCACTTTGAAGAGTTGTTTGGTAACAGCATCCCAAGGAGCAAATGTCTTTTAATTTAATGGCTACTATCGCAGCGCCAGCTTCACGGCCTCACTAGATCTCTAATCTCCAGTCTCTTCGGGGTATTTTACTTGTTTCGATGGATGGGACCACTGCAGCTTTGTGGTTTTTCTCACACAATATAGGCTCACGAGAACTTGAACTTAAAACCACAGATTTATTGTTACAAACAGTCTTAAACTGGGGATAGGGGAGATATTTACACAGGTTACTATTTTGTTTCAGGCTTCACGATTACTTTTTCTTTTGTTTTGAGTCTTTCACCATTACACAGTTCACCTTCAACTCCCTCTCCACCTTTTGTCGAGGTCTGGCCTCTTGGGATAGATGTGTCTAGTCACACCCCTCGACTGAAGACTCTTCTCTCAGCCCTTCTTGGTGTCTCTGACCCACATCTACTCCCTCAACCTCCTCACTAGGTCTTTAGAGTAGTTTCCTGGTGTCTGCGACCGTTCAGGTCTTTAACTGACTCACACACACACACACAGCCCTCTCGGCTGGTTAGGTCAAGCTGGCAGTCTCTGGAAGACTTCCCCGTCTCCTCATCCAGCTTCTTCTCAGGATCAGCTTCTTCTCAGCCTCTCTCAGGCCCGAACTGACCCTCTCAGTCTTTCTGTCAGGCTCCAACTCTGACAGACTCCTGACAGAACTCCTGCCTCAGCAGTCTCTTGTCATAAACTAAACTAACTTTTTCCCTCCCTGAGAGCTGTGAGCACTCTGCCCTCACCCTCAGGTCACCTGACGCAGCCCTGTGCGCCTTCAGTTTATTCTTAACCCTTTGCTTTCCGTCACATGCCCCTCCCCTTTTTGAGACATTGCGCAAGGCGAAAGGTCTCAGCCTTTTGCTGAGCAATGGGACATGGGCACACTTGCTTGGGTTACACTAACTTTGTTATAACACTTTTGCTATAACACCTACTTCAAAATTATATACATTCTTCATCAGGTATATAGTCTTATATCTATAACATTACCATACAAACAGACTTTTAAAATTCACATTCTTCTTGATAGCGCATCTGCTATCACATTTTGCTTCCCCGGTATATGCTGGATGTCGAAGTTGTAATCTTGGAGCTGTAAACTCCATCTTACCAGTTTGCGGTTCGTATCTTTAACTTGGTTCAACCATTTCAGGGGAGAATGATCTGTACACAGTGTAAACTTCCTTCCCCATAGGTATGGTTTCAATTTACCTATTGCCCACACAATCGCTAAACACTCTTTTTCAATTACTGAGAGGTGTTGCTCTCGGTCCAATAACTTCCTACTCAGATACAGAACTGGATGATACAGTCCTTCCTCTCCTTGCTGACTCAAAGTTGCACCTACCCCCACATTAGATGCATCAGTGAAGAGAGTAAACTCCTTTGAAAACTCTGGAGTTTTCAACACTGGTTCAGTGGTCAGAACCACTTTCAGATGTTCATACGCTTTTTGACACTCTGCATTCCAGTTTACTGGATCAGGGTTCTTCTTCTTGGTGCACTCACATAGCGGTGCTGCTATCGTGCTAAACTCAGGTATAAACCTCCTGTAGTATCCTACTACACCCAAAAACGCTCGTATTTGTTTTTTGGTTTGGGGTCTGGGCCATTCATGTATGGCTTGCACCTTTCCCCAATCTGCTTTGATCTTACCTCCTCCTAGCACATGCCCTAAATACTTAACCTCGGCCATGGCTAGTTGACACTTAGATGCCTTGATGGTGAGACCCGCATCTTTCACTCGCTGTAACACAATGGCCACATGCTGCAAATGTTCCTTCCATGTAGCACTGAAAATAGCAATATCGTCAATATATGCAAGCGCAAATTCTTTCAGTCCTACTAGCATCTTATCAATTACTCTCTGGAATGTGGAGGGAGCATTCCTTAACCCAAATGGTAATACAGTAAACTCAAAGAGTCCCTCTTTGGTTACAAAAGCTGTTTTCTGCCGATCTTTAGGATCCATAGCTACCTGCCAATAACCTTTTGTCAAATCTAAGGTGGTGATAAAATTGGCAGCTCCAATTGTCTCGACCAACTCGTCTATGCGAGGCATTGGATACACATCCGGAACTGTGATCTTATTCAATCTTCTGTAGTCCACACAAAACCTCATGGTTTTGTCCGGTTTGGGTACTAGGACTACAGGTGAGGCCCACGGACTTTCTGATGGTACAATCAAACCCAATTTCAACATTTCTTCTACCTCCTGCTGTACATACTTGGCATTCGGGCCAGTCACTCTGTATGGTTGGAGTGCTACAGGCCTCGAATCCCCTGTGTCAATCTTATGACACGCTAAGTTCGTCTTCCCTGGTACATCTGAAAAGATTGTCTTGTACCCTCCCAATATTGTTTGTAATTGGGCTTTCTGTTCTCCATTAAGAGAAGGGGCGAACTGAACCTCCTTAATGGTTTCTTCCTGGGATATTTTCCCCCAACCCGACAATTCAGTTCCCTCCCTGACTCCCTTCTTTGCAACTAAAACCAAATTACCCCTGTCAAAATAAGGTTTTAGCATATTCACATGGAACACTTTACATTGTTCCCCATCTTCACTTAAGTTCACTACATAGTTCACGTTGGAGACCTTATGGGCGATGGTATAAGGTCCCTCCCAGGCCACATCTAACTTGTTCTTCTTCCTGGGCTTCAAAACCAGTACTCTGTCTCCTGGCTTGAACTCTCTGTCTCTGGACTTGGAGTCGTACCACTGCTTCTGCCGTCGTTGCGACCTTCTCATGTTGTCTGCAGTCTCCGTCATCTGCTTGGCAATTCTTCCGGCGGTGCATTGTTCTTGCTTCTGCTGAATGAGCCGCTGCAATTCTGTTTCATCAGTTGTGATGCATAGCTGGTCTGTGGATGGGGAAGCCATACTGCTCAAAACTTGTACAGTTGGTTTCCTAGCTTGGACAACAGTTCCATTAGTTGTCTTGGGAGAGGATGACAAAGGAGCACACCTGCCAACTGACGACTCTGATCGAAAAGGCTCGCTGGTCTGGACGGTTTCTTGCTCTGTTGCTTGGCTGTGTCCTCTGCTCACTGGTTGGGCCACCTCAAAGGGTTCCAAAGAGCCAAACATGCTCTCCCCTTCTTTTCCTGTCATCTCCCCAGTTCTCTGCCATAGTTCCTTCAGGCTGTCATCTTGTTGCTGCTCTCTGAGGAATTCTGCAGCAGGGATGGTCTGCAACATTGTTTCCTCTTCTGCTGCTGGTTGCTGTACACACACCTCAGGTGCTGCTTCTGGCCTGCTTCTTGTAACAATGTTTACAGGATTAGCTTGCTGTCTCTTTAACTCAGCAGCTAAATCATTGCCCAATAAAAGCGATGTTCCTATGTCACTCAGGACTCCCACAATCCAATCACCTTGGAACTCTCTATACTTGATAGGAACTTCTGCCAGGGCCACTTCAAATGTAGGTCCTTTAATGCCTTTTATGGTGTAAGTTTTCCCAGGCAAATACTGATGACTTTTTACTAATTCTGGCTGTATTAGGGAAACCTGAGCCCCTGTGTCCCTATACGCCTTGACTTCCTCGTCATTTACTGTCACAGTCTCAGTATATTCCTCACTCAAGCTTTCCTGCACTTTCCACACCTTCAGAACACTATTGGGTCTTTCTGGTGGTGTGTTCTCTGGAAGTGAGGGGTTTGTTTCTACTTCTTGCTTTTGACTTTGCACTATTTTAACTGTCTTAGCTGGTGGGGTCTTTTTCCCTTTTTCTGGGCAAAATTTGGCATAGTGCCCAATTCCTCCACATTGGAAACAAGCAGCCTGGGTCCTTCTGTATGGAGGTGGACTGTACCGCTTTGCAGGGTTGTTGTTACCCGCCCCAGACTTCTCTGGAGAGTTCCAGACTCGGGGTTTTTTAGTTGGAGCAGTCCACATTGATCTCCCTAGATCTGATTCAATCTCATCTAGAATCATAGCTGCTTCTTCTACTGTCTTCAATTTCTTGTCTCTCAGAACCCACCTATACTGAGAGGGGACTTGGTTATAAAACTGTTCCAAGCCCACTAAGTTTTTCAGGTCCTCTAAAGTGGAAACTTTACTCCCTTCAACCCATCTGTTCAGGGCCCTGTCTAACCGACAACCTAGTTGAGAGTATGTTTCTCCAGGCTTTCTTCTGATTTCTCTAAATTTTTTCCTGCTTTGCTCTGCTGTTAAGCCAAAGCGGACTCTGACCCTTTCCTTATACAATTGATAATCAGAAGTCTCCTCATCCCTCAGTTCAGAGTAGATTTCACTCAACTCTCCACAGATCTGAGGTCTCAAATAAATCATTCTGTCCTCATCAGCAACTCTTAAATCTTTACATGTTCTTTCAAAATTAAACAAAAAAGCTTCTACATCATCCCCTTTTTGATACTTGGGGAATTTCTTTTGTTCTACTGTGAGGCGCCTCTCATTTCTAGTATCACGTTGAAACTCAGGCCTTCCCTGAATCTCCTGGAGTTTCAAACTGTACATTTTTTCCTCATGTTCTCTCTCTCTTTCCGCTTCCCTCTCTCTTTGTTCTCTCTCTGCTTCCCTTTCTCTGCGTTCTCTCTCCTCTCTTTCTGATTCCAGCCTAGCCATTTCCATTCCTTTCTCTGATTCCAGCCTAGCCATTTCCATTCCTTTTTCTCTTTCAGCTTCCCTTTCTCTGTGTTCTCTCTCCTCTCTTTCTGATTCCCTTTCTGCTTGAATCTTGGCCATCTGAATTTCTTTTTCTGCTTCTATTCTGGCCAATTCCAACTGTATTTTCATAGCCTCAATGCTCTGACCAGGATTCACCTCAGGAATCCCTTCTTGCGTCTGCCCATCCCCCGTGGCTGTGGTAGTTCTCTTAGGAGGAGCCATTTCTGACAGGAATTTTTCACAAAACTGTCTTAATTCCTTCACTGCAGTGTCCCTCTACTTTCTGTGTCTCTTAGTGACACTTATTTTGGGTTTTTTCTTCGAAATCCCGACGCTGGCAACCAATTATCGCAGCACCAGCTTCACGGCCTCACTAGATCTCTAATTTTCAGTCTCTTCGGGGTATTTTACTTGTTTCGATGGATGGGACCACTGCAGCTTTGTGGTTTTTCTCACACAATATAGGCTCACGAGAACTTGAACTTAAAACCACAGATTTATTGTTACAAACAGTCTTAAACTGGGGATAGGGGAGATATTTACACAGGTTACTATTTTGTTTCAGGCTTCACGATTACTTTTTCTTTTGTTTTGAGTCTTTCACCGTTACACAGTTCACCTTCAACTCCCTCTCCACCTTTTGTCGAGGTCTGGCCTCTTGGGATAGATGTGTCTAGTCACACCCCTCGACTGAAGACTCTTCTCTCAGCCCTTCTTGGTGTCTCTGACCCACATCTACTCCCTCAACCTCCTCACTAGGTCTTTAGAGTAGTTTCCTGGTGTCTGCGACCGTTCAGGTCTTTAACTGACTCACACACACACACACAGCCCTCTCGGCTGGTTAGGTCAAGCTGGCAGTCTCTGGAAGACTTCCCCGTCTCCTCATCCAGCTTCTTCTCAGGATCAGCTTCTTCTCAGCCTCTCTCAGGCCCGAACTGACCCTCTCAGTCTTTCTGTCAGGCTCCAACTCTGACAGACTCCTGACAGAACTCCTGCCTCAGCAGTCTCTTGTCATAAACTAAACTAACTTTTTCCCTCCCTGAGAGCTGTGAGCACTCTGCCCTCACCCTCAGGTCACCTGACGCAGCCCTGTGCGCCTTCAGTTTATTCTTAACCCTTTGCTTTCCGTCACAGCTACGGTCACCATCTGCAGTGATCTTGGATCCCAGAAATGCAAAGTCTGTCACTACTTCCATGTCTTCCCCTTCTATTTGCCAAGGTAGGATGGGGCCAGATGCCATTTTCTTAGGGTTTTTTTATGTTGAGTTTCAAGTCTATTTTTGTGTTCTCCTCCCGCCTTCATTTTATCCTCACAACAAGGGCGGAGCCCTGACTTGGATAGTCCAGGCAAGCCTGAGATCTTGGAAGCTAAGCAGGGTCAACCCTTGGATGGGAGACATCCAAGGAATACTAGAGCCTGGACACAGAAGCAGACAAGCAAGCTATCTCTCTGAAATGTTCAAGCCCTTCTCGGGGTCACCAGAAGTCAGCCATGACTCCCAGCCACAAAGGAACAGGCACATACATACACACAAACACACACAAATATTCATTCACCGCCCCCCACACACACACACACAGAACCATGTAAGGTAGATTAGGCTAGGAGAGTCTGGCTCAAGGTCTCTTATAGGGTTGTCAAGTCTGGGTAGGGAAATTCCTGGAGTTTTCAGAGCAAGGTTTTGGAAGAAAGCACAATAAGAATGTAATGCCAAAGACTTTGCCCTTGGAAGTGGCCGTTTCCTCCAGGGAAACTGATCTCTCTAGTCTGAAAATCAGTCATAATACTAGGAGAAATCTAGACTCCACCTGGAGGTTGGCAACCATACCTAGTGAGCTTCCATGACAGAGTGTTACCCCCAGGAATGTGGTCTTAGGTTTGCAGCCCTAGAGAACGATCCTATGCAAGTGTACTCAGAATTCTACTCACATCTATTCAATGGGGTTTATCCCTGGGATAGACTTCTCTACCGGTTATATTGGCCTTTTGATTACTAACTTACTGAGCTGCAGTTTGTATGTTTTCAAATGTCTTATTCATCTTTTGGAAGAGTGATGTGCTTCCCTCTCCTACGTCCTAGAGAACTACATAGGAGCTGCCCTGATCTGGGGTAGCCCAAGCTCATCATATCTCAGAAGCTGAGCGGGGTCAGCCCTAGCTAGTATTTGGATGGGTTGCTATGCAGAAGCAGGCAATGGCAAACCACCTCTGTTGGTCTCCTGCCTTGAAAACCCTATGGGGTCACTGTAAATCGGCTGTGACTTGGCAGTACTTTCCACCACCACCACCACCACATAAGAGACAGACCCTTTAACTGTTTTAATTGTTCTTAACTGTTTAATTTGCTTTAATTGTTTAACTATTTCATTGTTCAATTGTTATGAATTTACTGGTTGTGAGCCGCCCTGTGCCTGCTTTGGCAGGGAGGGCGGGATATAAATCCAATAAATCTTAAACTTTATATAACTATTCTGTCACACAGAAGCCCAGTTTGTATGTTTTCTCTCTCTCTCAGACAAGTGAGGCAAAGGCTTTTGCTTGACAAGGTGTTTTGTGGAGGCCCTGACTCCTCCTGCACTGCATCATCTGTGTGACAGAAGGAAGAGAAGTTAATTACTGCTTTTCTACATCAGTATTCCATATAACATACAAAGGAGGCCTTAGCTGGTTTCAAAACTCATGATTGTCAATTGACCACTATTTATGGGTGTAAGTTTTTTAAATGAACCACTTTAAGCACCATTTTGGTGGGAAAACAGTATGCAAATATATAAGTAATAAAACTCTATTATGTCATTTTTTCTTTGACTGGGAATGCTTTTGATTGTAGTTCTTGATCTTTCCAGGTATGTGAATGGGTCACTTATCCTTTCCTGTTTTTTCAATGCCTGGTTTTATAAGTGTAGAACAAACTACATTATTATAATTCCTGATATTCAATTATTTATGCCTAAACAAATGTCTCTTGTCTAGTTACCTGCATTTAACCTCTGTTGATCATGCCACCGGGATCCTTCAAAAGGGCAACGAAGCATTTCTTCCAAGTAGTTCATTATCATTCCCCATCCATCTTACGGTAAACAGGTCTCTCTGATCAGCATTCACTCAGCACACTGTCCGGACGCAATCTGCTGTGGAAGATGTGATGGGCCCAATAGAGATCAATAGCCCAAAAAGTTTTTACAGGTTCAATCTGGCAAGGTTACCTTGAATAATATTAAAGCACAATGAGATCTAGCTTGATGCTTGCTGTACAGACAAGCATCAAGAATGACGAATGAAAGAGGAAAAGGAAGACACTGAATGGGAGGGGAAATGCACCCTGATTTAAACAAATGTAAAAGGGAATTAGACAGTTTCATGGAGGATAAGTCTATTGGGGCTACTAGCCATGGTGACTAAACAGAACCTCCACATTCAGAGGTGGTGTATCAGTTTCAGTTTATTATTATTATGGCCAATGGCCAGCGCAAATCAAAACAAACCAATCCACACAAAACACAAAAAGTGCACGACCAACAAGAGCATCACAGCACAACATACAAGGACCAAAGAAGGAGGCATTCAAGAATGCCATTGCCAGAAGACAATATCAGGGGAAGGCCTTGGCCTCAATGTCCTGTTATTGGTACTTAAGGTGGCCAATCCCCTGGTGAGGGCAGGGGGTCCCCTGGTTTGGAGGCCCTTTCGCCGCTTCAGGGTCATCAGAAAGCGGGGGAAGGGGATGGCTGCTGGGCACTCTATTATACCCTATGGAGAGCAATTCCCATAAGGTAAATGGTAAATTGATCTGTGGGTATCTGGGGCTCTGAGGGGCTGTTTTTTTTAGATAAAGGCACCAAATTTTCAGCATAGCATTTGGTGTCTCTCTTCAAAACACCCTACAGGTTTCAAAAAGATTGGACCTGGGAATCCAATTCTATGAGCCCCAAAAGAAGGTGCCCCTATCCTTCATTATTTCCAATGGAGGAAAGGCATTTAAAAGGTATGCAGTCCCTTTAAATGTGATGGCCAGAACTCCCTTAGAGTTCATTTATGCTTGTCACAACCTTGCTACTGGCTCCACCCCCAAAGTCTCCTGGCTTCACCCCCAAAGTCCCTAAATATTTCTTGAATTGGAGTTGGCGATCGTATTGGCACTCCAGTTACTGGTTGGCCATTGGGTGAACCAGGATGTAGGACTAGATAGACCACTAATGTGATTCTGCAGGGTTCTTTTTATGTCTCATGATCATATCTTAGTCATGTGTACTAATGATACCATTGTGTAATTTTTTGCACCCAATGCAAATGGAGGTATATACACATCCTGCTGAAAGTGATGCTGTACAGACAAGCAGCACACACCTGCAGGTGAGCATCCGGGTCATGCACACCATTTCCAATCTGATTCCAAAGAAATATGCATGTGTGAAGTCTGTTTGTGGCTGTGACTGCTACTCTAGATTGGGGCACTGAGGTTTAAGTAGGATTACAGAAAAATGATATGAAAATTTCATAACGAATTTCAAACCTTTTTTTTAAAAAAATTGCTTAGCATAACAAAGCCTCCTGGAGCCCGCTGCATCGCAGCGTGGCTAAAGGGGAAGTTTTGCCCCCCCTGGAGGGAGAGCGGAATCTTTGGCGCGCTTTCAAGCGCTTCCTGAGGGGGCAGGGCTTCAGCGCTATTGCTAAAGCCCCGTTTGACACCACGGCAGTCCTTCCAGCGTTTTCGGAGGGCTGGGAGCGTGTTTGTGCGCTCTTGACGCGACGGGGCTGTCTGGGCTGGGAGGCTGGTGGAGCGTCGTGTGGATCGGCTGAGAGGAGCAGAGCGTGTCGCAGGAGCATTTTTCTTTGCACAGTTTGAATGCGAGGGGTTGCTGTGTGCCCTGGAGCAATTTTGTCTTAGGGCTCTTACAGGGTGCTCTTCTGGGTTGGGGGAGGCTTCTTTTACAAGGGCTCTAGGAACATCGCTTTTAGGTAAAGAGCAGTCCATTTTTAGGTGCCCTTATTCAGGTCTGTGGTGCTGTCAGGGGATTAGGCGGCCATTTGGCCAAGACTGTGGGGAACAGCAGGGCTGGGTGGCCGTTTTGAGAGGCAGAAGTTCAGGGGTGCTTGTAAGAGTGCTTCTCCCTGAGGCTGGGCGGCCATTTTTAGCCTTGCTTCTTCTCCCTCATACCTTGTGCTTGGGGCGGCCATTTTGAGGTGCTGTACTTCTCCCTGGTGCTTGGCGGCCATTTTGGCCTTGCTTCTTCTTCCCCACACCCTTGCTCTTGGGGCGGCCATTTTACGAGGTGTTGAGGCGGCGGCCATTTTAGAGTCCACTGGGGTGGTGGCCATTTTGAAGGCTGTTTTCCCCCCTTTATTCCTTTGTTTGCCTCAGGCTTGGTTAAGCTAATTAAAGAAGTTCTGCTTTGTGCTGTGCTCTTTAGCGAGCATGTCGGGTCGCAAAGGCAGTGGAAAGTCAAAAGGGAAACAGCCTGCCCCTAAGGCTCCTAAGCCTCCATCTAAGCCTCCGCCCCCCCCCCTCGTCTTCGGACGATGAAGGGGACGATGAAGTCAATGCAGCCATTTTTCAGAGGCTGCGGGCACTTGAGCAGGCATCGGGGTTTCCACCTTCTCAGTTGCCTGAGAAGGGGCGGTTGTCTAAGCGTGCTTTGCAGGCAGATATATTGACCCGCTTATCTCTTTTGGAGGGCAGATCTGCTGCGGTTGCTGCTAGAGGAGCTGTGGGGCCTGCTGGCTCTGATGTTGGAGTGGGCCCGTCGTCCGGTGCGGGTGGTACCGGATCAGCTTTGGTGCCTGCTTTACCTTCTGGTAAGTCGGGGGACGGCTCTTTGCCTCATACTGGGCCTGTGTGGCCTTGGGGGTCTGCTGGTCCTAGTGGGGCAGGTGCTCCGTTAGGTGGTGCTGGGGCTCCTTCTGCTCTAGGCTTAGAGCAGCAGAGCAACTGGATGTGGCCACAGGGTCAGTTCGGTCCATTTGGTAATTGGCCTGGGGTGGGGCAGCAGGGGTCGGCAGCGACTTGGCCTGGAGGCTGGGGTTTCCCATCTCCGTACGGGGTGGTCCCCTTTAGTGCTATGCCTTTTGGGGAAGTGGCTTTGCAGCTGGGTGATCACCTGCTGCCTGCCACGAGGGAGAAAATCTTAAAAGGGGAATACATGGACGTATTCTCCCTTTTATTTAGGGAATTGGAGAAGAAGGACAAGGAGGAGCTGGACGATAAAGAGAAGGAGAAGCTGAGGAAGAGGAAGGTTGATCGGACCTGGGCCAATTGGCTTCCGGGGTTTTTCATATATGCAGGAGTGATAGCACGTGCGCAGCCCTGGCGGGCCGCCGCGTTGATTCAATATATGGACATCATATACAAGGGGTATACAGTGTTCAGCGGCCTGGCCTGGATCCAATATGACCAGGAGTTCAGGATGAGGGCTGCTTTGTACCCTTCACTCCCTTGGGATTGGATTCACCAACAGTTGTGGCTGCAGGTGATGTCACCTGCTCGGCCCAATTTGGGGGACCGATCTGACAGTGGTCACCTAGTGACTAGGGCTTCCTCTTCTCCTTCTGGTGCGTCCTCCTCCTCCTGCAGTGTTGCGGGGCAGGCAGTTCAACCCCGCTTGCTTTGCTGGGAGTTTGGGTCCCAGGGGGCGTGCAGTCGTAAAGGCTGCCACTTTAAGCACGAATGCCCCCTGTGTGCTGGCCCGCATTCCTTCAACAGCTGCCCTAGAGTGCGACCACGTAAGGGTCAGAAAAGATCAGGCGGGGGTCCTTTTCACACTGGAAAAGGGTCCCAGCCCGATAAAGTTGGGGCCTCTTAAAGAGTGGCTTCGCAGGTACCCACTTAGGGAAGACAGTTTTTATTTGTTGAACTGTTTTACGTTGGGTTTTAGAATTCCTTTTCAAGGTTCTCGAGTACCAACTTGGTCCAGAAACCTTAAGTCAGTTGTGGGTTTAGAGCATATAGTTGAAGCAAAAATTGCTAAGGAGTTGGCGGAGGGCAGGATTTTGGGCCCATTCGCCAGTCCTCCTGTGTTTAATTTTAGGGCTTCCCCGTTGGGGGTTGTGCCGAAGAAAGCACCTGGTGAATTTCGTTTGATTCACCATCTTTCTTACCCCAGGGGTTCCTCTGTCAATGATGGCATACCTGAGGAGCTATGTTCCGTTAGGTACACCTCATTTGATATCAGGCCGTGGGCGTCATGCGACGCTGTGGTCAGGGGGCTGAGTTGGTGAAATGCGATATCAACCCGGGTGATTTTGAGCTGCTGGGTTTTTCGTTTGCAGGGCAATTTTACATGAACAGGGCATTGCCTATGGGTTGCTCTGTATCATGTGCTGCTTTCGAGTGTTTCAGCACCTTTTTGGAATGGGCTGTGCGTGAGAAAGTGGGTTTGCAGGATGTCGTTCATTATCTGGACGACTACCTGTTTGTGGGCCCTGCTGGCTCGGGTCATTGCGCTCAGTTGTTAGCCAGCTTTATTGAGTTGGCCACTGAGTTGCGTGTGCCATTGGCCGAGGAAAAAACTGAGGGCCCGGCCCAATGCTTTGAGTTTCTGGGGATCGAGCTAGATACTTTAGAGCAGTCATCTAGGATTCCTGATCAGAACCTGCAGGACTTGAAGGAAAGGATTAATTCCTTCCTGTGCAGAAAGAAGGTTTCATTGCTTGAGCTGCAACAGCTGGTGGGGCACCTTAACTTTGCCTGAAAAGTGGTTGCCCCAGGTAGGCCTTTTCTTCACAGGTTCTGTGACGCTATGGTGGGCCTTCGCTCACCACAGCACAGGACCAGGGTTACTAGCAGCAGGAGGGAAGATCTCAGGATGTGGCAGGAGTTTTTGGAATCCTTTAATGGGATTTCTTTTTGGAGAGAGGACATGAGGCTCGAGGCTGAGCTTCAGGTCATGTCAGATGCCGCTGGGTCATTGGGTTTTGGGGTCTACTTCCATAAATATTGGTGCATGGAAGAGTGGCCGGAGTCGTGGGTGCGGGCCGGTTTGAGCCGGGACCTCACGTTTTTGGAATTTTTTCCCGTTTTAGTTGCGGTTTGGCTGTGGGGGAGTGATATGGTTAATTGCACTGTTCATTTTTGGTGTGATAACATGGCGGTTGTTCTTGTTATTAATTCCCTTTCGTCCAAATCGCAGCGGGTTATGAGGTTGGTGAGGGCCTTCACTCTGCGTTGCCTGCGGCTTAACATTTTGTTTTTGGCCAAGCATGTTCCTGGGGTGAATAACGGGGTGGCTGACGCTCTCTCTCATAAACAGATGGAGAGGTTTCGTCCGCTGGCCCCAGACGCCGATCTGAATGCAGCGCCAATGCCCCAGGAGCTATGGCTGATTGGAGAGCCGAGGCCTGCAGAGCGATAGGCTTAGCCATTGCACCTAGCACCAGGAAGTCTTATGTGCGTGCTGTGCGGCAGTTTGAGGACTTTAGGGCTGAGGTAGGGTATCACATTGTTTAGGGTATCGCAGTGTTTCCTTAAGAGGTAAGGGATTGGCCGTGCGATCAATTCGGGGACGCATGTCTGCACTGGCCTTCGCTAGCAAGGCCTTGGGGTTTAAAGAGGAAACAGCAGATTTTCATATTCGAAAGATGCTGGAGAAGTGGTCCAGGGAGGCTGGGCCTAAGCCTTTGTCTCCTGAGATTCTTCAGGGTTTGAAAGGGGTTTGGAGCGCAGTGTGTGCGTCTCATTTCGAGGCAGTTTTGTTCCACGCAGCCTCTTTAGTGGCCTTTTTTGGGGCGCTGAGGGTTAGTGAACTGGCGGCAAGCTCCAAGAGTGATGTTTCAGGTAGGGCATTGTTATTGAAGGATATTACGTTGCTGGGGGGTAAGGCGGTCCTTACTGTCCAGCGATCCAAAACTGACCAAGAGGGCACGGGGACTGTGCTAGAGTTGGGTCCGGGTTTGGAAGTGGAGCTTTCCCCAGTTTCCGCATTGGCTGACTATTTGGCTGTGCGGGGAGGCTGCGAAGGATTGCTGTTTTGTCATGCTGGAGGCAGTCCTCTGACAAAGCATCAATTTTGGGCCGTGACGTCAAAGGCTTTAGCCTTGTTGGGTTTGTCTGGAATGAGGTTTGGTACCCATTCCTTTAGAATCAGCGCGGCCTCTACGGCTGTTGCCTTGGATTATCCTACTGCGTCCATTCAACGCCTTGGCCGTTGGCATTCTCAGGCTTACAAAGGTTATATTCGCCCTTTGCTCCGCTAATAAGTTTTGGTTAGGAGCTAGGGTAGTTTACAGTTTGGGTTGTATAACTTGTCTGTTTCTTCCTTTTAAATGCTGTTGTTCCTGGCCGGAGGAGCAGAGTTCTCATCTGCGGGCACAGTTATGTGTTTTGGACGGCACATCAAGCTTGGAGAACGGCTGTTGGCTCTCAGCTGGGGCTCAGCAAACATGTTACGATAGAATGGAGGGGGCGCCGGGGTCTTCAGTGGCCTGGCTTGCTTCCCCTTTTGTTTCATGGGTCTGGGGGCCCTCCTCCGCAGGTGTTGATTGTTCACCTGGGAGGAAATGATCTCGGGCTGATTAAGGGCAAGGCGTTGATCTTGCAGGCCCGAGACAATTTCAGGTACATAAGGAACAGATGGCCTGGTACCATTATAGTTTGGTCAGCCATGATTCCGCGCTTGGTGTGGCGCAGTGCCTGGAATCCAGCTGGGTTAGAAAGGGCTCGTTATAGAGCGAATAAGGAAATTCGCAAGGTTTTGGAGGGTGGTTTGGGCCACTATTTGCCCCATCTGGATATTTCTAAGGAATGTCCCGACCTCTACAGAGGGGATGGTGTGCATCTCTCGGAAAAGGGTAATATGCTTTTCCTGAGAGATTTACGGCAAGGGCTTTTGTTGGTTTTGGGCCTTTCTGTGGGTGCTAAGCCCTAAGTAGAGACTTGGCCTTAGTAGTGGCAGGTTTTACGGGGTTTATGGCACCATGCGGCCTGGGGAGGACTGGTTAGCCTCCCCCTTTTGGGGAGTTAGGGGTCTGGCAGGATCAACCTTGGGTGTGGCCCGAGGTATGTGAATGCAGACTGTCCTGGAGACTCGATTGGATGGGTGCCTTTCGCTGAGACTCGCGTCTGGTGTTTGGGCCCTCTGGTGCAAGCCTCCCTGCTGGGCCTGCCTAATGGGAGCTGTGGCTCACAGCTCCAGCTGGGGGGTCGGGTCTCTCGCCCGCTGAAAAAGGCAGGGGAGCGGTCTGAAGAGACCCCTGTCCCTGACCTGGCCGCAGTTCGGTTGCCCTTGCCGTTGCTGGTTATTTTAATAAAAGTGGCCCATAGTTTCACCAATCTAATTGTGTCCGTCTCTTTATTCTGACTTGGGGGGGCAAAAGGTATACCGCCTCAGCTTTAATACTGAATTCATTCAATATAAGTAAATATATTACAACGCAGGACAGCAATCAATTTATGACAAAAATAATGTTCACAACTTGTAAAGCACACACATGTACTCATGTATGCCTCATTTACATACACAATGGGTTTATGGAAATATATTAATTTACAGCACTTACGCCCCACCTTTTTCTCCAGTGAGGATCCAAAGAGGCTTACATCAGTCTCCTCACTTCCATTTTACCTGCACAGCAATCCTGTTAGGCACATTAGGTTGAGAGCATGTGACTGGCTCAAGGTCCCCTAGTAAGCTTCCATGGCAGAGTGGGGATTTGAGCCCAGGTCTTGCAGAAGGTTGCCAGCTCTGGGCAGGGGAGAATGAGGTTTGGGTAGAGGAGGGACTTCAGGGGGGTATAATGCCATAGAGTCCACACTCCATATCAGTTCTTTTCTCCAGATGAGTTGATCTCTGTTGCCTGAAGATCATTTACAATCCCAGGTGATCTCCAGCCGCCATTTGGTGATTGGCAGCCCTATCTCCCAGATCCTAGTCTGACACTGTAACCACAACACTACACTGGCATTTGGGTCCCTTCGATTCCTAATGGAGAATATTGATTTGTAATCTATTACACATTTCAAAATGTCCAATTAATATTGTTTGTCACGGATTGCTGCAACACATCCATGCAAAACATTGCTATGGTGGTCAGGACCTGGTTACTTCTGCATCCACAATATGTCCTCTATCACTGAACAACAGTCCCACTTCCATGAAGGCCCAGGTTTGCTGCATGCGTGTACAGCACGATACCCGATGACCATCTCTCAAGTTCAGCCTTTCATAGCCAGGAGCTTTTCAGCTTAAGCCGCTGTCACAGACAAAGGACGTCCTAGTTGCCAGCGCTCAGCCGTCATAGCTGACAAATCAGAATTGAACAAACTGTTATGAAAAAAGAATATCTCACAGCTTTGAAGAGTATATTAAAATGCAAAGAGAAAGAAAGCAGATTAACTACTATGAAAAGCACTTGACAGTGGGCATTCCATTTGATTCCCCCCCCCCCCTTTGCCAGGGATGTTTTACAGCTGCAATTTTACTTGATGTGCATTAAAAAAAATGTATTTAGCAAATGCTCACCAATAAAGAGATACATTTTCACTCCATAAACCTCTGAGATGACAAATTTGCAATAAGCTGGAATGTTATCACCTTTCCCGGGCAAGGCATGGAGAAGCACACGTTTAGAAACACTTGAGATTCTGACAGTATAAATCAGCTCCATAGAGGGAAAGACTCTGACAGCTCTTCAGCCGGCTGCATTGGCTGTGCAGCCCCAGTAATGAGATTGACTGATAACCCCTCCATGTTCTAAATAACTAAACAACACTAATGGAAACCTGATTTTCATAGGCATGCTGCGCTTCTCATGCAGCCAGATGGGTGAATAAATTGAACTGCATGCAAACATTTTTGGGGGGAGGGAGAGTTAGATCAGGTGATAGTGAGACATTGTATGAATGTTAACAACTTGTATCTTTCTGCCACGGTGTGTGTATATATAATATAGTACTGACCCAACCTCCCACACATAAATATAGGATGAAGGCTTGCTCAACCGAAGGAAAGTCTCAAATGTAACAATGCAATATCTTGCTGTTCCTCCTCCATAACTTGCCTGCCCTGACATGAAAAATTATAATGGTAGAAAGATGCAGAAATCTGCAAGGTATAAATAACTCCAGAGCATTCTATGTATTTTTTCCCCATGTGGGAGCAGGAGAAGAACTAAATAAAATAGCTGTTGAGAAAGATACTGTTGTCACTTCCTAACAAGACCTTTTCAAAATAATATCAACTGTTTTGCTGTGATTGACTTGGAATCCATTCTTAATAGCTCCCTAGGAAATTAGATTTGGGTGGTGAGAAAGGGAAGAGTCTGGCTATCTTTAGGTTTTGAATGTAATGACTGCCAGCCCTCCAAAAATGAGGACAAAAATTAAAAAAGGGGGATGAGATGTGGCAAGCGATCTGGAATATTAGAAAGAAACAAGTACAAAACGTATTTGATATATTTTCGTTTTATCAATTTGAAGATGGGGACAGGATACTTAGAAGACTGAGGCTTCCCACTGCCAGTATAGCCCACCTCGCCCCTCCTAGTTACTTAAGATTTGTCGGGGGATGGGTAGTAGAGTGGGGCTGGGAGACAATCTCCCACTATCAAATGTACCATTATTGAACAAGGTGACTGGATGACTAGACAACCCCAAGGATTCCTGGGTGAAAAGGATTGTATGGATTCTTTCCAATCTGGTTTCAGACTTGGTTATATGAATGAAACAGCCTTGGCTACCTTTGTGGATGACCTCTGCCAGGAGATGGATGGGAGATAGGAGTCTGATCAACCAGGTAAAGTTCCTGGTTTCACTAGATTGCCTAGTGAATTCTTATCTTCTGTGCTGATCCTGCCTTCACTTCTACCATGCCCTATGGGTTTTTTGCCTGTTTCCAAACCTTTGGCTATTCAGCCTTTGATTTTACTTTATGCCCTTCTGCTGGACCATAAGGAAGGCCGAGCACAGAAGAATGCGGTGCTGGAGAAGCGGTGCTGGAGAAGACTCTTGAGATGCGGTGCTGGAGAAGACTCTTGAGAGTCCCTTGGACTGCAAGAAGATCAAATCAGTCAGCCCTAAGGGAAATCAACCCAGACTGTTCCCTGGAAGGTCAGATGCTGAACTGAAGCTCAACTACTTTGGCCACCAAATGAGAAGGGAGCACTCCCTGGAGAAGATCCTGATGCTAGGAAAAACAGAAAGCAAAAGAAGAAGGGGACTGCAAAAGATGAGATGGCTGGATAGCATTACTGATGTAATAAACACAAATTTGAGCAGACTTCGGAGGATGGTGGAAGACAGGAGGGCCTGGCATGACTTTGTCCATGAGGTCGCAAAGAGTCGTACTCAACTGTGCGACTGAACAACAACAAATCCTGCCTGACCACCACTATGGATGCCAGTCGGTTGCTAGCACCCAATGGAAAATTTGGGGGTGGGGGATTTGGACATCAGAGTACAGTTACCAAAATAGTGTGACATCTCTTCAGGGTGAACCCAAAAGTGCCATCATTGTGTCAACATGTTTCTAGTAATCCTAGAATGCTGAGTTGACACAATGATGTCACTTCTGGGTTTTCCCCAGCAGTGCTGTCACTCCATCACACCAATGGTGATTTTCAGAGATTTTTTTTCCCTGCCACCCTATTGAGTGGTGTGTGTGTGTGGGGGGGGGGGGGGCTCAGTGGCTACTGCCACAAAGTCACTTTCTATAGTAGAAGACCTAGCTGCCCTACGTGCCATCTGTGAACCTGACCAAGTGTTCCCTGTTTCATTTCTTAATTCATTTATATTTTTGTCCATGTTTTAGTTCTGTTTCTTGCTGTCAGTTTGGTAGATTCACTTTTTATTGTGTGCATGCTGTACAGGTATTTTTATATGCTGCAACAGAATTTATACATGCAATGTACATCATCAACATGACTAATACATGCATTATGTAGAATGCTGATTCCTCTTGCTGAGACACAAATAGGGTTGGAAATGGGTGTCTTTGATGGGCTCAGTTCAGTGTGAAGAAAGAGAAAATGGCTAAAAAAAAAAGAAGTGTAAGAGAGAAAATAAATTGTAATGAGGAGTTTTGTGTCAAGTGCAGGGATGAGTCACTCAAAAACCCCTGTATGCTGAGGCAGGAACCTCCAAGCGTAGTTCAACACAATGCTCAGAGATAACTCAATGACAACTCAAAGGCATGCAAATCTCTACCTGTGTGGATTTGTAGAACTGTTTAATTCTGCTTTTATTTTCTTGGATGTTTAACTTGGTCGGAACTGCCAAGTTGCCTTGAAATTGCAAAAATGGCAACAATGAGTGGCACCTCCCATGGTCATGTGACTCTTGTACCGGTTCAGCTCAAGAACGGCACAACAATTTTGTGCATAAAGTTCAGTTACAACTATTGGAAATGCTGTGAGTCTCTGAGCAGGAGCTGCTTGAATGGGAGTGCTCCTGTCTCCTGTACAGTTTCCCCAGAACAGTCAAAGCTACATAGCCTTTGTCAAGGAGATCCCAGCTGCTTTGATGTCTGAATTCTCAACTCCTTTATAAGAAGATGACTTCTGATCATGTAGAGATTATACAAGGGGGATCAAGTTGGGTTTCCTCTGCCACTGTTACAGTTCAGTTTACTCAGTACTAGAGAGCAATTCATTTCCCCTGGCAGAACATTTGTCTTTCATCTCCTGTCACTTAGCATACCAGTTCAGATAGGTCACTTTGAACCCAGGCAGGTGTAAAGCACTAGCACCTAGTGTTTTGGTGTGCAGCTTTGGAGACTCAGTTTGTATGTGAATTCTCCTTACCCACTACACCCAGCTGTGAGCTGATTAAAGCTGGGTTGTTGCTCAGTCATTCCAATATATAAGGATTTTGCTGCATAGGAAAAACTGGAATCCATTTTGTCTAAAGTACCCATTCACAGTAACATCTGGGCAAGTGACGGCTAACTGAAAAACCTGCATGTTTTCCGAGCCATGCGGCTTTCAGTCATCATTGGGGAAGGGTCATTATTTTATAGGCATGCTGCAATTTTTGCCATGAACATCTTCAGCAGTCGAACTGGACATGTTTAGTCGCTAACAGTAGCGACTATAATAGCAAACAAAAAGGAACACAATTAGCATTTTACAGCTTTGATAATGACAATCAGACCTGAATGGCCCAGGCTAGCTCTATCTTGTCAGTTCCCAGAAGCTAAGCAGAGTCAACCCTAGTTAGTGTTTGGATGGGAGACTGCCAAGGAAGTCCAGGTTGTGAGGCAGAGGCAGGCAATGGCAAACCACCTCTGAAATATCTCTTGCCTTAAAATCTCCAGGGCTCAGATTCAGCAGGAACTCACATGAGCGCAGCTCCTGAATCTTTCTGACAGCTCCCCCTCTTCCTTCCCACTTACCTTGTCCATTGAATAGTAGGTGCAGCTGCATAACAATCCCTGGTTTAGGAGAGTGGCTGCCAGCCATAGGGTTGCCAATCCACAGGTGGGGGCAGGGGATCCCCCGGTTTGGAGGCTCTCCCCCCACTTCAGGGTCATTACGGGGGGGGGGGGGATATCTGCTGGGAACTCTATTATTCTCTATGGAGACTTAGTTTCATAGGAAATAATGGAGAATTGATCTGCGGGTATCTGGGGCTCTGCGGGGAGCTGGTTTTGAGGTAGAGGCACCAAACTTTCAGTACAGCATCCAGTGCCTCTCCCCAAAATACCCCCCAAGATTCAAAATGATTGGACCAGGGGGTCCAATTCTATGAGCCCCAAAAGAATGTGCCCCTAGCCTTCATTATTTCCTATGGAAAGAAGGCATTTAAAATATGTGTGGTCCCTTTAAATGTGATGGCCAGAACTCCTTTCAGAGTTCAATTCCTCTTGTCACACCCTGGCTCCACCACCAAAGTTTCCTGGCTCCACCCCCGAAGTCCCCAGGTATTTCTTGAATTGGACTTGGCAACCCTAGAGCTACCAGGAGCTTTGCCATGCCCCCAGCAGCCCTCATTAACCCTGGGAGAAGCCCACGCCATCCTTTCTCCATTTCTTATGTGATTTTGGGTGGTGGGTGGCTTGCTGGCCTTTTGACTGGGGAGAGGGGACGGCCCAGGAGAGCCCCAGGCAAATGAGGCCTGCTCAGGCTGGCTGGATCTCTAGTCTGTCGCTCGCCCGGGGCTCTCCTTTCTTGCATTGGGTTGCTTTGGGCTGGGGTGGTAATGAGTTATGCTAATGAGCTCTGCCATCTATTTTTCTACAAAACAATCCCTGGAATTCTCTATGGGATCCATGTGACTGTGGCTGGATGACACTTTCCTCCACCAATCAGACACAAGATGATCACCAGGTCTGTTCAAGCTCTAAATGCCTTGAATGCTTGTTGAACAGATTCATCCGGTTCTTTTGCAAAACTGTTCATGAGCAGAAATACTGCTGATATAACAAATCAGCAGCCAGGGGCATAGACTTTTCAATTTCCCGGGGGTCTGGGGCTCAACCAGAGACATTTGATCCAGTGACATCATAGGAAGGATCCAGTGACATCACAGGGAGGGGCCTCCATTATCACTACCTATGAATTTATGGAGAAGCACTCTCCCCATAAATTTAGGGAGCACCCCCCGCAACAATGTCCATGGACCGGGCCAAACCCAGAAAAAGGTGGGAGTTGACCAATGATTATAGTGGTATCTCAGAGGTCTCTTGCTGTGAACTGTTTTTGAAATTCACTTTTAGAATAGTCACTTTAAGAGCTGCAAATCATGTGCATAGGACAAACTAATGGTCACAAATTTGACAGTAAAAGGTAATACAGAAAAGCTTTAGGGAAACATTTCCCTCCCCCCCACCCCGCTGTTTCTGATGACCCTGAAGCACAATCTCCTTTACCTTCCTCCCCACCCCCAACAGACACCCTTTGAAGTAGGTTGGGCTAAGAGAGCTCTTACAGCAGCTGCCCTTTCAAGGACAACTCCTACAAAAGTGATGATTGACTCAAAGCCATTCCAACAGCTGCAAGTGGAGGAGCGGGGAATCAAACCCAGTTCTCCCAGATAAGAGTCCACGCACTTAACTACTGCACTGAACTGGCTGTCACCAATTATATGTTGGGTTCAGTGTATGCTACAGTTTACAGCTGCTGCTGATACCAGGGCTTGACACCAAAATCATTCAGTTTTCACTTATACTCAGAAATCAAACTTTATTTTCATTTCATGTATTCAACATATCCTGCCCTACCCACAAAATGGGCTCAGGATGGCTCACATCATAAAACCAACAGCAGCAAAACAATAAATAAGATCAATGATTAATAGCAAAAAAAAGGCTCATGTCAGATAAAATAAGTGTGTGTGCAATCTAAATGAAACAGTGTACATGCACACAAAAGCTGATGCCCAGAATAAAACTTGGTTGGTTCTTAAAGGTGCCACTGGCCTCAAATTTTGTTCTTAAAGGCCTCTGATCTTCATGTCCACCCACACTCAATCTCACTTTCCCCCAAAATGTAAATTGGAACCAAGCAAATATTTTGAATCCACCAAAGACAGCCTGGTGTAGCCAGTCAGGCTTTATTTTCCAACAGACACCAAACTTATAAAGATTGACATGTGCTGGATATCAATACCTTAGTAATTACCTTACAATATCAAGAGTCCTTCAACATTCTAGATTGGCTGGCTGGATGAAAAAAATAGTCACTTTTCTCACTTTTCTTATGTGTGCTGCGAGAGCACACCCATGTCTGCCAATGTATTGATTTACACAATTTACACAATTAGAGCTTACCAACACTGGTTAATATGCATATTGACACCTAGCCTCTGGCAGGAGAAACTCTATTAGCATTTCTAAGGAGCCTGAGTTGCAAAGTCATTTTCAGCTCAGAGGGAAAATAACACATAGCCTTTATCACCCCATTCATGCCTTTGAAGCCCCAATTCCTATGTTGGTTGCCCGGTGGAGGCTTAGCCCCCACTGGGAAATCCAGGGGGGCTCTAGCCCCCCAGCCCCCTTGTTTTTTTACGCCTATGTCAGCAGCTATTGCCATCTCTAAGGAATATCTTGATGAACACAGGATAGTAGGACCTTCTTTCTTTTCTATTACTGTTCATTCGACCCATTGCTCTCAAATAGTCACTGGGAGTTTATGTTTAAGCAATTAATTGAAAGAATGGTAGTATCTATGTGTAAACACACATGTAAAACTGTGCAATGCTGCATATTCAGGAAAGAAGAATTGAAGCTACCTGCCAAACCACCTGCCAAACATGTCAGTGACCCTGCAAACAGTCTGCCAAAACCCCAGCTCCTTTGGGACTCACACACAGGACATGACAAAAGAGGGCTGGCAAATGGGACCCCCCCAAAACTGGTGGGTGTCCAAGCATCCCTAATTTTAAAGTTTTTGTTTATTCAATGATTGATCATCTATATTTCTCCAGGAACTCTTCCCAAAGCAACCTTCCTTGGCAGAGTGGAAATTTGAACCTGGGTCTCCCAGCTCCTAGCTCAGCCCTCTAACCACTACACCACAGTGGGTCCTAATAGTCTGCAATCCCCCTCCACTTGTTTATCGTTCTAAGAGTCACCGTTGAATTAAGTTTTAGTGGGCTGTTCTGGCCCACTGCAGTTTGTGCAAAAGGTTCCACTACGGCTTTTTCATTATCAGATTGACAGTTGCTTTATGCCCTTTTTGAAGTGTTCCTGTTTTACCTGCCTTTTACTGCTCCGTTTGGTGCGAGCGTAACTATGCTGCTGGGTGGATTCGACAGAAAACTTTGCTGACATCTCTCAGTTTCAAGGTTATAAAATAAAACCATAGCATTGGTTTCAGGGCTGCTACAAGCTTCTTGGGGAGGGTGTCCCCTAAAACAAAAGATCTTTTAAATGTGCAGTAACGGTTCCTGAGAACATTTGTTCTAAATACTTTGGCAGTGGTGTGCTTACTGAAGCTTCCAACTCAATACTTCAATTACAGAAACAATATAAGAGAACGATGCCTTGAGTATATTCTGATGTATTCTATTATGCTCCAAAGGGTGCCATTATTGTTAGCTTGCTCAGAGAGATAAGTAATCATGAAAACAGATGAACATCCTTAAACCACACTAGCCTCATTACGAGAAGGCAGTCATTGGCTGCGTCTGGCAAGGAGGATAGATTTGCTCGGGAACCTTTGCACTTTCCCTGACCAAAGTTCACTGGAAAGAACCAAGGTAGGAGACTGAAATTGTTTCTGTTTCTTGTAAATAACTTTGCTGGTGCCATCGTGTCCCAATTTTTTTTTTGGGGGGGGGGGTTCTTTCTCTTTCTAAAAGGCAATGAAAAGAGTTCAGACATCACTTTCATCACTTACATGGAAAAGAAAAAAAGTGGGAGCAATTGTATCAGCCTGCAGTAGCTCCAGAATGATGGATAGGATTCTTCTTCTTTTTGTTTGTCAGACCTTACCATTCAAGTCTACCATTCTGCCTGAAGCTGCTGAAAAAAAGACTGCAAATGTCCCCTTGTGTTTTATCACATTTTAATTTTATTTATTTACAAAGTTTGTATCTCATCTTTCTGCCCTTCCAAGGGCCACTGAGGTGACTAATAATTTAAAATGTACATGATAACAACCACATTTAAAAACTATTAAAATCAACCCCCCCTCCCCATCACACATCATTAAAAAAATTAAAAAACAGTTTTATATATAAAATACTTGTTAGGAAGGTGGAATAGGGGATTGCCAGTCCACAGGTTCCAGCGGGGGTTCCCCTGGTTTTTGGGGCTTCTGCACACTGCCAGCCAGAGGGAAAACCCCACCCACAAACAACAAGGTCACTATGCAATGTCCCTGATGTGATAACATCACCTGGAAATGACATCATCATGTTGGGGACCTCACACAGTGACACTCTGGTCTATGGTTTGAACTTGGTTTTACCATAGAGTTTTGCCTAACAAACAGAGCAGTGTCCCCAACATGATAACATCATTTCAGGGTGACATCATCACATCAGAGACTTCCTGGAACACCCCCCCTCTTGAAATCCCCCCTGTCAGCATAGCAAGGGGAACTGGCAACCCTAAGGAAGAATTATTGAGGGAGTGCTAAATGAAACAAACAAACAAACAAAAACCTTCACCTGCTGGCAGAAGGCAACAACAGAATCTCCCTGGGAAGAAAGTTCTAGAGTTTTGGTGCCAGGAGCAAGAAGGCCCTCTTCCAAGATACAACTGACTTAATTTCAGAAGGTGAGTGTACCTGAAGCAGAGTCTCCAAAGATGAACATAATGGTTGGGCAGGTTCAAAAAGGGGCAGCGTACTACACCATATCTCCAATATCTTTTGTTATCTTCATAACAACCTGTAAGGTAAGTTAGGCAGAGAGTGCTAGGGAGGCAGACTGATGAAGATCACCAAATGAGGGTGAAAAGAGCCCCAGGTTTCCTCAGTACTGTGTTCAATCACTACACCACAGTGTGCTACCAAATTTCAGAAAGACCAGGAAAGGTTAACAGCTAGTGATTTTCCCAAAAACTGCTCAAGCCGAGCAATGTTAGTTTCATTACAGGTTATTTTCTACTCATTATTTTCAATATGCCAGTCTTCTTTCTTGTATGTCACTTCAAGAACTTTATCTGAAAAGCAAGGAATATATATATATATATATATATATATATATATATATATATATATATATATATATATATATATATATATATATATATATATATATATATATATATATATATATCAATAATAAATGTCATTCCTCAAGACCTAGAGTTTTTAAAAGCTGTCCTACTTATTTTATCCAATTCTGTCAGCTAATTTCCCCCCTTAAAAATACAGAGCTATATATAGTTCACTGGCTGAGCACATGCTTTGCATGTATAACATTCAGGGTTTAATGTCTGGCATTTCCAGTGAAAGGGTTTCATGGAATAAGACTGAGAGAGGCCCAACCTGAGATGCTGAAACACAAATGTCAGTTAAGATATAGCGACTTGGATGGCCAAAAGACCAGAAAAGACTCCTTCCTTCTCTCTTTTGGTTGCTATGTATTTAGGGACCTGGAGGGGTTGACATTTTGACTTGGGATAAACCAACTCCATATATCCACTGCTTTTATGTCAGTCTCTAGCTTTCTCTTCATTCTGTCCCATATGCCACATAGAGACGGGTGAAGGAGCAAAATTCAGGGTCTCCCCCTTTCCATATATAGAGCATTTTGCATGAAATGTATACAAAAAAAATGTCTGTGGTTCTCACTCCAAAATTCTCTACATATGGCATTACGACTATGCTCTTTTTGCCTACTGCCAATTGAAGTAGAAGAAAAAGTACAGTAGAAAAAATGGAGTGACAAAGAGTACCCACAGGAATCTCAAGAAACTCTATGGTTTTAACCACAGAATTTCCAGCAACTCCTAGAGCTACTCTTTGTTTCTTCTGGGATAACTCTAGGAATTGCAGGAAACTGGTTTCATCATAAAAGTTCTGGGGACTCCTAGAGCCACCTGTATCACTTTCTTTTTACCAGAAGTGGCATGATGGTGCAGCCTGCTTCATGCTCCCCGCACATCCTTGCCCATAGCCTTCCTGCCAGTTGCCAGACAGTGCCTGGCAACCTTAATACATGGTGAAGTTGTGTACAAGATCCACAGTCCTTTCTCCACAAGCAGGAAGCTGTAGTTTTGTCCAGGTGCCCTCCCTTGATATTGCACTGAGTACATGAATAACTCACAAAAACTGTAAATTGTATGAGGAAGGTGGCTAATAGATGATATAAACTAGGTAAAACCTAAACTCTGTTGAAAACATATGCACTCTGTGTACATGGAGGGAGGAGTGTGGCCTCAGGCAACAGCCTTGTTGAACTATCACTGAAAATATCCAAAAAAAAAATGCAGTCAGCCACTGGACCCTTTTATCTGCCTTTCACATAGCCCTTTTCTGGATTTTTTTATTTTGAGTGGGTGGGGGCAGAAATCCTACTATAGTAATGTTGTTTTGTTTCTTATTCACCTAACACAATGGATAACTGAAATGGCAGAAAAAGAGCCAACTGGATTTAGTGGCAATCTAAAGTAGGGCCATTATCAGTACCTTATCCATCTTGGTCACTTAAGGAGAGGTTACAAAATCATTTTAGATAAGAAAATGTCACCCTGGTGGAGTGAGTTTTCTCAGCCTGCTGAGGTTAATCTGTATTGTGATAGTGCCCCCATGTGGTTGGAGTTTGATATAAAAATACACTTTAAACCCTCACCCAAACTCAGCTGCTTCAAAATGGTATACAGTTTAAATCTAGTTAGTCCCAAGAGACTGACAAGGAAAGGCTGTGTGTACTAGCTTTGGGGTTTTGCTCTCAAAAATCATGAGGTATGTACAGCCATAATATATTCACATATTGATGCAATCTCTCTCTTTCTCTCCCTCAAATACATGTGGGTCCCTATCCTCTGAAATATACTTTGAGTACATCTCTGTGAGATATTTTTAGACAATACCATAAACTCACCTCTTTGTGCTCTTCACTGGAACATTAGTACTCATAATAATACACTCAAAATGATACAAGAAAACAGCCTCCCATGGATAGGTTAATAAAAGTCAAAATCTAGAATCCAAATAACATACATAAGATGGTAGAAAGTCAGAACTCTGTATTTATATTGAAGAATCTTTCTCTCACTCTTTTTTTGTTTCAGAAAAAAATTCAAATGTCAACTGATGAATGAACAGCAACTGGAAGCAGCAAAGGTTATCAGCTTGCCTCCATCTATCAGATGAACTTGCTAAGCATGAAGGATTTTATTCAGGAACGGTGGACATTTCTCAGCAGAAAGAAACATCCATCACAAGCAAGTCAGCATGTGAACAAGATAGTAACCCTCAAACTTGTTTCAAAAAGCAGAAATGGGGGACCAAACTAAATCAGGAGTCCAATAACATCTTAAAGAGGAAGTTGACAAAAAGAACTTTTCCCCCCTCTCCCAAAATATTAGAACTTGGAGGCATTTGATGAAGCAGATGGGCAGTAAATTCAGAATGAACAAAAGGAAATACTTCTTCACACAGAGAATGATTAAAATGTGAAATTCATTGCCAAAGGATGTAGTGAAAACCATGGGTACAGACAACTTTAAAAGGGGATTAGGTAGATTAATCAAGGATATGTCTATCAGTGGCTACTAGTCATGGTGACTAAAGGAAGTCAGCCTCTGAATTCCAGTGCCTGGAGGCAATATCAGGGGAAGGCCTCAGCCTCTATGATCTATTGTTGGCCCTCTAGAACAGGGGTCCCCAACCCCTGGTCTGTGGACTGGTCCCGGTCCGTGGCCTGTTAGCAACGGGGCCATGAGTTGTATAATTATTTCATTATATATTACAATGTAGTAGTGGTAATAATAATAATAATAATAATATGACATTGGATTTAAATCCTGCCCTCCACTCAAAATCTCAGAGTGACTCACAATCTCCTTTATTTTACTCCCCCACAACAGACACCCTGTGAGGTAAGTGGGGCTGAGAGAGCTCTCTCAGAAGCTGCCCTTTCAAGGACAGCCCTATGAGAGCTATGACTGACCCAAGGCCATTCCAGCAGCTGTAAGTGGAGGAGTGGGGAATCAAACCTGGTTCTCCCAGATAAGAGTCTGCCACTTAACCACCACACCAAAATAAAGTGCACAATTGTACCATCCTGAAACCATTGCCCCCCCTCCCTCAGTCCATGGAAAAATTGTCTTCCACAAAACTGCTCCCTGGTGCCAAAAAAGTTGGGCACCACTGCTCTAGAAGAACTGGCCACTGTGTGAGACAAGATGCTGAAACAGATGAACTTACTGGTCTGATCCAGCAGGGCTCTTCTTTTGATCTTATGTTACTATCAAAGTTTATTTCAGCATAAATTTTTAAGCCATATAATATTACTTCAAATACAACTATTCACAAAAAGCTTAAGTTGGAACAATTGCATGTTTTTTAAGGTGCCACTGGATGCCTGTTGCATTTGGCTGCCACAGGACCGATTGAGGGAAGCGTTCTCTGTAGCAAGGACAATTCTTTAACACAGCAGTGGTTTTTGTTCAAGCTCCCATCATTTCTACCACTGTCCTCTTTTCTTTTTTTTTCCCAAAGTACAATACAATCAGCATTTATCTCATCTCAAAGGACCATTTAAGTTGACAGTCCTGTACTTCCGTGCTGAAAGTCTGAGAGTTGAAAATAACACTAGTTCTGTGTAATGGTGTGAAGTTATTGTTCCACAGACATGCCCGATTGACAACACAAGGTCAGAAGAGGTCACTGAATAGGTAACAGGTAGAACAGCAGAATGTGTAGAGTATCCAGGAGGAGTACTAAGCTGCAGGTATGCAGTGTCTCCAAATAGCAGGCCCATGGAAATTGAACTGAAGCAGAATCAGCATCAACCACAACCTGAGAGGGTTCAGGTGTGTTGCCTGCTAGCAACCCTCTCTTCCTAAAGGAAGATGGGAAGCAAAAAAGGCCCTGGAAAAGGACTCTGCCCACAGTCTGCCCCCAATAGAGAGGGGAGGGAGGAAGAGCAGACTCACAAGCACCTTTCACAAACATGGGTTGCTGGCTCATGGTGGCAATGTTGGTAGGTCCTTATGGGAGGAGAGGCTGCTGGCTTGTGGCAGTGGCTCATATCTGCCTCATGTGCCCTTAGGAGAGGTTGAGTCTGTAGAGCACATGTTCTTTAGCTGTCCATTTTATAGGGAGGTTCATCTTAGAAGTATTACCCCATTACTTGTTATGATCAATGATCACAGAAACATAAACAAAACAAGGCTTTACTGGTTTTTACCTGTTAAAAAATTTAAGATCACATGTCAAAATTGCTAAATTCTGTGCATTAATTCTTAAATTACAAGGATCACATTTTAAAAGTTCTTAAATTCTAATTCCTATTATTGTATTTTATGTAGGGTTGCCAGGTCCAACTCAGGGAATATCTGGGGACTTTGGGGGTGGAGCCATGAGACTTTCCCATTCCCTAAATAAATACATAAAAATACAGCAGTGTAGTTCCTCTGAATTCAGTCTTCATTTCCTCATCCTCCTTTTTCGCCTACCCTGGCAGCTGCAGTTTCACTAAATGAAAGTGAAATTTGTCATACCCCCACAAGTCCCCTTGTCCAGGCTTTGGAAGCATTTCAAAGCATGGCTTTTTAAAGGGACATTCACACACACTCACAAAACAGCCAAAATAAACAGAGTTTGTGAGCCCACACTTCTGTGCTTTTACTGGGGCAATTTACACATGGGAGTTGCCGAATGTAACAATCTGCTATATTTCAATCAGCTTCTTCAGATGGGAACAGGAAAGGAGAGCAGCCTAGGAAGTGGAGCTTTCCTGCATCCCATAATCAGGTTTTAGCTAAATCTTTCCTGTCCATTTTACTATGGAAACAACTTCTAAAGTTATTTCCATAGTAATTTATGAACCTGCAACCTGCCTCTTTTCCATAGAGATCTCAGTAGTTTTATGTAAACACTAAACCAGAGAGAGAGAGTTACATTCACCTTTACCATCAACCAAGATCCACTATCTTGACTCCTCTATGTGCCACCTCACCAGGTATTATCTAAGACAAACTCAGGCAATCAACAGTAGGTTCAGTGGAGATCTCATTTCCAACCTCTACCACTCAGCAGCAGCTCAAGGCAGAAGGGTGCCCCACCCCCTCCAAAAGCGGTGGGGAGCAGCGCACTGTGAGGCTGCCCTAGCTCCGCCTCTGCATCTGACACAGCCGGCAGAGTGACAGGCAGCCCTACGGTGTGCTCTGCAGCACACGGCTCCCCCCGCAGCAGCTTTCACCGGTATTTCCCTAACCACAGAGGTGAGGGTGGGTAGGAGGGCCATTCCAGCGCCCTCCCAGGGCTCACACCAGCAACCCTGCCAGGGCTGCACCTCAGGCAGCCACCTAGGCTGTCTAGTGAAAGGGACGGCCCTGCTATCACTTTCTTTCTCTTTCCTGAAATTCCCCATAGCCCCTATTATTCTCCTCCTTCCGTCAATCCCATCCACCAGCCAGACTACCTTTATTGCCAACTTTCCATCCTCCTTGCAGCTTTTCCTGGGAAAACTCTGACTGAATTTTGCAATGTCAGTCACCAGGACAGTCCCAGAGCCAGTCAGGTCAGTCTGGGTCCACTTGCACCATGGAGAATCTGCAAGGAGCCGTGGGACACTTCATTGCCCCTGTATCCCCCTTCCCACATACTTTCCTTCTTGCAGCTCCCATAATCCCCATCTTTCCCTGCTTCCTTTTCTCCTTTCCACCTACCAATTTACCTTCTATCTGCCCACCCTCCCCCATTTTCAAGTATGTTTATTATTTGTTTCATTTATACCCTGCATTTATCTACAATGGGGCCCAAAGCAAATAATACCATTCTCTGTTTCTCCATTTTAGCCTCACAACAACCCTGACATGTAGGTTAGCCTCAGTGTGTGGGACTGGCCCAAGGTCACCCAGTGAGCTTTCATGACAAAGAGGGAATTCAAATCCGGGTCTCCCAGATCTCAGTCTGAAACTCTAACTACTACACCACATTGGCTATTGTGGTTGAACAAGCCAAAACATTTCTGGAAAGAGCTTCTCCCTTCCCCCTGCCTTTTGCTGAGAGAAACCATGGCTTGATGGCTAGTAACACTGTTGTGGTAGCTTAGTGATGGCCACTAAGGGCATAAAATATCAGATTTTTCTGCAAAGCTGGTTGTGTTCACTGGTTTCTAAAAACAGTTGTTTTATCTGTCCATGGCCATAGTCTCTGGGTTTATATATCCACAGATGGAGCCGCTTTGAGAATTAGATAAGATTTAAGTACCCAAGTACATCTGAGCATGTGGAGGTGTCTCTCAGTACTATTTTTGAAACTTTCTGCCTTCTTGATGTCTCCTCAGCGCAAGGAACCACAACTCAGGTGAGACAATAATAAGGACATTTGAAGTGGAGAAGAGAAAGCTGATTTTGGTGCAAGGAGAGCAAAATCTTCAGCACTCGGCTGTGACCAGCTTGCTGTTTTCCTGTCTCATTGCCATGGTGGTGATTTCAAACTCTCTTCTCTCTGGCCAGCACTTCCTGCCACAGAGGAGACAGACATTCAAATTTGACTTTAAGTAAAATTCAATGACAACCCTATTAAAACCCCATAAACAAGCAAAGGCATTTTTCAGTGCTAACAACCTGGTGCTCTCGCTAACCTATGGCCGAAACAATGTAGGGGTGGCCAATGGTAGCTCTCCAGATGTTTTTGCCTACAACTCCCATCAGCCCCAGCCAACATGGCCAATGGCTTGGCTGATGGGAGTTGTAGGGAAAAACATCTAGAGAACTCCCGTTGGCCACCCCTGAGTGTATACATTTCTAAAGATACACATAAACATAGTTTAGCCAGCAATATGCTACTGGTAAGCACACATGTGCACACACACACACACTTTAGGGCTCAAGAAAATAATTAAATCCATTTAGATCTTGTCCATATTTATTCAGTTGCATTTTGTGTGTGGAAAACCTATTTGTTAAGAAAGTGCTGAATGCAAGGCTAATCTTAGACATTCAAAACTGGAACATTACTAAATTTTTTTGAAGCCTCCATTCTGGTATATGACGTCCAGTTTTTGAAATGGGTTATCTCCACTTGGAACAAAACTGCATATATCTCCCCCTCCCCAGTCATATAGGGGGCCACCAATACTAAACAATAGCAATACTAAACCAGATATCTCATGTTGTGTGTACATTTTTGTCAACTGTATATGAATGGTGTAAGGACATCAACAAATAAAGGGAACATCAGCAATGAAAATGGGTGAAGTGGAAAGGCGCAGAACAAAGAAATTTAAAAGGGGATATTTGTATAACCCTAATTTGAAGCAGTCATGATATGGATGGCCCCAGCTAGACTGATCTTGTCAGTTCTTGGAAAGCTAAGTAGGGTTGCCCCTAGGGTTGCCAAGTCCAATTAAAGAAAAATCTGGGGACTTTGGGGGCGGAGCCAGGAGACTTTGGGGGTGGAGCCAGGAGACATTGGGGTGGAGCCAAGAACAAGGATGTGACAAGCATAATTGAACTCCAAGGGAGTTCTGGCCATCACATTTAAAGGGACAGCACACCTTTTAAAATGCCTTTCTTCCATAGGAAATAATGAAGGATAGGGGCACCATCTTTTGGGGCTCATAGAATTGGACCCTCTGGTCCAATCGTTTTGAAACTTGGGGGGTACTTTGGGGAGAGGCGCTAGATGCTATACTAAAAATTTGGTGCTTCTACCTCAAAAAATAGACCCCCCCAGAGCCCCCAATACCCACAGATGAATTCCCTATTATTCCCTATGGGAATCGTTCTCCATAGGGAATAATAGAGTGCCCAGTAGACATTTCCCTCCCCCCCACACGCTTTCTAAAGGGGGGGAGGGCCTCCAAACCAGGGAATCCCCTGCCCCCTCCCTCTCACACACACAAATACTTACCAGATCTTCTTCCGGAGAACCCTTGCTGTGAAAACGAAAGCAAAAGAAAGGGAGGGGCTGTTCTCCCAAGCCCTTCCTGCTTCCTGCTCAGCCTTAAAGGGGCATACATTTTACAAACTGCTCAGGAGCTCTATAATAACATGAAGCCTACAGGTATGTTCTTCCCCCCCCTCCACCCCCCACCCCCCCGCTTCCCGATTTTTGAAGAGCGGGAGATGAGGCTGCGAACCCAGGGGTCTCCCGCCAGAGCGGGAGGGTTGGGAAGCCTAGTTGCCCCTGGTCAGTATTTGGATGGGAGATTACCAAGGAAGTCCAGGGTTTATTTATACCCCGCCCTCCCTGTGACTTGACAGCTCTTTCCATCACCACCAATTTGAAGTAAGAAGTTCCAATAACCTGCACATTCCCTTTTCTCTTTCAGAATGAGACCCAACATCATCTTACATGGTTCAAGCCTACCTAAGCAAAATGTGCAGAGGGAGGGTTACCAGGCCTCTTGCCTCTCACTGCTGCTGCTCTGAATAACAAAAATAAAAAGAGGCTTTTTATTCATTAGTGGCTATTAGCCACAGGGTATTGATGGAATTCTCTGTCTGAGGCAGTGATGCTCTGTATTCTTGGTGCTTGGGGGCGCACAGTGGGAGGGCTTCTAGTGTCCTGGTCCTCCTAATGGCACCTGGTATTTTTGGCCATTGTATGACACAGACTGTTGGACTGGATGGGCCATTGGCCCATCCAACATTGGCCTGTATGCCTGTGTGTCACTGTTTGTGACATTGCCAACATCAACCTCACGCCCCCCACCCCTCAAGCCTCCTGCTGGTTTTTGAAGGGGAAGTTGAATTGTGTCAGCTGTCCTGACTCCCAGCCTCCATTTATGCACAACTTGTATTGGTCCTGTGCTCACAAATCTTAGAAACAAACAAGTAGAGATCAGGAGAGAGGACTGCAAGCATAATTCCATTTTCCCTCAATATGTTCATTCTGCATGGTTTCTCACTGTGCAAAAAAAGACTAGAGAAGGAGGAAGAAATAGCAGCCATTCTGGAATGTTTTTTGCCCAAAATATCTGTCTTGATTTCCTTCATAGTAAAGCTACACTGGGATGACTATAATATATATTATAAGGAAATTCAGTATTTATTTTATTTTAGTGCTAGTTAACAACAACAACAAAATTCCGTGGGAATGCAAGATAGACAAGAATGGTCAGGTTGTCTGTTGTTGTTCTCCTGGATCATCAATGTCTGCTTCAGTGGCCTGTTGAACTTTCAATTATTTGAAATGACAGACTGTGTGTTTGGACTTGGATCCCACAGGAGATCTCTATTGACAGAAGGGATTTCTATTAGCAGGACAGGATTTTCTGGCTTTTGTCTCCCACTGAAACCCCAAATTCACCACTAAATGCTGCTTTTGGGGTATAGAAGTATGTTATGGATTGGCAGGAACTGGTGAAAACCAACCCCACCCCGATTAGTGGAATTCTTCTATGGGATCCAATCTAATGGTTTGTTTTCCCTTGATAAATATAACTCACCTGCCATTTCTTATGTTTCTTTACCAATGGCCCAGGATGACACCCAAAATATCCCCCTCTTGACTTGTATGCATTATGGGTTGACTGTGTCTAGCTTCATGGACCGCAGGTTAATCAACCTACTGCATGGTTGGTTTTATTTTGTTCTCAGCTTTTGATATACACAATGGTTTGAATTTTATTTATTTGCCTGTGTTATAGTATCCCTTTTTCATTGAGACACATGGCAGATTACACAGTGCAATAAAACAAATGAAATATTAGAACTACAATTATAGAAATCTGAAAACAAAGCATATGTATTTGACATATTATGTTAACAATGCCAAACAGCGGTATTACTTAGGCAGATAACAATGTAGTGAGAACAAGATAATACAGATAATAGTTATTAAACCACCTTTATTAAATCGCCTTCTTGAACCAATGGATCATAATATAGCCCTATTGCTTTTATAAAAATGCGGTCCTAAACAATTCTGTTTTAAATAGTTTGCAGAATGCCAGAAGTGGGGGGGAGGGGTGCCTCCCTGACCTCCTCAGGAGAGGCCATCCCACAAGTTGTGGGGGTCAACACAGAGCATGATATGTACAGGTAGTTATTGGCCTCACCATTTGTAGGGCAAAACCTACCAAGGTCCATGCTCAGTTGAGTGAAGCTGTCATGGTAGAGAACAGAGGTAATGGCGATCCTGGAAGTATGAGAGTCCATTTTCAGCCTTCTCTGCATGTTAATTATATGGTTCTGAATTCACATCCACTTTTTCATGCTCCTTAAAACCCTATTGTATTAACTGAACACACATTTTTAATGTGACTGAGGACACACTTACACATGTGCTATCACCCGTAGACTTCAGATGGTAAAAGTAAGCATTTCATATCTGCTTGTCATTGAGGGTACTCATCATAAGCATATCTCCATAAAGTCAGAACGATTTTAAGCTTGCTGACCTTGTGCTAATACAATATTTAGCATTCCTCTTCTCCTCCAAAGTTATTATTTGCTTGAGCCGCAGTCTTCAGAATAGGCCATTAACCCAAGGATTTTGACATCAACATGCTGATGCATCTCCTACATAGTCTATATGGCTGCTGGTGCCTCTACTGAATTGTAAACATATTGAACATCTTGTATGTTAAGCATAGAAAATAAGGGTACCATTAAAACTCTGGAGATTAGTGAATAATATATGGAAAGAGCATTAGCTATATTAATTATGTGTTCTTTATTATTTAATCTCACACTGAGTAAACAAAAGGATTGCTGAAACCTCCCGTCTTCCAAACTAATGATTTGTGCAGTGTTCACTCCGGGAAGCACATCCTACTTTTTTTTTTTTTTTTGCTGTTTTAAAAGCTCCACTTTTGTAAATATTTAACTGGGTTTAGAATCAGCTCCACATATTTAATAATGCATACTATTCTGGAATGCTTGATATCCATGATATCAATCGTCACCTGGCTCCAGCTGCTTCGATCGACGCATGTTACTGGAAACAGTTTTATAACTTGCATGCATCCAGCAATTTAAAATTTTCATTTCTGTTTTGATACGAGAAACCTTCCTGGGAAGGGAGAAAGGATGCTGGACTGCACTGTATTGTCTGGAGATTAAACAATCAGCAGTACCCAGTTATCGCAAAGTTCAATGATGCCTCCCAAGAAGAAAGTAATGAGTACATTGTTTTGTGCACAGTTTCCTAACAGATGCACTTTCAGGATTCAGTATTTGCCCGCTAATTCCCTGTGGTAAAGAAAGCAATGAAATTCTGTAACTTCCTTATGGCATTAGCAACAATCCAGCAAATGGTCAGGCACACTTAAGGTCCCTTCTCCATAAGCCAATTGTATGCACAGCAGCTAATGGAGTTCTGCCTAGATGTAGAGTGGGGCATGTAGCTTTTGTCAATAAATATCTCCCCCATGTAACTCCTTGATAACATCAGACATTCCTGGCATTGAAACCTTGTGTTTAATGGTTCTCTGCACACATTCCAACTCCCTAGCTATCACTGGTTCATCAGATTCAGGAGGGGTTCTGGGCCACATCAATAGATCCCGTGTATGCAGCCTTAGTACATGGTCATTGAAGCACTCACTTATGTGCGCAGTCCTTAGGACACCCCAACAGAGGATTGTTTTAAGCATCAACTAGGGTTGCCAATTCGCAGTTGGGGGCAGGGGATCCCCCAGTTTGGAGACCCCTCCCCTCCGCTTCAGGGTTATCAAAAATGAGGGGTGGGGGAAAGAAATGTCTGCTGGGCACCCCATTATTCCTTATGTAGACCAGTTCCCATGGGTATAATGGAAAATCAATCCATGGATATCTGGGGCTATGGGGGGGCTGTTTTTTGAGGTAGAGCCCCCAAATTTTCAGCATAGCATCTGGTGCCTTTCCTCAAAACACTCCTTTATCTTCTCCCCCACAACAGACACCCTGTGAGGTGGGTGGGGCTGAGAGGGCTCTCTCAGAAGCTGCTTTTTCAAGGACAACTCCTGAGATAGCTATGGCTAACCCAAGGCCATTCCAGCAGCTGCAAGTGGAGGAGTGGGGAATCAAACCTGGTTCTCCCAGATAAGAGTCTGCACACTTAACCACTACACCAAACTGGCTCTCCTTTAAAGCATCGTTTAAAGCATCCCTGACAAGTGTCACAACCTTGTTTCTGGCTCCACCCACAAAGTCTCCTGGCTTCACCCCCAAAGTCCCCAGATATTTCTTGAATTGGACCTGGCAACCCTAGTATCAACAGAGGCATAACATTCAAATCACATGTCATAGTCCCCTGTACACTGCATTAGTCCCGCCACACCTGGAGTACTACATGCAGTTCTGGAGGCCTTATTTCAAAAAAGATGTGAACAGACTAGAACAGGTACAGAAGAGAGCAATGAGGATGAACAAAGGGCTTGGAGACCAAATCCAATGAGGAAAGGCTAAGAGATTAGGGAATGTTCAGTGGAGAACAGGAGGTTGTGTGGAAGATATGACCACTGTCTTAAATATTTGGAAGGTTGTCACAGAGAGGACAGGGAGATGTTCTTGTTGGCAGCAGAGGAGAGGACTTGCAATACTGGAAAGGTACTGGCTGGATATTGGGGGGGGGGGGCGGATTTTAGTCAGGTTAATTCAGCAGTGGAATGGACTATGTAGGATGGTGGTGAGCTCCCCTCACTGTCAGTCATCAAGCAGCAGCCTGATGAACACTTGTTAAGAATGCTTTAAACTGATGCTGCATTGAGCAGGGATTGGTTCCAGTTTGGGTTTCTCCCAGATGAACTGTATCAGACCCTGTAGCATGCCACCCCACCAGAGAGACTCCAGTTATTAGAATTTTCCCCAGCATAACACTGGAAGAGATAGAATCACGGACTCAAAGAGTTGGAAGGGACTTCCAGGGCCATCTAGTCCAAACCCCCTGCACAATTCAGGAAATTCACAAATACCTCTCCTAAAGTTTATGGGATCAGCATTGCTGTTAGATGTCCATCTGGCCTCTGCTTAAAAACCTCCAAAGGAAGAGAGCCCACCACAAGTCCATACATTAATGATCTCTAGTTCACTTCGGGTGATTTTGTTTATGAAAGACAGGAGATTGGACTCCCACTTCCCCAGTTTCTCACTACTTCTTTCCTTCATTTTGGATTTCGCTTCCAACTAGCTGGTGATAGAATTGCCCTTTCAGAACTGTCACTGCCTTTGCAGGGCATAGTAGTCAATGGGCTTACATGAGTCAGTTATCCAAAGAATCCCTGCTGTGCTGAAGATCAAGCATTTTAATTTCTAAAAGAGACTTATTCTACTAAATGCCTAACTAAGCAGAAAGCAGAGATAGGAAGTATTATAGAGTGAAGGAAAAGAGAGCAGGATCAGCTAGGAAAAAGCAAACATCACACAGCATTAGCTAGAGTTAATTTGCACTTTGCTAGAAATATCCCAGTTTTCTTGTGGTGAAGGATGGGTCAGTCTCTGCCTGATTTCTGAAAATGCATACTGAGGCTCATTCTCCTGAGGTTCCAGGGTTGGACAAAGACTAGGATAGGCTGGCTCAATAAAGAGTAGACAAAAGGGGCACAATGTTCTGCACCCCTGTTTCTTGGATAGTGATTAGATCCAAGTGGGCCGCCGTGTTGTTCTGAAGCAATAGGACAAAGCAGTAGACAAGTTTCACCTTTAAGACCAACTAAGTTTTATTTAGAATGTAAGCTTTCGTATGCTGTAAGCAGACTTCATCAGACAAAATTGGAATGGCAAGCCATCTTTAAAAATCTTTGTAAGGCTGATGGAGTTCCATTCCATGTGGCTTAATGTGGTGCATTCCATGCAGATAGATCTAAGTGAATAAAACTTAGTTGGTCTTAAAGGTGCAAATTGTCTACTGCTTTGTTTTATTGCTTCAGACCAACACGGCTGCCCACTCAGATCTATCTGCATGGAATGCACCGCATTAAGCCGCATGGAATAGAACTCCATCAACCTTACAAAGATATTTAAAGATGGCTTGCCATTCCAATTTTGTCTGATGAAGTTTGCTTAGAGCATACGAAAAATTACATTCTGAATAAAACTTAGTTGGTCTTAAAGGTGTGACTTGTCTACTGCTTTGTTCTCTTGGATAGTGGGTTTGGAGTATTTTGTTTTTGTTTTTGTTTAAATAAATGGCAATGGAGGAGAGGACTTACTTTCAAATTCCTGCCACCAACCAATTCACCAGTAATACTCTCAGTTATAGATGAGGTCTTCTGCCCTACCCCTCACCCCCACCCCCATTTGGTGTTTGGGCTAATTGTCTCTTGACACCTTTAAGGCAAAATCTAAATCTTCCATCAGGAAAGAAGTAAAGGCTCAAGTCATGCATTAGCCTAAAAATGCCACTCTACCCCTTAAGAGCACCTGGGGATCTGAATACACATTTCAGGAAATCAACTTGTATTTCAGTATCAGAGAGATCCCTGTTCATGACACATGCCAACTATCTAACTTGCATCTGAAGCACAGTTACACCCTTCTAGGGTAATTGAATTCAATGGACTTAGAAGGGTGTAACGCTACTTAGGATAGCACTGTTGAAGTCATTTTCTTTTCCAGTATTACCCACCTCTTGAAATCCTGGAAGCAGTTAAACGTCACCTGGCCTACTTAGTTTCTGAAATCTGATGAGATTGGGCTAGCCTGGGCTATACAGGTCAGGGATTATCTAGCCATAATAAAGTGCAAAAAATCCAAATGCTCCAACCCCCATGAGTGCAAATGAATAGAATCATATACTTCACCATGAGATGAAATAAATATGAGCGACATCTAAAGGCATTTAATTGACCCATTGGCGCTCCCCTGGAAACAACTGTGCCTGACAAAATCAAAGTATATCAGAAAATAATTGTCATGTTCACAGAGGAACGGACTCGGCAATTAGTTGACTTTGCTAATGGCCGTAAATGGCTGTGAAACCCTTTTCCAGCGAGGACTACCTGACAGATGCCGACAGTGACTTTGACGCAGTTATTTCAGTCTAATCGAGAAAGAAATCCTGTCACATCAATTGTCGTGGCGTAATAGTTCTTCTTACGGCTTTAAACAGGCAGTCGTCAGAAAGCATACAAATAAAACTTTACTGCTGTTTTGTCATTTGTTTCTCAGCAGACCTTAAGATGAGATGGCATGCTTTTCTGAACACTTTGAAAGGTGTGAAAAGATGAAAACATCAGAATGTCAAAACTCTTTTGGTTTCGTAGCCTGCATTAATACATTGCTGGCATTCAAGCGCTGTTTACAGAGCATAGGGAAATGAATTGGGGCTCATGAAGAAACATGGGGAAAAGTGTATAACCTGACACATCTGTCCTCAATAGTGTGAGACTGCTGGGCTTGATAGAGATAATCTAGAACAGTGTTTCTGAACCTGTGGGTCGGGATACAAAAGTGAGCTGTGAAGTCTCTGCAAGTGGGTCTTGAACCAGACCTCCCTAACTGCCACCCCTGCCTTTTCCATGACTCTTTTGTATCTTGGAAATGCAGATCTGAACCTGGAAACAGTATCATCCATTTTTTCTTCATTGCATGTAGATGTTGATTAAGTAAAATGTTTCTTCATTTTCACTAGAGTGGGTGAGAATCTTACAGAGGATTAGAGAGTGTAATAGAGAAGGGGGGGGGGGTCATCAGAAGCTGGATGTAACCTTCATTTGAAAGGCTGTGGATGCAAGAATGCCACTTACCTGGGGTTCATACTGAGGGCAGCTATGCTGTTAGTGTGGTGTTGGTTTTTCAAAAACATCTGGTTAGCCACTGTAGAAAATAGAATGCTGAACTCAATGGGTGCCCAGAATACCATTTGTCCAGGGTGCAAAAAATCTCGGGCCAACCTTGGATGGGTCAACATACAATGTAAATTTGGACATGGGTCACCATACCAAAGAGTCTGGAAACTGCTGGTCTAGAATGCCAGTATTCAAGTACTATGATGCAATTGCCTTGTCATACACAAGGCTGAGGTTGGAAGCCGTAGCTCTCATAGGAGTTGTCCTTGAAAGGGCAGCTGCTGTAAGAGCTTCCTTAGCCCCACCTACCTCACAGGGTGTCTGTTGTGGTGGGGAGGGGGAAGGTAAAGGAGATTGTGACCACTCTGATATTCAGAGTATAGGGCGAAATATCAATCCAATATCATCATCATCTTCTTCTTCTTCTCCTCCTCCTCCTCTCAGCTCTACTGTGGCCTTTTAAATTTCAACAGAAAGTCAGCAGCTGTCAACATTCTGTACTTACTAGACTGTAATGGACATGGTCAGTCTGTTTCAACCCACATTGGAGGGTTGTTTTTTTTTCATTTCATTTAGGACTGCCTCTCTCTCAAGGCCTTTCTCCTTGGCTACAGTCTTTCCTAGGGTTTCCAACTCTGGCTTGGGGCTTGGGGAGGGCAGGGTTTTGGGGAGGAGAAGGACTTTGGCAGGTTATAATGCTTCAGAGTCTACCCTCCAAAGCAACCATTTTCTACATTGGAACTGATCTCTGTTGTCTGGAGATCAGTTGTAAATCTGGAAGATATCCACGCCCCACCTAGAGGTTGGTAATCCTAATATTCCCTGTTATAATTATTCCTTGTGCTACACTTTTTCCTAACTCCGCCCCCCCCCCCCCATTCACTCCATTCTTCAACTACTTTTTGCCTCCTTTGCACTGTTCACAAGCCGATCATTTTTTTATGAGCAGGTTAATGCATATGAATGGAATTGACAAACTTCAGGTGGGGCAGATATCCTGAAATTATAACTGATTTGCATATTATAGAGATTAGTTCCCAAAAGAAAATGGCTGCTTTGGAGGATGGATTATTTGACATTATATCCCAGTAGGGTTACCAGCCTCTAAGTCCCAACAAGGGTCCCCTACCTCCAAACAGTGATGTTGACATGCAATGTCCTCAACATGATTATGTCACATCCAGCAATGCTGTGGTTTTGGGGCAAACTATTTTTTGAAGCAAAAAATAAAAAATAAACAGAATTTTGCCCAAAAACCAGAGTGTTGCCTCCAACGTCACTAATGCTATGATGTCACTTCTGGGTGATGTCATCACATTGGGGACTTTGAGTGTGACATCCTTGGAATGTCCCCCAAATCCTCCCACCATGAAAAATAGGAGATCTGGCAACCTACATCTCAGCGAGGTCCCTCTTCCCAAAAAACAGCCCTCCCCAGGTTTCGTCCCCAAATCTCCAGGAATTTCTCAGTCCAGATTTGGAAACACTACTCATGAAATACCTTGCTTCTGCTTTCCAGCAACATTCATGGATGTGATATGGAAGAAGTTTACCTCTGAATGTCAGTTGCTGGGAGCACAGCAAAGATACCTTGGCCTTTGTGCCCCTGCTGAGGGTCTTCCAAAGTTTCTGGTTGGCTACTGTGGGAAATGAGATTCTGGAGTAGATTGAATGTTGATCTGATCCAGCAGGATTCTTCTTACAATGTCCCTTCAGCTTCTTCTTTTATCCTCCTTCCCTGGCTCTGAACTCAGTATGGCAGACAAGAAGATTGCACATACTTTCTAAAATTGGATGGACATACCTGAATTTAATTTCACTTTCCTGTACAAAATGTAACGCTTTATAGGGTTTCCATCTCTGGACTGGGAAATTCCTGAAGATGTGGGAGTTCAGCCTTTGAAGAGCAGAGTTTGGGGAGGGGGAAGGCACCAGCAGGATATGATGCCATAGAAGCCACCCTTCAAAGCAGCCATTTTCTCCAGGGAAACTGATCCTTGTAATCTACAGATCAGTTGTAATTTTGGGAGATCTTCAAACCCCTGATGAAGGCTGGCAATCCCAGTACTACACTCTTCCAGAGAGTAAGAAGCACTTTCTGGAAGCTGAAGAGTACATTTGGGTTTTACTGTATATCCAAAATCCTTCTGTTCAAGGTGAATTAGTGCCCCCCTCCCACCAAGCAAACATCCTATATGATTTGGCATTGGCTTGCATCAACTCCTTGCATCACCCTAAGAGAAGAAGAAGAAGAAGAAGAAGAAGAAGAAGAAGAAGAAGAAGAAGAAGAAGAAGAAGAAGAAGAAGAAGAAGAAGAAGAAGAAGAAGAAGCGAGGAGGAGGACACTCAGAGTGGCTTACAATCTCCTTTCCCTTCCCCTCCCCACAGCAGACACCCTGTGAGGTAGGTGGGGCTGAGAGAGCTCTTTTGAGAACTACTTTTGAGAAAGCAGCTCTTTCAAGAGCAGTGACTGACCCAAGATAACTCAGCAGGTGCATGTGGAGGAGTGGGGAATCTAACCCAGTCCTCCCAGAGTAGAGTCTGCACACTTAACCACTATACCAAATTGGCTTTGGACCTGAGCCTGTATGAGTCACTGGTCTTTCTACTCACCAGGGGTTTGAGGTCACTCATAACATAAACTACAGAAATAACATAATTGCAAAGCAATAATGCAGACACATAAATTACCATGAAACCCAATACAACTAAAATCAGAAATAAAAGTGTGATAAAAACACAGTCAACAGAACTATAACGTATTTATTTTATTTATTTATATCCTGCCTTTCTCCTTGATAGGGACCTTAGGACCTAAGATGGTTTATATCATTCTCCCCTGCGCCTTTTTATCCTCACAATAACCCTGTGAGGTAAGGTAGGTTGAGAGTGTGTGACTTGCCCAACATCGCCCAGTAAGCTTCCATGGAAGAGTGGGGATTTGAACCTGAGTTTTCCAGATCCTTGTTTGGCATTCTAACCACTATGTCATGCTGGTATGGAAATGTATCCAATTTCTACTTTTTTCTTGCTGCTTTTGAAAGGGAGTAAGGGATGATACTTGGAAAATGGACTAATGCACCTTTAAATACCTGGCTCATGTGTGATTTCCTATGCATGGTGGCAGATGGGTGCAATCCTGAAGTATGTAACATGTTTGAAGGTAGGAGGACCATTCACTATCTGCCACCAGTCCTAATGCTGCAGGGTTTTTTTATCATTTATGAATAGGTCCATTTAGATCACTCCAGTGGGTTCTTCAAAATATCCATTCACAGAAGAAACTGGATATGAATCCTTCTTACTCATAGGCTTGAATCAGTAAGATGTTGAGACTGAAGCTGGTGAAAGAAAACCCCCCAGTGTTCTCATGTTAAGACCCAGACATAAAATTCAACATGCTGCCTGCAAGCTAACTGCTGTTGAGAAGAAAATGTTTAACATATGTAGGACCTGCTCAGTAGCTATGTAGTGCAGAAGTCCATTCCCTGAGCAATTGTTAGGAGAGGCCATCTGTCATGCCATATGTCCAACTCTGTATGTGCCACCTGTGCATTGTCTTTGAGAGATTGCATTGGGAGAAATGGTGAGATGAGATTATAGGTTTCCTTACTTCATTAGGTGAAATGCTCTTGAGAGTCTGATATATTCGAGAGTTATTATTGTTGACTACTATTTTATAAGGTGTACGTGTTACCAGTTGAATATCTTAAGTATATACATCACATGATGCAAAAGCACATTGATGTACACTGCTCCGATGTACACCTTATGTTTTTATTGATGTACAACCACCACAGGGGAGGAGGGGGAGTCTAGAAACTGAGTTTAATAAAGAAATAAATGGGGAATTTTGACTCAAGAAAAGTGGAAAGAAAAACTCACAGGGGAGGAATGAAACAGAAATTGGGAACATATGAATCAAACCAGCCAGAATTTGAAATTCCATCTCATTCTTCCTCTCATTTGATTGGATTCCATGTTAGAAGAGTGATCCAAGAAATAAAGGCTAATGTTGATATGATGATGGAGCAGGATATAAAAATTACTTGTGCTTCTGGTAGCTCGTAGTTCTTAGAACATTGAAAGTTAACCTAGCCACTGACATAAGGCTGGCTGGCAAAATAGGCTTTATTGATGCTTAATAAAGCCTCGTGGTTCTGAAACTCTTTTCCTATGAACTCTGAAAAGTTCATGTCTGAAAGATGTTTACCTTTCTATGCCACCAACATTCTTACAACCCACTTCTCCCCAAAATTGTCTTTTTAAGAGGAAGGATCTCTTCCAAATTACATTATTTCTACAGATTGGTAGATTAAAGCTTCCCTAATGCTTATGAGAAGATGGTGCTGTTGTGTTGTAATCACATACCACTTCAGCTTCAGTAATTAGCTTGGAAGCCAGCTACACCTTGGCATGCTACCTAAGCCTTTCATTAGGTACCAGATACTGTCTCTAGACCAAAGTACAAATTAGAAGTTCCTTCCACATTAAACCTTAAACTCAGCAACAACTGAATGGAAAGTTAGTCTGAACAGCAATTAAAAATGAATGCAAATTATTGTTTGCTTTTTAAAAAAAGACACAGAGTCAATTAGCATTATAATCCTGCTGGGTACATTATGAGCCAAGATTCCAGATCTTTGGCAGTGAACCATAATGAATGGCTTCATTGACTTCTTCTTCTTCTTCTTTTTTTTTTTTAAAAAAATCATTTTGGCCGGTGGACATAAAAGTCAATACAACTACCTGAGATGATTCAACAAAATATCCTCAGCCATAAGTCGAGAATGGTGCATTTAAGGTTAAAGACAAGAAAATGTTTTTAATGTTTTAAATAAACATGTTATTAAAGAAATTATAATTTATTTGTAGCAGTTAAGGCATCACTTTTGACCAGAAAGACCCGGTTATATCCTCATTCAATCACACAACTCACTGGGTGATCTTGGGCCCTTCAGTCTCTCTTTCACTCTAACTTATCAAGCAAGGGTGTCATGAGGATAAAAATGGAGAAGGAGAAATCTATGCATGTTGTCATGAACGCTTCTGAAGACAGGTAGGATAAAAAAGACAGATGTTGATTATAACTCATTAGTAAGATCTGCAGCCCAGAGTTAGTGGACTTATGTTGTTAATGATCTTTCTATCAATTCTGTTCTTTGACAAGCGGAACAGAATTTCAAATGTGATCACATTTGTGTTTTGTTTTGAACAGGACATATTAATCAATACTCACCACCTTTGAATCCCATGACAGTAGGGATGGACACAGACCAAGAAAGCCCAGTTCAGGGTTCACAAACTAGGTGGCCCCAAACCAAACCCCTAAGGAAAACTTGCCCAAATTGAACCAGTTCAGGGTCTGCCTGGCGATGTGCATACATCACTTCTGGGTGGCATCAAGCACTGCCCCTGGCATGCCTGCATCATTTGGAAGTTCCAAATAGCCTTTACCAGCTGATACTACTAAATTGCCAAGTAAACTTGCCGATGAATAGCACTAAATGTATTGTTTTTAGAATTTTATGGATGTTAATTTGTCTTCAAATGTTATTTATTATATAATGTATGTATTGAATTTTATGCTGTTAGCCGCCCTGAGCCCTTGGTCGGGGAGGGCGGGATACAAATAAAATGTGACTGACTGACTGACTGATACAAGTATGTTGCCCCCCCAATGCATGTCACTTCCAGGTGGCATTGAGCATCGCCCTGACACACTTGCATTACCCAGAAGTTATACAAGCACATCAGACAATTCACTTGTGTCACTTCCAGATTACTCAGGTGCCTGCATGGGAGGGCCAAATACCCAAAACCAAACTAAGCAAGGAAGATTCCTTCCCTCAATCAGGGGTTCAGATCTGCGCCCATCCCTACATGAAAGAATCTATGGCTTGTGCAGGTTCCTTCTCTATGGATTTTTAATTTCATTTTTGCATCACGTGGTATTGAACTATCACGAAATCTGGTGACATGCATACATCCGTGAACACACTCCATGCTGCTATACACACAAGAACCCATACTCCAGTGCTTTGATCCCATCCAGTCAAAAAGAGCACTTCAAAGCCCTGATTAATTTAAAGGAAAAGAAATCAATATATTCTTCTATTAAAGCCAGTAAGGTTTAAAGATTGTTCTCCTTCTCTATTGTGATGGAGTAGGCATGGATGGACTGAGCAAACATCAAGCAGGTACTTTGGAGAGGCAGCAAACAGATTTAAAAAATCAATTAAAAAACAGTTTGTAGGCTGGCCTTTGCTGGTTTGTGACCTGTTGTGAGCAATGCTCTCTCTATGGAGTCTGGTGAGCAAGAATTATACTTCATGAGCTACTGGCATTGAAGTTGTGAGCTAAGTTTGCTCCGGGGCCATTTTTCCTGAGCTAAGACAAAAATGTGTCAGCTGGAAGCTAAAAAACTGTGAGCTAGCTTGCACTAACTCTGTTTAGAGGGAACACTGGTTGTGAGATAAGACTACAAGAGCCAAGCCAGGTTAACCTGTAGTCCCTAGTCCCACATCTTGTTTCACATAGTGCCCAGCCAGCAAGGCCAGTTTAAAAGGCACAGAGGACAAAACCTTCTATTTGATCAGGAAAGACAAGTCGCATGGGTGTTGCTACTTTCCAAAAGAAACAGCTTCCTGTATAAATGGTCCATAATTTTATTATTCCTAGCTTACAATATCAGTAAAGTAATGGGTAAAGCAAACATTCATCAGAATGCATTCCACAGCATGATTGTCATGTCAATGGATTAATCTTCTTTATGCTATTGATGATGGGAAACGTGATGTTAGTTGATAATGGCTACTTTCTGACAAAACCAGTAAATGTAGGTGACATATTGAAACATCTAAATCAAAATCAAATCGAGAGGGAATGACTTGATCCTTATGCATCAATTATTTCTTTGGCTGGGTACAACATCACTATTGATACCAATTGATCAGCATTATTTTAAAGCTACATACTAATTTTGTAAAATGAATCTATGGCAATTATATATTCATTAAAATTGAAGGGCCAAGAAAAAAAATTCTGTAGACTCTTCCGATAGAAGAGTAAATTACTTTCTTGGAACCATTACAAAGCCCTGAATTAATTACCACTGAGATGCACATTAGTGGATTAACATGAACTTTTCATTCCACCTTCTGAGTTAATTGACTTTCAAACTCAGGCAGTGACCTTATTTTAATGGGCATGTTAGAAGCCTGTAAACTGTTAGAATGCAAAATGTACTTACATAACCTAGGACTATAGGACAAAGCTGAGATCTGTCGTATGCAACAACAACAATAACTTGTGATCTCTGAACTTCCTTGAGTAGCAAAGACAGAATGTTGTGTATGGAACCAGGAAGGTATTCATTAGAACAGGACAAAGGTATTTTAGACTGAGAGACTGATGTACCTTCAACCAATAGGCTTCATGATTGATTGAGAATTTGAATCTAGTCCTTTGTTATGCTGGGCCTTTCAGTACAAAAGTTTCATCATTTTCCCTCCAAATGTAGACCCTGATGTCTAGCAAAAACTTTATACAGACTAAATTCAGGTGAGTAGCTGTGTTGGTCTGAAACAACAGAACAAAGGTTGAGCCCAGTGGCACCTTTAAGACCAACAAAACTATTATTCAACTTTGTTGGCCTTAAAGGTGTCACTGGACTCAAAGTTTGTTCTGCGGTCTTTATAGATAGTCTTAGGATTAGAACGTTGTGGTTTGCAATATATGTAGATCAACTCAGAACAGTCAAAAAATTGCTTTTATTAAATGTCTACTTAAATTCCATTAAGTGCCTTTGAGGAGGAGAAAGAAAGCATTTTAAAAAAATCAGGATGTAAAATATATTTCATGTTCCTTAGTTGTAAGACATTTCAGGATCTTTCAAGTGGGTTATTTTGCATGACAGGATAGGACAGCAACCATCTAATACCTCTGATACCAGTCAAAGATCAAGCAGAAGCATATTCTGTCCTACTTTTGTCCTCTGGCTTTCCTATCACACATTCCCCCCCTTTTCTTTTTTGCTTTTCTGTTACATTCCAGCCATCTCTCCAGTCCTGGAATACAGACTCCTGAGAAGATAAGAAGAGCAAAATGATAATACAGATAGTGAACCAGCCATCAGTTCCAAGAAACTCATGCACTTCCTGTGTCTAAGAGGCAGGGCCAGCTCACCCACTAGACAAACTAGGCAGTTGCCTAGGGCACCAGCAGGGCAGTGGTGCCGAATTCGGCCTTCCTCCCCTTCCCCTTAGGCAAATGCCTAGTTTGCCCGATCCTCAGCCTCCTCCTCGCTCCCTTCCCCACCCCAGGTCTATTTTAATGCCTGGAATGGCAGTTGAGCACTGCTCCTGGGCTATCTAAAGGTGCCCTCCACACACACCAATCAGCTGAATAGCAGGTAAAACCATGTAGCATGCTCACTGTCAGCACCGGGGCAGGCCAGCAGCAGCAGGAAAGGACCAGCATCCTGAAAAGGTACCGTTGCTGCTCTCTCAGGAAGTGGGGAGGAGACAGCAGTGATGGCGCCCTTTCAGGATGCTGGTCCTTCCTGCTGCTGCTGCTGGCATGCCCCAGTGCTGACAGATAGTGAGCACCGCATGGTTTTACCTGCTGATCAGCTGATTGGCAGGGGGGTCTGCCTTTAGATAGCCCGGGAGCGGCACTTGACTGCCGTTTCAGGCATTGAAATAGACCTGGGGTGGGGAAGGAAAGGAGGAGGAAGTGCAGTGGGGAGGGGGGAGTCATGGCAGGGTGCGGCACTGCAGGGGGAGGCACAGAGGGCTCGGCACCGTGGGGAGGGACGGCACCATGAAGGGAGGTGTGGGGGTGCTGTGGAGGGAGACGGCGAGCTGCGAGTCTGCCTAGGGCGCCATGCAGTTCTGCTAAGAGGATAAAAATTGGTAGAAAATACACACCAAGGCAAAAGGTTGAGGAAGTCTCTATTAGGCTCTGTAGAGACTGTGCTCATGTGATTTATAATTGCATGGTTGTTGTTGTGTTTCATAATTAGAAAACTACTAGTCTCATAGGAGCTTTAAGACTATTTTCCTGTACAGATTCAAGTCATAGCCTATAAATGAATTTATTTGTTGGGATTATTGTATGATCAATATTTCAGTTCCTAAACATTAAGCACACACACACATATGTATGTTACCATAACAGAGATGAATAAGGCAGGAAATTAGACAAGTTTTTTTTCTAATTCCTTATTTCATTAAATTGTTTATAATACATTGTATGAAGTTATTTCCATACTAATTCAGTGTTTTCCAACATCCCAACTTCCCTTCACAGAGCTTCAGAAGAGCACTCTTTTCCAAAATGTAGATAGAAGTATTGGATACATACTAGATTTTCCTTCAGTGCAGTGGAACTTTCCTGCTTACTCCCTCCCACTACAGCCCACAGACCTCCATAAAATGCTGCTCCTGGGAGATAGGGGACACCCACAAAGAGCATCATGAAGGAATGCAGCATGGTATATCCCGATCTCATCAGATCTCAGAAGCTAAGCAGAATCAGTACTTGGATGGGGACCAACAAAGAAGACTCTTCAGAGGAAGGCAATCACTAACCACCTTTATTTCTCACTTGCCCTAAAAGCCCCTTGCTTGTGATGGGTCACTTGCTATGGGTCACTTGTGATGGCGCTTATGTATGTAGGAAAAGCAGCGAGGTGGGCCTGCAGAGAGAAGAGGAAATCAGTGAAAACTCCTGTTTAGTTTGGACCCAACATTATACAACCTGAGCTGCAATAACTGACCCATAGGATGCAGATTCTCTGGAACTAATATATTGTTCTATTAAAAAGTGGCTTTGTAACTGCTCTGTTAGGTACCTGAAACATGGATACTACATAATTCAGCCCACCTACTGCAAATTTTCAGGAGCCAGGAAGTCTATCAGTTGTTGGCACCACTGAACATGGATAGGAATCTCACTCTTTCAGTGAAGGGTGTCAAGAACTAGTATCACAGACAGAGATCTAAGATCTACTGCTGCAATACATGTAGGTGTTGTCCATAGACCAGCAGTGCCTCATGCCAGCAAAGCTGATGATCGTACTAGATGGACACATGGGGCCACACTAGCTATTTATAACTGTGCATTGACCTGAGGGTGTGCCTCTGTCTACCAGTATTTTCTGGTAAGCATGGCAGATTCCTGTTTCCCTTAGGTAGCGTAAGCAGCTTGAGTAAACTGACATACAACCCATCCTTTAATCTCTCTGCTTTGATCATGTACATACATGCTGGTTTCCTTTTGGACCTTTCATTCAACTCTCTTTGTTAATGCTGTTTTGTTTTCTTGAGCATCAGTTTGTTTACCAGATAAGACAATGAATTCATAAAACTGTTCTACCTTCCAGTACTTCATAACTCTGTCAGAGTGCTGAAAGGAGATTTTTATCACTCTCTTCTGTAATCCTCTGCTGTAATAAATGCCACCAAGCAACTCTAGCCTGTTGTTAAATTGTATGGCTTAGCAGCAGTATTTTCTCTAATTAGAGAATTTTACCCAGCCAGTGATCAACACATCCAGTGAATATACTGAGGAACAATAAGACAGGAGGACTTTAAAGGGCTGTAACTTAGGTTTGGTCTGAATCCTTGAAGTTCACTAATCAACAGACGCATAAAAGAAGTTTTGGAGGAAACTGGAAGGAAACTGGGGGTGTTTTCGCACTCACGTTTTACTGGCGCCACGACCCTCCTGACGCCGGCGAATCTGCATGGATTTCGCAACAGAAGCGCCGGCGCTCCCAGAAGCGCCGGCGCTTTCCGTCGCTAAGCCAGCGCAAACGTTTTCCTGCATCTTTGCGATTTCCGTTTGCGCTGGCTTAGCGACGGAAGTAGCCGGCGCTTCTGGGAGCGCCGGAGCTTCTGGTGCGAAAGCCATGCAGATTCGCCGGCGTCAGGATGGTCGTGGCGCCAGTAAAACGTGAGTGCGAAAACGGCCTGGGAGTCCATGCAAAGACTGATGACAGAGATGAATCAGACACTCTATAGCTGATTCCGAAGCAAAGATCAAATTTTAATGTCTTTCCTCCTTAAATGTCATCCCCTAATTGACACTATTGGAAAGGTGTTGTTTCCTTATTATGTTCTTTCTGGGATCCTTTCAAATGCTAACCACTTGGTGCTTGATGAGCCATCAGACAAGTCTACTTTTCTTAGACAGATTAATAGGCAAGACAAGAGCTAGTTGGCAGATCAATTTTGTTACACTGCTGCACAAAAGCTGAGAAGTTTGTGACAGTTCAACATTTTTTGGTCTTGGTTTCCAGTCTGATCATGATAAAATTAATATGTCATTGATGTAAATATTACAGTTGAGAGGAAAGTAGTCCCACAGGTTTTTCAGAGACATTTCTACACTGTCAAGAAGCAACACTGCTTCTACATTTTCCCTTCAGTAGGCTTGGAAGTGTTATACCCTTTTACTACCTTCTTTCTGAACTTTTGTCTTTCTGAACTAATGTACAGAGATGCTAAAAGTTACCAAAGCCCCCCTTTCCCTTTCTCTCTTGCCCCTCTAACAACACTTATGCCAAACCAAGATTTCATATGAAAACAAATCACATGACATGGCTGGCTCCATGGTCACTCAAGGTGACCAGGCCCCCATAAATGTTGTGCCCCCAAGACCCTCCCTCTTGGCAGCTATGCTGATGTCTGCACACTGCAAAATCTGATTTAGTGTGCTGCAGGGCTTTTTTTGTAGCAGGAACTCCTTTGCCTATTAGGCCACACCCCCATGATATAGCCAATCCTCCAAGAGCTTACAGGGTTCTTCTTACAGGGCCTACTGTAAGCTCTTGGAGGATTGGCTACATCAGGGGGTGTGTGGCCTAATATGCAAAGGAGTTCCTGCTACAAAAAAAAGCCCTGGTGTGTTGTATTATATTATCATTTTCACCGTGTGAACTCTGATGGTCCAGGATCACCCAAAGGTTTAAAGAAAAAAACATTGCCCTTAGTCTATCTCCTCTCCCCATAGTGTCATCACATAGTCTAAAAGGGACAAGGCAAGCAGCTAACTTTGTTTGTTTATTTGTTTATTGGATTTGTATCCCGCACTTCCCACAAGTGGTTCCATCATATGTTAATAACAGTTAAAATCACAACAATTAAAATTCACAGATTAAAACATCTAAAAATTCGGCATCATAACCAGTGCCTCAGCAAAGACCACCAACAAATACAGGGGCCTTCCAGTGAGGCTATAAACCAGAATTCTCTAAAGAGTTTACAGGGCAGTTTGAATGGGTTTTGATTTTACTATTTTAAATATGTTTTTAAATATCTTTTAAAACTATGCATTTCAATGAATTTAATATTAATATGTCAGTATTTTAACTATTTTTGACACCAAGCTTTGGTCCTGATTGTGTTAGGAGAAAGGTGGGTATGGGAACGTTCTTAATAAATTCATTTTATCATCACAAAAAACCTGGTAGGTTGAAAGCTAATCACTGGCTTAGGGGTCAACTAGTAGACTTCATTATTTGAATCGAGATCTCTGTGATCATAATTTGGAGTCCTAACCTCTACACCATACTGGCTTTCAGTACATTCCTTAATTTCCATGAATTAAAAATTAATCTCAGTCCAAGGTAGGATGGAGTCACTTATAGTCAAAGCTATGGTATTCCCAGTAGTAATGTATGGCTGTGAGAGTTGAACCATAAGGATGGATCAGCTGAATCAAATAGGTAGAGCCTATCAAAACTATCTTTTTTTTTGTCAAGCTTTATTTTAAATTTGAAGCTCAAGTATAATATTCAGAGAGTAGTAGTTCAGGTTATAGTTCCATGTCAAATACAAAAACAAAGACAAAATTCACAGAAAACAGTATGAACATTTCCATTTTAAAAGTATAACATCTTACTATAAAGCATTCTGCGTGGTAGGACATTTTTTTCAGATAGGTAACTTATTACTGGATACCATATAGCAATAAAAAGGGTTTCATAATTATCGGTCAAAGGAATCTGGGACTGAACAGAAATCTTAGTCATTATAAAATATACCCAGAGCCTTTGCTGCCATGCTAGGAGAGGGGGGGATTTTTGTGAGCCAGTTTGGTGTAGTGGTTAAGTGTGCAGACTCTTATCTGGGAGAACTGGGTTTGATTCCCCACTCCTCCGCTTGCACCTGCTGGAATGGCCTTGGGTTAGCCATAGCTCTGGCAGAGTTATCATTGAAAGGGCAGCTGCTGTGAGAGCCCTCTCAGCCCCACCCACCTCACAGGGTGTCTGTTGTGGGGGGAGAAGATAAAGGAGATTGTGAGCCACTCTGAGACTCTGAGATTCAGAGTGGAGGGTGGGATATAAATCCAGTATCTTCTTCTTCTTCTATTGTGTGCTGCAAGTGTAGTGCGAGCAGCTGATATTAATGTATGTATTCTAAGTTTGTTTTAACTTTTCCAGGATCCACCCATTTACCAAGGAAAAGCGCTTCAGATTTCAAAGGTAGGTATGTGTTTGTAATAAGTGCAATATGTTGTAAGGTTTCCAGAAGTTCCGTATATCAAAACTCTCAAAGGCCGAGTGCAGAAGAATAGATGCTTTCGAGCTGTGGTGCTGGTGAAGACTCTTGAGAGTCCCTTGGACTGCAAGAAGATCAAATCAGTCAGTCTTAAGGGAAATCAACCCTGACTGTTCCCTGGAAGGACAGATGCTGAAGCTGAGGCTCAAATACTTTGGCCGCCAAATGAGAAGAGAGCACTCACTGGAGGAGACTCTGATGCTGGAAAAGACAGAAGGCAAAAGAAGAAGGGGACGGCAAAAGATGAGATGGCTGGACAGCGTTACTGATGTAACTAATTTGAGCAGTCTCCGGAGGATGGTGGAAGACAGGAGGGCCTGCCGTGACTTTGCTCATGGGGTCGCAAAGAGTCCGACTTGACTGTTCTACTGAACAACAACAACAAATTCTATTTTAAGCCTGTGACACTTCCTTTTTCTTGTTTTTCAGAAATCAATAATGTGTGGCTTGGTGCAAAGAATTTACCCTTTAGGAGAGTTACATACATATTTGTGTTGAATATTTGTCAGTTTACTTTCTAGCCTGCTTGTGGCGGGGGAGTAGTTCTTTAAAAATGTTTCATTTAAAAAAAAAAAATTTTCTTGCCAATTTTACTATAGCCATATTGTTTTCACTTTGTGAATTCGAGGACTTTTTGCTCACTTAGCCATAATAGTGAATGTCATATTAATGACCTAATCTAGGCTAGGCTATGTTATCACTCTCATATTCTTAAAAACAAACAAACCCATTCCACTGAAGTCAATATTTTGATTGTTGGAAACATTGCGATCCCATCAATGCTATGAAAAGTTTTCAGTTTGGGGGATTACGGTTTGGGGAAGGGGAGTTTTGCAGCAGCCATGATCTTAAGCACTTTCCCAGTTTGTGTACTGCTCCAAATAACTCTGCTCTGTGTCTCAGTGGTAGAGCCTCTGCTTTGTGTACAGAAAATCCCAGGTTCAATCCCTAGCATCTCCATCTAAAACAATCAGGTAGTAAGTGAGACCCTGCAGAGTCATTGCTGGTCTCAGTACATAATATTGACCTCAATGAACTGATTAAATTTGAGGCAGCTGCAGGCATGTTTATGTGGTAGATGAAAATAAGCTCCCACTTTTCTCCACTACATACATAATGTTGTGTGTCAAAACAGTGTTGCAGGTCTGGCACATTCCAGAATACCCTAAATTTCAGGGAAGAAGGTAGAGGGATGATCAAGGCTAATTATAATTGTAGCTAAGGAACAGAGAGGCAGACTGACACCCAGTACTAGATCCCTATGGAAGAAAGGCTCCCTCTGCTAGAGATATGGTTGTCAACCTTCAGGTGGGTCCTGGAGGTGACCAAGAATTACTACTGACCTCCAAACTGAAGAGATCCATTCCTGTGGTGGGGATGATTGCTTTGGAGGGTGTACTGTATGACATTATATTCCACTGAGGTACCTCCCTTCCTCAAACCCCACCCTCTCAAGTCGGTACTCCCAAATCATTAGGAATTTTCCAACCCAAAATTAGCAATCCCAGAATTCTCCTTATGAGAGAGGAGGTTAAAAGGCCCCAACAAGAGGGAATGAAGGAGGATGTGGCTGGCTTGCAGAGGAAGGAAGCTGAGGAAAAAAGTAGCTAGGTTGAGAGCCATATCTCAGAGGACCTGCAATCTCAGTGAGAGGTGAGCTGGCAGGAGTATCCCTGCTCAGGAATACAGCAAGTTTCTCCTCCTGGGACATGGATTTAAGTCAACCAATTCAAGGTTTAATTCTTCATGAAAGGTGCAGCAACTGGCAGTTGTGAATAACAAGACCTCGAGAAGGGACCAAGCCTGAAGCTAGCCTGGAACTTGGATTGATTTTTCTGGTATCAGAAGAAGCATCATTGATAGAAGAAAGGGATTCTGCCTGGTTCTCCTTCCCTGCTGTTTCTCCCTGAGTTAAGGTACTGCCAAGTTGCTAGCAACTTATAGTGAACCTATGAACAAATGTCCTCCAAAATGTCGTATCATTAACAGCAATTCTCTGGTCTTGCAAACTGAGGGGCTGGGCTTCCTTTATTGAGTCAATCCAACTCATATTGGGTCTTCCTCATTTCCTGCTGCCTTAAACTTTTCCTAGATTTTATATTTCCCAAGCAATTTGTCTATTCCAGTCACTCTCATCTCATCATGTGACCAAAGTACAACAGCCTCAATTTAATCATTTCCATTTCTAGGAAGAATTCAGGATTGATTTGGTCTAGCATCCATTTTTTTTTTGTCTTTTTGGCAGTCCATGGTACTTATAAAATTCCTTTAAGACACCACATTTCAAAGCATTACAGCTTTATTCACTGTCCAACTTTCACATCCATATATAGTAATGAGGAATATTATGGCATGAATTAACTTGATCTTGGTCACCAGAAACACATCCTTGCACTTCAGGATCTTTTCAAGCTCCTTCATGACTGCTCTTCCCAGTTTCAATATCCTTCTGATTTCTTTGGTGTAGTCTTGTATAGTATAGTAAGAACATAAGAGAAGCCATGTTGGATCAGGCCAATAGCCCATCCAGTCCAACACTCTGTGTCACACAGTGGCCAACAAATTTATATATATATATTGGGTGAAGAAGTACCTCCTTTTATCCGTTCTAACCCGACTGCTCAGCAATTTCATTGAATGCCCACGAGTTCTTGCATTGTGAGAAAGGGAGAAAAGTACTTCTTTCTCCACCTTCTCCATCCCATGCATAATCTTGTAAACCTCTGTCATGTCACCCGGCAGTTGACGTTTCTCCAAGCTAAAGAGCCCCAAATGTTTTAACCTTTCTTCATAGGGAAAGTGTTCCAAACCTTGAATCATTCTAGTTGCCCTTTTCTGCACTTTTTCCAATGCTATAATATCCTTTTTGAGGTGAGGTGACCAGAATTGCACACAGTATTCCATGAGACCACATCATCGATTTATACAGGGGCATTATGATACTGGCTGATTTGTTTTCAATTCCCTTCCTAATAATTCCCAGCATGGCATTGGCCTTTTTTATTGCAATCTCACACTGTCTTGACATTTTCAGTGAGTTATCTACCATGACCCCAAGATCTCTCTCTTGGTCAGTCTCTGCCAGTTCACACCCCATCAACTTGTATTTGTAGCTGGGATTCTTGGCCCCAATGAGCATTACTTTGCACTTGGCCACATTGAACCTCATCTGCCACGTTGACGCCCACTCACCCAGCCTCAACAGATCCCTTTGGAGTTCCTCACAATCCTCTGTGGTTCTCACCACCCTGAACAATTTAGTGTCATCTGCAAACTTGGCCACTTCACTGCTTACTCTCAACTCCAAATCATTTATGAACAAGTTAAAGAGCATGGGACCCAGTACTGAGCCCTGCGGCACTCCACTGCTTACCGTCCTCCAGTGCGAAGACTGCCCATGTATACTCACTCTCTGCTTCCTATTAATTAGCCAGTTTTTGATCCACAAGAGGACCTGTCCTTTTACTCCATGACTCTCGAGCTTTCTTGAGGAACTTTATCAAAAGTTTCTTGAGGAACTTTATCAAAAGCTTTCTGGAAGTCAAGGAAAACAATATCTATCGGGTCTCCTTTGTCCCCATGTTTGTTCATCCCCTCAAAGAAATGTAATAGGTTAGTGAGGCAAGATCTTCCCTTACAGAACCCATGCTGAGTCTTCCTCAATAACTTGTGTTCATCAATGTGCCTACTCATTCTGTCCTTGATAATGGTTTCTACCAACTTTCCCGGTATTGAAGTCAGACTGACTGGCCTGTAGTTTCCCGGATCTCCTCTGGAACCCTTTTTAAAGATGGGGGTGACATTTGCTACCTTCCAGTCCTCAGGAACGGAGGCAGATTTCAATGAAAGATTACATATTTTTGTCAGAAGATCTAAAAGTTCAACTTTGAGTTCTTTCAGAACTCTTGGATGTATGCCATCCGGACCTGGTGACTTATTAGTTTTTAATTCATCTATCAGTTGTAGGACCTCCTCTCTTGTCACCTCAATCTGACTCAGGTCTTTCAACACCCCTTCCAATATAAGTGGTTCTGGAGCAGGCAAACACTTCTCATCTTCCACAGTGAAGATGGAGGCAAAAAATGCATTCAGCTTCTCAGCCATTTCCCTATCCTCCTTCAGTAATCCTTTGACCCCTTGGTCATCCAAGGGCCCCACTGCCTCCCTGGCTGGTTTCCTGCTTCTAATATATTTGAAGAAATTTTTATTGTTGGTCTTTATGTTTTTTGCAATATGCTCCTCATAGTCCCTTTTTGCCTGCCTGATCACTGTCTTGCATTTAATTTGCCACTGCCTGTGTTCCCTTTTATTAATCTCACTTGGTCTAGCTTTCCACCGCATAAAGGAGTCCTTCTAACCTTTTACAGCTTCCATTACTTTGTTTGTTAACCATGCAGGCCTTCTCTTATACCCGTTTGTACCTTTCCTAACTTGTGGTATATATTTAATCTGAGCTTCTAGGACTGTAGTTTTAAATAGCCTCCAAGCTTCCCCAAGGGTTTTGACTGTATTTACCTTTCCTTTCAGTTTCCTCTTCACATGCCTCCTCATCTCAGAGAATTTACCCCTTTTAAAGTTAAATGTGGTTGTGTTGGCCTTTTGGAGCAACTCTCTATTTATACAAATGGTGAAATCAATAACCTTATCGTTACTGCTCCCAAGCGATGCAATTACTTTTACATCTCTCACCAAGTCTTGGGCATTACTTAGGATCAAATCCAGGATCGCCCCACCGCTGGTAGGTTCAGAGACCATCTGCTCCATAGCACAGTCATTGAGAGCATCTAGAAACTGAATCTCTTTCTCTCGACCAGAACACATATTGACCCAATCAATCTGCAGGTAGTTAAAATCACCTACGATGACACAGTTTTTACGTCTAGCCACTATCTTTAAGCCTTCCATCATATTATAGTCGTCCTCTATCTTTTGATTTGGTGGGCGATAACAAACTCCCATAGTTAAATTTCCTTTGGGGCCCTCTATTTCAACCCAAAGCATTTCTAGAAGGGAATCTAATTCTTTGACCTCAGTCTTACTGGACCGTATGCCCTCTCTGACATACAGAGCCACCACACCTTACCTCCCTATCCTTCCGATATAACTTATATCCAAAAATCACCGTGTCCCACTGATTCTCCTCATTCCACCAAGTTTCTGAAATTCCCACAATTTCTATGTTTTCTCCCAACACTAAACATTCCAACACACCAATTTTGCTTTGAAGACTTCTAGCATTTGTGTACAAACATCTATAATTTCCCAGGCAAGCTAGGCCCGCCACCTTCCTCCTGCTGCCTCGAGACTCTGGCAGGCAGTCCATTCTGTTTGTCACCATCTCAGTGGACAACTCTGATCCATTACCCAGTAGAAAAGTAACAGCTAACCCTTCATCTCTTTGAGATGAGTCCTCCCGAACCAGAGACATTTCATCTCCTGTCGGCTTTCCCTCAAGATTTAGTTTAAAAACTGCTCTGCCACCTTTTTGATTTTAAGCGCCAGCAGCCTGGTTCCATTCGGGGACAAGTAGAGACTGTCTTTTTTGTACAGCTCCCACTGGTTTCAGAAAGCATCCCAGTGCCTAACAAACTTAAACCCTTCCTGCTTACACCATCGTCTCATCCACACATTGAGACTTCTAATTTGTGCCTGTGTCTCCAGCCCTGCACGTGGAACAGGTAGCACTTCTGAGAAGGCTACCTTGGAGGTCCTGGTCTTAAGTCTCTCGCCTAGCAGCCTAAATTTTTCCTCCAGGACCTCACGACTGCATTTCCCCACATCATTGGTGCCAACATGCACCACGACCACTGGCTCCTCCCCAGCACTGTCTATCAGCCTATCTACAAGACGCACAATGTCCACTACCTTTGCCCCAGGCAGGCAAGTCAGCATATGGTCAGTAAGCGGTTTTGCCACCCAGCTGTCTACTTGCCTAAGGATCGAATCACCAACTACCAAGACCCCTCCCCCCACCCAGGGATGGTTCCTTGGCGCAAAAGGATACCCGCTCACCAACTGAAGAAGAGGTCCCTTCTGAGGGCACATTCCCCTTATCCTCATCCCGATGCCCTGTTCCCTCTCGACCCTCATGCTCCCTGGCAGCAACAGGGCTGCCACGTTCAGAGCGGGGCTCATCAAACACGTCCCCGAGAGTCTTCTCTGAGTGCCTAACTGACTGTCTCTCCTTCTCCAGGTCAGTCACCTCAGCCTCAAGGGTACGAACTCATTTCCTGAGGACCAGGTGCTCTTTGCATCGAGCACACACCCAAGACTTCTGTCCTGTGGGCAGATAGCCATACATGTGACACTCATTGCAAAACACTGAAAAGCCCCCACCCCCCTGCTGGCATTCTACCTTCATGATAGCTTTTTAAAATATATATACAGTCCCCTTTTAAACCCTGTTTGTTTATGTGGCTCCCCGCCTGGAGAGTCTACTTACCTTATTGGGAACACAAGGAATCTGAGTTTCTGGTCCTTACACAGCCCCCAGGCTAAGAGCCATAGGCCAAGAGCCCTTTAGCTCTCTGGCAAGGTGCAGCTTAATAATGCTGTCCCCAAAGTATAACCATTTACTAACATTCTATTTTTTCTGTAAACAAAAAAACACAGAGAGTAGAAAATAATCTAGAAATCCATACATTTGTCTATTGGGCTATTTTTGAACTCCATAACAGAATAGAAAAATACCCCAACACAAAAATGTTAGAAATTATTAATTCAGAGAAATTCATTAGAAATTATTAATTCACATGCAACAAGGGAGAGGTGAATACACATTAAAGAATCATTCTGTTTCAACCATTGAATGACTTAGTACTTTGAAAAATCATGATATATGCCACCCCAAGTATTTTTATCTTTGTGGGGATGTTACTAAGATACTTTGGGATTTGGCTTGGGCTAGGAATATCCTATATATTTGGATTTAGGCTAGAAATATATCATATATGCAATATACATAAGGGTTTTTAAAATGTATCCCAGAGACTCTCTGAGATATTCAGCTGAAGAAATAGCTGAAGAAATAGCTGGAATATACATCAACAATATGGTTTTTCATTAGCTTGTCTCAAAGATTCATTAATCTGCTTCCAATCTATTTTTCTTTGAAATGGATGGCTTCCATACAGCCCTCTGAATTAGGATGGAGTAAGAGAAGTTAAAGGTGGAGGAGAATCAATTATAACATCTAATCTCTTTCTCTTTTCTACAGTTCAATTTTCTATCTGTTGCTAGTGTTTAATTCAAAAGTAAATAAGCCAGTGGTTGCCCCTTCTTTGTGATAAAACGAGGCTACAAGACTGTTTACTGCATTTATTGCCTATGGATTAAGTTAGGAAATTACATTTATTTCCTTGGTCATAGAGAGTGTTGGAATGATAGAAAGTATTGGAATAGATTCACATGTACATTTTCATGGCACAGAATTTTGGAATTTGCCAGTCCAGATAGTCATTTTGCACTATCTATTTTTAGTCCCATCTTGAACTCTGGAAATGGGGTCAAAAAGATGTGAAAGCTTCTGGAGCCTGATACACTCCCAATTAAATTATTGGGGGAGGGGGGAAGAATGTCCAAAAGGTTTTGCTGCATGACTCCTGTTATATACCATGCACTTTCCCACTGCACCAGGTCCCTTAGATAATCCCAGGAAGGTAGCAGGGCAATATGAGATGTCCAATTCATGCCAGGAAAGGAGTGGCAAGTTTGAAGTGCTCCAGCATCTCTTACCCTCCTGATAGGCCTTTCTCTAGACTGTGCTACTCCCTATTATCCTCATGATTGCTTGACAACATGTATTGGAGGCAGCAGAGAGTGTCCTAACCAAGCCAGCAAGTGCTTACTAACTTCTGAGTAAATATCCCAAGGGTCTAGCTTCATGAGGAACAATAGCTATGGTTGCCACTGGCCATTGACAGGGGATGGAAAGTCGGGTTGCCAGCTCCAGGTTTATTTATTTGATTTCCATCTAGGTTAGTTCTGTTTCGGAGTTGTTAGTATACTAATAGTATGGCCAGATCAGAGGATTCCGGGTTTACTAACTCCTGCCCACCACAATTAAAAAGAAAGTTTGGCAGGGAGTTGGAGCAGGAGGGGCCTGATAATATTAGGTGTCCACAGCCTCAACTGAAACCCTGGCAGAATAGCTCTATTTTACAATGGGTTTGGGGGTGGAACTTGAGAAAGACAATGACCTTAGTGGGGTATGATGCCATAGAGTACACCCTCCACAGCATTCCTGTTCTTCATCAGTACTGATATCTGTAGTCTGGAGATGAGTTGTAATTCTAGGAGATTACTAGGCTCCATGTGGAGGCTGACATCCCTAATATAAGCCCTTTTCAAATGTTATGATCACCCATACTAGGAGCCTGCCAGCAGTGTGCATCAGGAGTGCATGCTACCCATGAGATTAGGGTTGCTAAGTCCTTCTGGGACCTAAAGGATGGTGGTTAAGGTTGCCAGATTCAGGTTGGGAAACTCCTGGCGATTTGGAGGGCAGCCTGGGGAGGACAGAGCCTCCCCACATTTCCATAGAGTCCACCCTCCAAGGCATCCATTTTCTCCAGGGCTTCCATACTGATCTCTGTAGTCTGGAGATGAACTGTAATTCCAGGGAATCCCCAGGTCCCACCTGGAGGCTGGCATCCCTACTTGGTTACTATGTTGTCAAAAAGATGCAATGCATGGATTTTTCATACCTAGGCTTTTGTACATGTTATATGAAATTCTGGTTCTAGTTTGCATGTAACCTGAGGTGAAAATGTTCCTGTTGCTCCTTTCAGACAACAGATCAACAGATCAGGAAAACCTCCATAGGTTGATGAATGGTCTCCCAAAATAATGTGAACTGTAGCATTTGAAAGGGGCTTCTGCATCATATCCTTTGAGAACTTCTCAATTTCCACTATATTCAAATGAGGCAGAATACATACCTCTAATCAAGGATCCTACAGTCTAATGAATATGAAAGCAAAGCATCAAAATATGCCTTTGTTTCAAAGTCAGAGTAGTAGTTCTGGATTTTCTTTTAATTGGGATATCTGTACTATAACCTCTCTTCAGGAAGGACTCAACATACAACAGATAATCAAGAGGTAAAACCATTAATGCTGTGATATCATTTCAAGCCAAAATAACATGGAGGCTTTCAGTCCTGCCCTGGAAACATTTTAGCTATAATTAATTTCTAAAAACATTTTAGCTATGATTAATTTGTAAAAACACGATGCATTGTGTTGAGGTCAGGATATCCATGTTCTTATGTCACATGTGGCTATAGTTAAGACTAACTGGAGTTAATAAATTAATTTTAAACCATGGGTGCGGATTGACCCTAACCAACCATGGATAGTGGCCCACTTTTGGAAAATGATACTATATAACAGATAATTTCGCTAAATCATGATTCTGTGCAGTGTCCCAGCCTTTGATGGGATGCCTCTGACACCAGCACCTACCATCAGGAGTTTGGGGGTGATCGTGGACCCTGCTTTATCTATGGAGGTCCAGATTGGCAATGTTGCTCAGTGGGCATTTTTCCAACTGCACCAAGTCAGACAACTGCCCCCCTAGCTGACTCTCCCTAACCTTACCACTGTAATCCATCCAACAGTAATCTCCAGGCTGGATTACTGTAATTTACTTTATGTAGGTCTACCCCTTGGAATTGACCCAGAAGTTTCAACTGGTACAAAATGTGGCAGCTCCAGTCCATATGGGTACCCCATGGAGGTCACACATACATTCATTGCTGCACAAACTGCATTGGTTGCTAATGGAGCACCAGATCAGATTTGGGGCCTTGGGACTTACCTTTAAAGCCCTTAATGGTCAGAGACCCATGTAACTTTAGGACAGCCTCTCCTGAATCAAATTGTAAGAAACCACCCCTGAGCCCAGTGTGATTGGAGAAGGGCAGTAAAAAAATCTAGATAGATAGATAGATGATAGATAGATGATAGATAGATAGATAGATAGATAGATAGATAGATAGATAGATAGATAGATAGATAGATAGATAGATAGATGATAGATAAGTATACGCTCACATTTACTGAATCATAGAAAACCAAAGTCAAACCTTTAAATCTCATTTGTGCAAAGTAGTTTTGGAAAGTTCAATTTAGAAATGCAATATTAATCCCAAGGAAGATCTGTTTTATGTCTCTTTCAGGTTTCATTAAGATCCTCCTAGAAGGACCATTATTTTGTTATATGTTTCCATAATGTGTTGTTACTATTCTCTGACCCAGATCTATGATAAGGATTGCCTGGATTATTAAAACATTCTAAAATCCAAGATTTGGGGAATAAAAATTTTAATGAGCTACCGTATTTGCTGGTGTATAAGACGACTTTTTGGCCCAGAAAAACATGCCTCCAAGTGGGGGGGTCGTCTTGTACGCCGGGTGCACTTCAGTTGGGATACCGTATTTCCCCGAAAATAAGACCTTCCCAAAAAATAAGCCCTAGCAGGATTTCTATGCATTTGTGATGGGCTTATTTTTTGGGTAGGTCTTATTTTCGGGGAAATACGGTAGATCCAAAGCACAAGGGACGGGTCACGGGGCGAGAGGCTGTCTTTTGCTGTGGAGGGAAAAGGTGCTGTGCAAGCCCGATCCTTTGCATGCTTACTTGGAAGTAAGCCCTTTCTGAGTTCTGTGGTTGCTCGCTCTCTGGCTGCTGTCTTTGCAGCCTTGAAACGAAAACCCAAAGCAACCACCTATACATTACGGTATTTAGCGACCTTCTGTCTCCTGTTCCTAGGGATTCGCTGCCTTGCAGCTCTCGCTTCGGGGGAGAATAAGGGGGCAGTTTTCATTCAGCAGGAGAAAGGGGCCGTGGATGCTCTTCGAGCCTTTCTCCCTTTTTTTGCTGGTGGGCAAACCAGACTTGCATTTGCTTACAGGCTCCGTCTGTCGTTCTCTGTTTGTACGGGGAGGGGGAGAGGCAAGAGATCTGCTGGCCGGGTGTGTTTGTCTGTGACTGTAGCTGCACGCAGGCAGAGATGTGCTCCCCCCACCCCCAGTTTCCACCAACGATCATTCCCCCCTTCCCTCCCCTGTATCGCTTCGGCTGTAAATGCCCTTATTGCAGATGGTCTCCCATTTCTCCAGCTTCCAATTTTGCCCCAGAGATGGAGGATGGGAAAACGCAGTAAAAAGATATTATCCAGGGCAGGGAGGATTTCTACTTTAAAAAAATATTGCAAAGATGGCTCCTCCCCCCCCCTTTTTATTTGCACCTTGACTCCCTGCATCCTTTGGCCTGCTGGCTGGTGGGGAGAGAAGCTGACGCATCTAAAGCGATGAGCGGCCTCCCAGCTGGCATTTTTAAAAAGGGAAAAAAGCCTCACGAAAACCAGTGGCTCCTCTCCGCACATGCTGCTTTCCAGGGTTGGGGGCGGGGGGGGGCTGTCTTTGAAGCGCGCGAGCCTGTGGGTGCTCTTGTGTGCGTGTGCAGGCATCCTTCTCTGACCCGGCCAGGTAACAATGAGAGAGGGAGAGACAGAAAAAGTGGCCCAACACCACCAAATTAAATTCCTGAAAGATTGGGGATTTGAACTCAAGTCTTCCAGATTCTAGTCCAGCAACCACTATACCACACTGGCCAGGAGACTTTAGTTTATTTTACCTGAATATGCCTGTGTTTGAACTTCCTTTCCTCCTTGTTAAACTCTCCCTCCTCTTCTTCTGTTGTTTCTGTACTATTGAAGTTCTAACTATAAGATTGCTTCAGGTGGGGACTTGCTTTCTGTGTTTATATTATGCACTAGTACAACTCCCAAAACACTTTCTCCCTACTCAGCTGCCATATTCTGCCACTCTTCCTCTCCAGTGAAGGCTAAGGGTGGGAGCTCAGGGGGCGAGAAATCATCCCTCTTAAAAGGGCCACGCTTATTTGGTCTAGAGATAGACTACTCTGCAAGCTCTGCCACCCAGCGCTAGATGAGGCAGGAACAAAGAGGAGAAAGTGTGTGGAAGGTGTGCGGAAGAGGGGGTAGTCTTAAACGGCGAGTATATAACAAACTCTATATTTTGAGTGGAAATGTTGGGGGGTCGTCTTATACGCCCAGTCGTCTTATACGCCGGCAAATACGGTAATTTTAAAATGCCCTAATCTGATAGATGCTGGGCAGAGCAATCCTGAGCCAAGGCAAAGCCGCAGTGCTACTAGTTGTCTCCCAAAAGAGATAGTTACATGGTGGCCAAATGAGAAAAAAGGTAATCCAACAGTGTTGCTGGTCACTGCTACAGTGCTGCCCATGCTGCAGTGTTCTTTTCTGGAATTGTTGTGAGACAGGAGTGGTTTGGTAAACAGGGCAGGCAGGACCAGTGAGAGTTATGAGTCGAGGAGGCCAAGTCAAGTATCCATAACTAGGAGGGGGTGAAAAGGAGTGGGACACAGGAGCAACATTCCTCATCTGCTGCACACACTCCATTAAAGAGAACAGCTCCCATCACAAGCCCTGGACGCCTGTCAGTGAAGATCCCATCAGCCCCACTGGCACCTCACAGTGGCACTCTACACACAGAGTACACAGGGCACCAGAGACTGACAATGGACAAGAACATGCCCCCCTGCTCATAGAAGGTCACAGCATCCAGATGCCCACCCACACTATCAAGGGTGTCCCTGTGCCATCCTGCATGTCAACCCCACTGGAGGCACAGCAGGAGGAGGGGAGAAAGGTGCTGAGTGTGCCCAGAGAGACTCTGAGAGGTCCCCAAAGAGCCTCTCAATGCATTCTTGTTTCTCACCAGAATCCCATGTGATGGCAAGAAGTCCCTCCAGGTGCACAGCAGCCACCATTGCAGACACTGCCAGCCCCTCCATCCATTGCTGCACAGGGAATGACAGAACTGCTAGCAACATGCCCATGATGTCTGAACCACTCTATGGAGCTTCAGGGCACCTCTGGTCTTCCCCGGCTTCAAGAAAGCCAGAACACACAGCACATGGCACTATTTGGAAGTCATCAGGGTGGCCACACCAGAACAAACACAGTGGAGCCCTGGGCTCAACCAGCTAGGATCAGGACTTGATTAGGTCTGCATCTACATGGTGTTTTTGCCTAGCCTGCAGTGCTGTCTGTAGTGGTGGACAATTAGATTTGGTGATGTTGTTTAAATAGATTTGGTCACTTGGCAGGTTAATGTGGGGGGAAAGAGAAGGGGGATCAGTGAGCACCATTTGGCACTCCTCCATTTGGAGGACAAAGGGTCTATCAAGATCAGCCTTGGGTTGTGTGGCTCAGGGTGGGTGAATGTGGACTGCCTGAGATACCACCTTGGACAGGTCCTCCTCTCAAGTTGTGCAGCTGGGGTGGCTGGAGCTCCAAGGGAGTAGCTTGCTATGCCAGCCAGGTCTGGACCACATAAGGATGGCTCAGGTGAGAGGTAAGTTGGGTCACCCAATATGGTTTGACCTATTCTGCACTTTTAGGTTGGCCCTTGCTGCTTGCATGGGCAAATAATCAATTAAAAAAATTAATAAAGTGGCCCATATTCATCCCAACTTTGTCTCTTTCTTCCAACTGGGGGGAGGGGTGCAAACAAAACAATAAAGAATGCTTATAGTATTAGCTGTACTTCTAAAACCAGTCATTCGTAAGTCCCAAATTCAGGAAGAATTTCACATAAGGTGATTTTGAAAGCAAGCTTGTTGAAAGTCCACATTACATGGTGGATATACATTCCAATGTAACTGGTTGCCCAGCCAATAGGATTCCTATCTGGATGGGCATGTATACTGAAATAGATTGTTTGAAACCACTGCTTACTGTTGTTTATGCATATCGCTATTTGCATGTGCTATATCCTGATATGCTAAGATCCTTTGAAACAGACAAACCAAAATATCTTGCTGCTTGTGAGATCAAACAGACTCTTGAATTTAATTAATGCTAGGTTCCATCAGTGAGAGATGGCTCCAGCTATTCCCCACCTCCTGTCTTCTAGTGCTGCATTTGAATCTATATAGCTCATTATTTATATACTAGCTACTTTTTTACATAAATAATAAAAAAAAAGCAAACTGATGAATTCCAGCATTCATAGTACTATTCTACAGACAAACTTGTGGGCATTGCAATAAATGCATGTCAGAAGGAGTGAGCATAGGCATGCTGTCCCCACTGCCTACCTGTGATCACTGGCTCATGGACATAAAGTCTACATACATACAGAATTCTCACACGTGGCCCCCATCTCTGGAACACTGCGCTTTCAAATGTCCCCAATCCCCAATGCATCAACACTTCCTACACATGCAGATTCCGTGCTCACGAGCTGGCAACTGTTTTTATTGTGGCCTTCTGTTCCTGGTTGATGTGAAATCTGTTTTGAGTCATCTTGTGAGCCACTTCGCAAAGAGAAGCAGGCTTTCTTTTTCTTTTCTTTTAAAAAGCTTTTAAATAAACATTATGTGCCAGATTCTGCACCACATAAACACTGGCATCATACTAAACGTGAACTAAATTATTTGCTGTGGCCAAGCATTAATTCTGTGCATTTGCTGTCTTGCCAAAGAAAACACTAGTGGGGCTGCAGAGATTGTTTTTGGATGGTGTTCGCTGATCTCAGTGGGAGTAATCTTTTCAAGTGTCACAGACATCCCTTTTAGGGAGGAATAGCCCAGGTCAGCCCAGTTTTGGGAAGCAAAGCAGGGTCAGCCTTGGTTAGTATTTGGATGAGAAATGACCAAGAAAGTGCTCTATGGTATTAACCTGGGCATTTCGGCTAAAAAACTGAAGGCTCTCGAGAAAGTGCAATCTAAATTTCTTCGTAACGTTTTGCAGCTTCTGCCAGGTGTGTCAAATGCCCTTTTGCGTTTAGAAACTGGGCAAATGAGAATTGAGGCCAGAATTATGTTATCTTCGGCATGTCAATGGCTAAGGATCCATAAAAACAAAAAAGGCCTCTTCCCTTTAATAACTCAAGACCCCTATAGGCCAAGGTGGCTGCAATTGGTCAGAAGCAACTTAGAAAGTATAGGATTCTCACTTGAAAACCTCTTGGCGCAAAGCTATGCCAAAGCAAAAAGTATTATCAAACAAAGAATCTGCGATATAGAGAGACAAAGGGATCTAGAACAGGCCCCCTCTTTTTTAGCAGCTACTGAGACCAAATATGTTATGAGGACGGCCAAGTACTTTTTTTATTTGGAGGTACCAGCCCACAGAAGAGCCTTTACGTTGGCTCGATGCGCAGCCATGCCCTCAAAGGTGCTAGAAGGGAAATATAGAAAAGTCCCGTATGAAGACCGACGCTGTCCTTGTGCTATGGGAGAGGTGGAGTCGATGACTCATATGTTTTTTCGATGCCCTTTCCACCAGGTACAGAGGGATAGGTTTGTTTCCCCGTTTGTAGTTAAACCAATGGCAGACGCGGACGAGGCATGTTTGGAGAAACTTTTGGTGGATGCAAGTCCAACTATCTCTAGACAGATAGCCAAATTTTGCCATTATCTTGTGAAGTTCCATACTAAGAAACAAGAAACTGCATGTCTTGTATGATCTCTTGGAATTTTAGTTTATAAATGTTTTTATATACTCTGATTTAAAGGATTTATATAAATTGGAACTGACTTGAATTTTAAAATTGGTTTAATTATATTTTAGTTATCTTGGATTGTATAGGTGGGGAAATGCTTATGTATTTTATTGTATTTTATGTTTTTTTAGGAGGGTATTTTATACTATCTTAGGTATTTTAGGAGGGTTTTATATGATGTGTTATAGTTTTTATATTGGTCTATGACTGTAATAAAGTTCATTCATTCATTCGACCAAGAAAGTCTGGGCAGGGTTGCTATACAGAGGCAGGCAATTGCAAACCACTTCTGAACATATCTTGCTTTGAAAACCCCATGAGGTCTCCATAAATCAGCTGTGACCTGATGGGGGGGGGGGACAGTCCAGGATCTAAGAAGCTACCAAACTATCCAGTTACCTCAACTGCCAGCCTCTAGCTTAGAAGAAAAGGGGGGGATTTTATGAATAGGATTATAAATAAGAGGGTTCAAACCAGCATTACATCCTTTTTGTGATTTTTTAAAAAATTATTATAAAAGCATATATTTAAAAAAAACGTAGCAGGTTTAAGGAACAAGCCTGGATACACCAGAGTCTTTGGCATCATTTTAGGCTTTCTGTCTCTGTAGCTCATCCCACTTCCTCTTTTAAGCGAGAAGTCCACAAAACTTTACATGAAGTTTCGCAGAGCAACATGTCAGGATGTTGTGACTCTATTGCCAATTTTGAGTCACAAGATCAATTCTCACAAACATCCTGATCCACCACACAGATAACTGCCCCCCAAACCCCACCCCCCCAGAGGCATAATTCACCAAGTTAAGTCAAGCTGAAGGCTGATGTCAGCCTGTCTGCTTCGGAGGATGGACTGTATGGAATTATACCCCTCTGAGGTCCAGGTAGCTCTCCAGATGTTTCCCAACCCAGAGCTAACAAACCCTACTACCAGCCTGTATCTGTCACTCAAGGGGGGCATGTTTAAAATGGGAATAGGAATGTCGTTTGCAATTGCCCAGAAAATAATTAGGAAGTTTCACCTCCATACTGCATTGTCCATAATATGTATTATAACATCTTTATTTTATTGTTTTCTAATTATGCAATCCAGTTTATCGGATTATATTTTATTTCATTGTTCCTGAATGGTGAGTCTAGTTTATTGTGTTGTTTATTGTGTGTACAACCCTTTCTTTTCCTTGAGTCTTAAAGTGAAAGGCAGGTGCTAAATGAAGCAAAATAAAAATAAAGAATTGATTTATCACCTGTATGTATATGATAATTAATAGGATAGATTTGAAACAACCTGTTCATATTAAGATGGTTGTTATCACACCAATGTATCCAGGAAAGTATGTAAAACCATAGATGAGCATTTTTGAATCGTGCCTCCTTAGCTGAGGTCAGATGACTGACTATCTCAAGCTTCATATATTTTTGTCTTTAGCACTTGGTTTATGACAGAATAAATTTATCCTAAAAGCATGGATGCATTACTGGATTGTATCAAAACTGACACGCTTATGAACAGCAAGCTATTCCAAAAGCGCAGTTTCCTAAAAACATGTTATTTCTATGCAGAATGGAAAGTAATAGACTGCAACCAACCCTGTGACAATAAGACAACAAACAACAAGATCTTTCACCTGGTTTTACAAAGCAAATCATCACACACAATTTACATTGGACAGAGGTAATTGAAAAGTCCAATAGTACATAAATAGAAAAGAACTTCCAACAGGTTTAGTAAAGGGCTGTATTCAGTTTTATTGTTATATGTAGAGTGCTGAAGCTAGTACTTTCAGTGCCTAGAGCAGGGCCCCAGTTCTGTTATTTCCTCTTGTCTGAGACCAGACATTATCTAAAAAAAATCTGATTGTTTGTATGTTGTATCTAAAGAAGTATAACTTAAAAAAAAAGAAGTTAAACATTCAATTAATAAAGTTAATAAGAATACAGAGCAGGTATTTTGCAATTTAAAGTGTTCAAATAGCTTGTCTCAGTAATTTTCAAAACAACCCTATAGGACAGGTCAATTTTATTAGTTTACTTTATAGACCACCTTTTCCACTGAGATACAAGGCACAGTGCAAACAGGATACATGAAAAAAACCAATGAACAATGTAATAGGATAAGGACTACAGAATTAGGAAATGGTGCAAACAGCAAACTGCCTAAACTATAAACAATGCAGAAAGTGGTGTTGTGCGTATGCATGAATATGTAAAATGCCACCAAGTAATAGCTAACTTATTTTGATGCCAGCAAGGAGATTTAAAAGCAAGTGAGAAGCAAAGGTGTTTTGCCATTGTTTTTCTCCGCAGCGTTTTCCTTGGTGGTCTACTTTCCAAGTACCAACCACAAGATGGGAGATACAACAGAGAATGTTCTGGTAAAGGCAATTGCTGATCTTATTCATATGCAGAGTGGCACCTTCAGAAGGCTTTGCTCAGATGGGTGAAGCTATTGTGGAGGAGCATAGTAGAAATAGAAGTTATGTAGGTGCTTGAGTTCTATAGGTAATAACCAGTACTTTGAATTGAATATGGTAATTGCTTAGTAACTAGCAAAGTGAGTGAAGAATGGGTTTGATGGGCATAATACATCTAACAATCAGACTGCAGCATCAGAATTCCTCTGGAGCACTGACCTCGGGTCTGAGCCTGCTTCGGCGGGAAGGGCGGAATACAAATCAAATTAAATAAAATAAAAATAAAAATTTAAAAAAATATATAGTGAGGCCTGGTAGCTGGCAGCTAGGAGCTGAAACTGGAGGCAAGGAATTTACCAAAATCAAAAATAAAATCAAAAATAAAACTGGAGCCAGCACACAAGTTTATTCCTAGTAAATCTATTGATTAAACAAGCTTCCCCTCCCAGCCTAAGGCTTAAATAGGCTGAGAAGACAGCAGCTCAATCTGGCCACATCTTCTCCAGACTTAACTGGGACTAGAATCCTACAAAGGATCACATGCATCATGATTTGGCCCAAGAGGTGGAGAATGGGCTGCAAGCATGGTACTGTGCATTCACTGGCATGAATCCACTGCCTCTGCTGCTCCTGATGGGTAGAGAAAGTGACTTAGAGACCAGGACTGGCATTCAGTTGTCCCAGGCCCTGTGGGACAGAATTTCTGATGGAGGAACTCCCACCACAGGCTCCTCAAGGAGTAAGTTCTGGGGGCAGGTTTATTTCCTGGTGTGTAGTTTTGTGAAAGCTACAGGGAACATTTCTGAGCTCTCTGACTCATCATCTGCATGACTAACTTATATGGAATGAAGCTGAAGTATACTCAGGAGGAAAACTGTTAGGGTGGGAGCTAAATTTGTCCCTTCTCCTGTCACCGAAGTCTTGCCAATTGCAATCCATTTTCTTTACCACACAAAACTTGATTGGTGCCACTGAGATTTTTGCCCTCCTTTCCTCTGCTTCATAGTCATAACAGGGTGCAGCAAAGAGAGAAACCTAGAACAGCCTCTTATATATCTCAATGTTCAGTAGCAAGGGGGGAAACAGTGTCCTCTTATTGCGAAGAGAACATCCCATCATCTTCAGTCCTTGATGCACAAATAATAATAACAAAAACCCTGCTTAAAATGACTGTTTAAATTGCTGTTTTAAAAAGCAAGACAAAAGAAGTTTAAGCAATGTTAATATTTGACAAACCTCACAAAACTCAAGGGATCCACAATCCACCCTGAAAATCTATTCTGACAATCCATATTTCTCGTACCATTTAAAATTGCTTCTTTTCCATTTTGAAGTCAGGTTAAAAAAATGCTGTCTTTTTCTTTCTTTCTTTTTTTGGGAGCTAAATTAGAGAAACAAGTCCTCCAGTGTCTGATAAAAGCCACTATGCACCAGATTTAGGATTAGTAAAATATAACCTAAATCCTTTCTCTTGCTGGTGTGTGCACATGAAGATAAGTGTTTGCGGGGGGGGACCGGGCTAATAATAACCTGGATTCTCCTATGGATAATTTCACACAACTCTAATTTTATTGCAAGCATTTCTTTTCCTAGCTCAGTTGACATGAAACAGTACTGCTTTCTCTGTTTAATTGTTTTATGCTATGATGTCACATTTATGCTTATCTTTTTTTTTCTTTTAAAAAGAAGACAATTAATCAATATTAGGGCAAATTGACCTAATGAGGGTAATATTATTTTTAACAGATTTTGGCTGCAGAAATTTTCCTCATCATGTTTAGAATCAGTGAGATTAGTAGTGGAAACGACCTAATTGGGTCACTGATCTCATTTTGCTGCTAGTGCTGAAATTGTCTCTAGTGTATCTTCCCCAATGCCCTTTCCTAATTATAATGGGATTTCTACAATCCTAGAAAAAATAATTAAATGAGTGCAAATATTAAGAGCTAGCTTCCACACCATTATTAATCTTGACTATCACCAGTGTGACAAAAAGCCTTAGCCTGCATACATATGCGAACATGCAGGCTCACACACACACAGACACACACTGGCCCATATGTGGTGAAAGGATAATGGAAATAATGAAATCAGTATTATCACTGCACTCAGCCATTGGTTCAGAGCCTTCGCTGCATCCTGAGAATATGATACAAAAAAGAACAGAGTTGAATGTAATTTGCATATTGTGTGACAATACTGAAGGTCAGCTCTCTGGCTGACATCCTTAGAAGTTTTGTGTAGATATTAGTGAACATAAGAAACATTACATAAACTTGGGAAAACCCACAGGTTAGAAATCATGATGTTCAGCAATAGCTTCCAGGAAGGAGTGCTCTGAATTTCTCAGCAAACTTGTTCAGCCAATGAATTTACCAGAGTGTTAGCTGGTTGCAGGTTTTGAGGGACTCTTGGTAGAGTGCCAAGCCCCCATCTCTTCCTCCGCTCACCAGCAGGACAACCACTCCCACCTCCCTTCCTATTCAGCCATCTTCATGTGTATCCTTCATTGCCAACCCCCTCCCACCACCAATGTCCCAAGCCACTTGCATTCTCTTTCCTTAAAAACACTGGGCGATTTCCCACACAGCTTAAAGTCCCTCCTCACCGCGCAGCGTCTGCTCGGATTTCCCACCAACTGCTCCGCGGATTCAGGAAGTGCCGGACCTTTTGCATCTCAAATGGAAATCGCTAAAACCCTAGTTTACGTTAGCAATGCAAAAGGTCCGGCACTTCCTGAATCCGCGGAGCAGTTGGTGGGAAATCCGAGCAGACGCTGCATGGTGAGAAGGGACTTCGCTCCTCGGTAAGCTGTGTGGGAAATCGCCCACTGTGTGGTAAGCGGAGGAGCTGTGGCTCAGTGGAAGAGCCACTTCTTTGCGTGCAGAGGGTCCCAGGTTCAATCACTGGCATTTCCAGATTTAAAAAATGGAGGAAGCAATAGGTGATATGAAAGGCCTCAGTCTGAGACCATGAAGAGCTGCTGCTAGCCTGAGTAGATAATACTGACCTTGAAAGACCAATGATCTGATGCAGTATAAGACAGCTTCATGTGTGCATGTATCTTTTCATTTATTTATTTCATTGGATTTATATCCCGACCTTCCTTCCAAAGCAGGTCTAGGAGCATCATCAACATAAGCATCAGGAGCACCATGCGGACAACCCACCTGCTGCTCTCTGGTGGAATGCTTGCAAGCAAGTAGTTGGGGGAATGGTGCACAAGGGTGTGGCAGAGGAATTGGCAGCAATTGGCCCTACCTGATGCCATGGGCCCTGGAATATACTCCAGGATATGCTGATGCTGACATTGTGTGAACCAATGAAAGATATTTTCAGATTGCACTGAGCAATTTACACAGATTCGGACCGTTAAGTTGGCCTGTGGTTCAAAAGCTGATCTGACCTAGGATTGCCAAGTCCAATTCAAGAAATATCTGGGGACTTTGGGGGTGGAGCCAGGAGACATTAGGGGTGGAGCCAAGATCAAGGCAGTGACAAGCATAATTGAACTCCAAAGGGAGTTCTGGCCCCATTTAAAGGGACGGCACACCTTTTCAATTCCTTCCTTCCATAGGAAATAATGGAAGGATAGGGGCACCTTCTTTTAAGGCTCATAGAATTGGACCCCCTGAACCAATCTTTTTGAAACTTGGGGGTTATTTTGGGGAGAGGCACTAGATGCTATACTGAAAATTTGGTGCCTCTACCCCAAAAAACAGCCCCCCCAGAGCCCCAGATACCAGCGGATCAATTCGTGATTTTCTATGGGAATAAATCTCCACAGGGAATAACAGAGTCCCCAGCTGACATTTCCCTCCCCTCCCCCCACTTTCTGACAACCCTGAAGCGGGGGGAGGGCCTCCAAACCCGGGGATCCCCTGCCCGCACCTGGGGATTGGCAACCCTAGATGACTTGGGGATAAAAGACTCGAAATGCAATTGTTGCTTCACCTCAATGGCATTCTGCTATAGGAACATACCCATGATGCAGTGCACATAGGCATGCCAATCCAATAGCTACAGACTCCGTTCCTATAAGCACTTCAGATCTAGAAAGTAATTACTGGCTACTATCTTCCTTTCGAACCAGACATCTTCCTTTTACACAACTGGAAAGATCATATCCTTAGTAAAAGCAATACTGAATTAATTAATATTCTAATAGCAGCTGCCAGACTTATAATAAGCCTCAAAATGGGTTCACAAAACTCCTCCATGCATTGAGCAATGGCTACTCAAACTTTGGGACTCATTCCTTCTTCACAAACTAGCCTACAATACATATGAATACTCAATAGATTGCTATGAACAAAGAGTTATATCACTCTGGTTCCCCTTAGTCTCATATGTAATGGTACATGAAATTTTACCTAATAATCCGTCTTACTGGAGTCTGAGCTATTTTTGACCTGTTAATTAATAACTTTCTTTCTTTTTCTTTTTGAGGGGGGGAGGGAAGGGCTGAATTGTGCATATGCAATGTACACCATTTGTATACCATTACATATACAAACATATATATATATATATACAAACCACCCCGTAAAAAGTCTGCCGTGAAAACATTGTGAAAGCAGCATCACCCCAGAGTCGGAAACGACTGGTGCTTGCACAGGGCTTTACCTTTTTAATGTATACCTTAAATCTCAAGTTTGTCTATGTACTGATTTTATACTGCTCTAAATAGCGGTATTTCTCGTAATGCCTTATTTTTTTCTCAATAAACTTGTTATTTTTTTTAAAAAAAAGATCTAGAAGCTTGATGCATCATCACATCGTAAACATGGTTAAGACAACAACTGACCTGCTTCCTGGTTTGTAGAAGCTTCTGTAGCCCAACCCCAGCAATCAATAACGTCAGAGTCCTTGGAACTAAGGCAGTTTCATTAAATGGAAGAGGGAAGACGACACTGGATTTATACCCTGCCCGGCTGGACTCCCTTCTTGGTGGGGCTCGGCCGGCGGCGGGCGGCCTCTTCCTTCCTCTGCTGCTCTCCTCAGGCAGCCCGTAGCTCGGGCTGCGGCGGCGGCAGGTGGCCTCTTCCTTCCTCTGCCGCTCTCCTCACTGATGAGAACGGCAAAGGAAGGAAGAGGCCGCCCGCCGCCGCTGCTACAGCCCGAGCTATGGGCTGCTTGAGGAGAGCGGCAGAGGAAGGAAGAGGCCGCCCGCCGCCGCTGCAGCCCGAGCTACGGGCTGCTTGAGGAGAGCGGCAGAGGAAGAAAGAGGCCGCCCGCCCGCTGCCGCCCGTGCCGCCGCCCGAGCTACGGGCTGCCTGAGGAGTCCTCAGGCAGCCCGTAGGTCAGGCTGCAACGGCAGTGATGGCGACGGCGGGCAGCGGCCTCTTCCTTCCTCTGCCGCTCTCCTCAGGCAGCCTCTAGCTCGGGCTGCAGCAGCGGTGATGGCGGCAGCTGCTGCCTGTGCCCATGCCCGGCTGGCAGTGCTGGTGGTGGTGGCAGCGGCGGCAGCGGCGGCGGCGGCGGCCTGGCACTGTGAGGGAGAAGCACCGTTCTCCCCCCTCCCCCGCTTCCGGATTTTTGGAGAGCGGGGGAAGAGGTCGCAAATTCAGGGGTCCCCCGCCAGGGCGGGGGGGTTGGGAAGCCTAATCTGACCCCATCAGGTTCCGGCCCTGTCCACTCAGTTTAGTGAAGTCGCAAAAGGGAGAAGAAAAAGAACTAATTTATTTTGTTTTCTCCGCAGCCCAAATTGACAACTTGGTGTGAGGAGTCAAGAAGGGAAATCAGTTTAGCTTTTGATCACTGCCCTTAACCCCCACAATTTTGCTGTATCTCAGCAAGTCTCAGAGGCAACACAGTTCCCAGGATGGGAGATCAAAACCCACATGCACCTCACCCTAAATTTGCTGGGTACAGAGCAAAATTTCCACTGCAGAATATCAGAATCTAGCTCCCAGTGAATTCTCACCAGCTGGAAATCACCTTCTGATGGCTGGAAGTAGCCAGGTCCTGCAGAACTGAGCCAGCTGGATGGGAAGAAAGAACATAGGAGGAAAGAGCACCTAGGAAGGTGAGTGGGGTGTTTTGGCCTTTTCTAAATTGTTAAACTACTGCAGAGCATTAACTGAGGTTGCTTTGAGAGAGGACAGAGTTTGAGGATGAATGAATGTTTGCACATTTGCTGAAGAGTGATAGTTTTGTCTAGGTATATTAGGGTCTTTTGCGTGCTCTGTTGCTCATTGAGCAAGGTCTTTTGGCCTGGGGTTGATTGCAGGCCCCAACCTCTACTGCTGCTGGGAGATGGGAGTTGCAGCCCTCTAAACTGTAAGGGTCCTGTTAGGCAGAGCTATAAGTCAAAGGGCAAGAGTAAAAGGGCTCTTGGCCTGAGGATCAAGCCTGGGGACTGTGCATCACTCTAGATACTATTAAACAATTGACCAGTTATGAAGGTAGAAACCAACAGAGGAGTGAGAGCTATGTAATCTTTTGCATAGAGTGCCACATGGATGATTATTTACTCACTGGATGGAAATCATTGGTGTGTGCTTGCTGCATGGAGCTTGTGACTCTCGAGAAGCATATCTGTTCCCTTGAGGCTAGAGTTGCTGACCTGGAGAAGCTGAGGCAGAGAGAGAGGTTTTGGGAAGAGATTCTCAAGAACAGTGCCACTCCTGTGCCAACAGTTCTGCTGTTGTGGAGAGTGAGCATCTCAAGGTTAAAGGGCACCAGTCTGAGGAGGATGGATGTGATCCCTTAGAAAGGATGTGATACTTTCCTTGGGTGATGTACCAATATCTTCTTGCCCTGAGGATACCCCTTGGGGTCTGGGGGGGTGGGGGGGGAGGAGCTGGGCTTCTGTTAGTGAGTGATCAGTAGGAATATAGAGAGTGGAGTCCATGACAGGTATTTTGACTGCATGGTTACTTGCCTGCCTGGCACAAAGGTTGTGGACTGCTGTCTAGATAGCTTGATAAATGGTGCTGGGGAGGAATCAGCAATCATGGTGCATGTTGGCACCAATGACATTGGAAAATGTAGATGTATCATCCTGAAGAGAAAAAAAAAATAGGTAACCAGGCAGAAAATTAAGGGCCAGGACCTCAAAAGTAGCAGTCACTGAAATGCTGCTGGTTCCATGTGCAGGGCCAGCTAGACAGACACAAATCAGGGGATTCAATGTGTGCATTTTTTAAAATGGTACCCAGAGGAAGGGTTTAGATTTGTTAAGGAACTGGGGAAATTTCTGGGACAAGCTGAATCTGTACAAAAGAGATAGGCTTCACTTGAACCGAAAGGGATTCAGGCCGCTAGTGATTAATGTCAAAAAGGTGGAAGCATAGCTTTTAAACTAACTTTGACTGACAGGAGCTAGGGAGTTGCTGGTTTGGGATAAGTCAGTCCAAAAGAATGATTGTGTAAACACTCGAGGTAATACTAGAACTTGGGAGTGAGGGCAGGAAGGCAACTGAGGGACATGGGAGGCAAGGGTTGGTTCCTGGAGAGAGAAACACATAATAGGTGTCTATATGCCAGTGCTAGAAGTCTTTATGCCAAGATGGGGAAGCTGGAGTGCTTCGTGTTCAGTGACAATTTAGATACAATAAATATCTTAGAAACATGTTGGAACGGGTAAGATAATTTCTGTGTATAAACTGTATAGGCAGGACAGGGAGGGATGAGTTTGTGATGGTGTCACATGGTACATCTTTGAAAGGGGATCAGATAGCCTCTGAATCCCAGTCAGGAGGCAACATCAAGAAAAGGCCTCAGCCTCTACAGCCTGTTGTTGGCCCTCCAGAGAAACTGGTTGTCCCATGTGTGAGACAGGATGCTGGATTCAACAGGGCTCTTTTTATGCTCTTAAATTATACAAGCAGCAAAACAGCCTGTTGATTAGCGGACTATGCGATCACCACCTCATCGCTTGAAGCGATCTGAGCTGAAAATTGTTTGCATCCTTATTCCCAGCATCACCTCCTGGAATCTTTCCAGAGAGAGAGAGAGACAGATCCCTTTAACACCATGTCTTTATTGTTTGCCTCCTTCCTCACATACCGCTGAATATCAACAAAAAGGATTTGATTTATTTCCAAACAACTTCTGCACAGTCAGGGTTCTCCCCACCCCCACCTCAGTGAACAACAGTGAACTATTTGTGCTAGTTTTGGAGGATAATGTGTATTGGAGCACAGAGCAGAATATTGTAAGGGTGGAATTCACTCCATTGACGATAATGCAGAGTAGGGACAGACATCTATAATTAGATGTATGCTTTAGCAGGCTTTCCAATATGCCTCAGCTTCCATTTTCTACCTGTTCTTTCTGCCTGCACCTACTTTAGGCAAAAATGTGTGCCACCAATGGAATGCAAATTGGATAGAATCTAATAGAAGGTTCTATCTAATAGAAGGTGTGGTTGCCATAACAGCCAGCATTAACAAAACTTGAACATCTGCTGGATATTGATTATTGCAGTGTATGAATGTGACACAGAATAAACAAATAAATAAATAAAGCAGCAGAATGGGCAAAAAGGCCTTTGGGCAAGGGCTAATCTCCAGGAATAATACTGGGAAAGAGAGATCCCACTTCTCATGGTTAAAAGAGTATTTGTCCTCTTCAGTTTAAAATAGTGTCCTAGTTGTTCTCTTCATTTCACTGCAAATCTCCCTTGTGTTGCTTTCTTCATTTTTGAAGCTCCAGCATTTGCAGAACTCTAATAACTGCAAACCTTGTTGGGATGTATAATGGCTATGAAATATGGCCATTTTAAGAACTAAATGAACTGTAGGATGATTGTAAACGGAAGATGACAAGTTCAATTTGCTGCCAATGCTTACACCAAGCGATGTGCTTTTTCTTTCCCCTTCAAGCTTTTAAGCATCTCAACTAATAGCAAAAATCTCTCTGAAGTGACCTTTAAATTCCATCCTCCCTCCCCTCTTTGGAAACTGCCTGCATTGAATTGGTTCCAACCCTCCAGGCGGCTCCTAATATCAGAGGCACACTTGCTACTCTTTCTAAGATCATTTTAATGGCCAGAGTATAATATTTCCATGTATGTCTAAATAAAGGGACACAGCAGTGTGAGTTAAACAATAAAAAAAATCCTGGAAGTTCAATTGCATCTTATAACAAAAACCATGACATATAACTCCCCTTGTTTCTGTGTGAAAGAACAACACCAACATTTCCCCCAGATCCTCAGGTGTGGCAGAAAGGAACATGATACAGCAGCCATACCTGGATTAGAGATGCTACTAATTACACAGGTCTCATTAAGAATTGTTTAGAATTGTTTTATATGCTATATGACTTGGGTTATTTGTGCATTCAATTTTCCTTTTCCTTTCTTTCTTTTTTTTATGGATATGCATTGAAGGTTTTGATCGATTGAGACAATACAAACTAAAAGAGATAAAGAATTAGAGCAAGAGAGAGAGAGATGCTACCAAATTTCACAACCTCATTACTTCAATTTCCTCCCCATTAAATGAATGCAACAAGGCATCAGTTTTGTCTCGCTTGTGCATGTAATGGGTGTATAATATATTAAACTAGTCGAAAACTGGCAAAAAGGGTAAGCTTATTGAGAATACCTTCCCTTGTATGGGACTTCATCTGGAAATCTTGAATTCCATGATAACGGTAGGCTATAAATGAAATCAATCAATTAATTACAACTCTGAGTTGAAATGCCAGTGAGATGCAAGAGTTTAATTATTTGAAGGTTTGCTCTCAGTAGCCTAAATACTGATTGTTTAGAGCAAGGATTAGAGCCCTTCCAAATAGGCACAGGTGTAAAGCAAGGCTGCGTTCTCGCGCCAACTCTCTTTACGATCTTCTTTAGCATGATGCTTCAAAGAGCCGCAGTAGATCTAGATGAGGACGATGGTGTCTACATCCGCTATCGCACCGATGGCAGCCTGTTCAACCTGAGGCGACTAAAGGCACACTCCAAGACAATGGAAAAACTCATCCGAGAGCTACTGTTTGCTGATGATGCTGCACTCGTCTCCCACTCGGTATCAGCTCTGCAGCATATGACGTCCTGCTTTGCAGAGGCTGCCAAGCTATTCGGCCTAGAAGTTAGTCTGAAGAAGACAGAAGTTCTCCACCAGCCTGCACCCCAGGAAGATTATCACCCTCCCTGCATCACTGTGGGTGAATCAGTTCTGAAGACAGTCCAGCAGTTCAGCTACCTGGGGTGCATCATCTCCTCAGATGCCAAGATCGACAAGGAGATTGACAACAGGCTGGCAAAGGCAAACCGTGCATTTGGCCGACTGCACAAAAGAGTGTGGAGCAACAAGCATCTGAAAAAAGGCACAAAGATCAATGTTTACAAAGCGGTTGTGATGACAACCCTCATCTATGGCTCCGAATCGTGGGTTTTATACCGTCATCACCTGCGACTCCTTGAGCGCTTTCATCAGCGCTGCCTTCGCACCATCCTCAACATCCACTGGAGTGACTTTGTGACCAACACTGAAGTCCTCAAGCGGGCAGAGGTTACCAGCATCGAGGCACTGCTGTTGAAGACGCAGCTGCGCTGGGCAGGGCATATTTCTAGGATGGAAAACCACCGCCTTCCCAAGATTGCCCTGTATGGCGAACTCTCCACCGGCCATCGAAATAGAGGGGCACCAAAGAAGAGGTACAAGGACTCCTTGAAGAAATCCCTTAGCACCTGTCACATCAACCATCACCAGTGGTCTGACCTAGCCTCAGATCGCAAAGCATGGAGGCACACCATCCACCAGGCTGTCTCTTCCTTTGAGAACACACGCATAGCTGGTCTTGAGGACAAAAGGAGATTGAGGAAGAATCGCACTGCTACAGGACCAACCCTAAATCAGACTTTTCCTGCAGCCGCTGTGGCCGGACCTGCCTGTCCCACATTGGTCTTGTCAGCCACCAGCGAGCCTGCAGCAAACGTGGACTATTGCACCCTTCTTAAATCTTCGTTTGCGAAGCCAAGCCGAGAGAGAGAGCAAGGACCAACCCTCCTTGAGAAAGTTATTTCTTTTTCAGTCTGTAAGTTCTTCCATCTATTACTTTCCTCACCAAAGAAGGATTCTTTTTTTCTAACTGATCAAGACAAAGACCAGCACCAATATTCACTAGTTTTTAATTTAATGATATGTCATGATTAACTAGTTTTAATAAGCAGTTACATATTGCTAGTGACTTGCAGGCTTAGGTATTTCTTTCACCAACATATTTGTATTGTGGAACGATGACTCAACATAAATGAGAATGCTTTATGTTTCCAAAGTGCTGGGTATTAAGAACATAAGAGAAGCCATGTTGGATCAGGCCAACGGCCCATCCAGTCCAACACTCTGTGTCACACAGTGGCAAAAAATTTTTATATAAACACACACACTGTGGCTAATAGCCACTGATGGACCTGTGCTCCATATTTTTATCTAAACCCCTCTTGAAGGTGACTATACTTGTGGCCGCCACCACCTCCTGTGGCAGTGAATTCCACATGTTAATCACCCTTTGGGTGAAGAAGTACTTCCTTTTATCCGTTTTAACCTGTCTGCTCAGCAATTTCATCGAATGCCCATGAGTTCTTGTATTATGAGAAAGAGAGAAAAGTACTTCTTTCTCTACTTTCTCCATCCTATGAATTATCTTGTAAACCTCTATCATGTCACCCCGCAGTCGACGTTTCTCCAAGCTAAAGAGTCCCAAGTGTTTCAACCTTTCTTCATAGGGAAAGTGCTCCAGCCCTTTAATCATTCTAGTTGCCCTTTTCTGGACTTTCTCCAATATCCTTTTAGAGGTGCGGCGACCAGAACTGCACACAGTACTCCAAATGAGACCGCATCATCAATTTATACAGGGGCATTATGATACTGGCTGATTTGTTTTCAATTCCCTTCCTAATAATTCCGAGCATGGCATTGGCCTTTTTTATTGCAAACGCACACTGTCTTGACATTTTCAGTGAGTTATCTACCACGACCCCAAGATCTCTCTCTTGGTCAGTCTCTGCCAGTTCGCACCCCATCAACACCCCCATTACAATACTGGCAGTAGTTGGAAGTGCCATTAAGTTGCAGCTGACTTTTGGTGACCTTGTTTTCAAGGCAAGAGAAAGGTTTGGTGGTGGTTTGCCATTGCCTGCCTCTGTGTCAAGAGCCTGGACTTCCTTGGTCATCTCCCATCCAATTACTAACTAAGCCTGACCGTGCCTAGGTTCTGAGATTTGATGAAATCAGGCTAGCCTGTGTTATCCTGGTCAAGGCAACTACAATACTGACTAAATGCATTTCATTGGTCATTCTCACTAAAGTAGCGCATGGAATAGATACTAGATAATCTCACTTCTAAAATTACATTCTTATCCACTTCTCACTGTAAATCTCAAAAACCTTGTGAGCACTCTTGGCATTCTGAGAATGTTCAGTGGGCACTGCCACATAATAGATTCTATGGAAAGGGCAGGTGCAGCTAACCGTTGTACGGCTATCACTAAGGTAGTGCAATCACAAAATATCACAAAACACTGCAAATGCCAAGCATCATGCTATGAAGAAGAAAGCAGTTACAACATGGGACTCCCTTCAAACAAAAAGAGAATGTCTCCCGCACCCTTCTGAAGCACCAAGTACTCAGCAGAGTTAAAGGAAAGAATGGTTTAAGGAAGGAGGAAGTGGCTGCCAGGAAACACATTAGTGAGCACCATGGCACCCACAGGAACTACGTTTGGAATCATTGCTCTACATTACAAATCCACCACAAAGTAATCCACATACACAAACACACATATGTATGTATGTATGTATTGTACATTATTATGGGTGCTTAATATGACTCTTGGTATTGAAGAAAAGGGAAACAAAACTTGGCCTTTCTTGTCAAGGTTTCTTCTAGAGTCAAACGTATTTAAGAGTTTAAGATCTGTCCCGCTTATAGGAACCTGCTCAAAACAGCACATTGAAACTGAAAATACACACATATGCAATCAATGGCTTAACAAAAATGCATTAAATAGTTTCTTAAAACACAGTGACCAGCATGCATTGAAATAAACAAAAATACAGAGAAAAAGAGAGAACAACCGGGGGGGGGGGGGCAGAAAATGTATGTGGCCACAACAGGGCTTACGCTCTTAGAGGGTTGGCTACATCAGAGGGGTGTAGTCTAATATGCAAAGGAGTTCCTGCTACACAAAAAAGCCTTGGGCCGCAAGAAGTAGAGCAGAATACCTGTCCCTCAGGCCAAGGATCCTCATGCAAAGGAAGCACCTTCATTGACTGCACTGAGGAAAGAAAGAAAGACAGTTTTATTTCAGAGGGTACCTGGTGGAGGCTAAGCTGTTTTGGCAGATCTTGCTGCATTTTTAGCCTATGCCTTTTTAATCTGTGCACCATTTTAGCTTGTTAATGGACTGTTATGTTATTTTTATGTCATTGTAACTTCTTGTTGCATTGTTAGCCGCCTTGAGGCTAAGGAGATAAGGCAGGGTATAAATATTTTACATAAATACATAAATAAATGAATTTTCTGGCTATAAAGATTTAACCACCCTTCTGTGGAAGCAAATGTGTATGGTGCAGGGATGACCTGGATGCATCTCACACAAATTCACTTAAAGCCTCTGCAGCAAGAATAAAAGGAAATGGCTATATGGTAAGGGGTACAATATCCTTGACTTTAGCCCTCCTAAGATCCTTTCCATTGCACCCTACAACACATTTCTCTAACAATGCAATCCTCAGCAGAGTTACCTCCTTTGAGGTTCAGTAAAGTCAATGTGCTTAGAAGACTGTAACTCTGGTTAGATTTGCACTGTATGCTATTCTAAATATGTGAATTATCTTTCATAGTTCAGTCTCAGGAGATTCAGTGACCCTGTACTCCTCCACTGTCTCAACAAAGAGAATTCACTCTACTTGCTTCTCCTGCAATCTTGTTCCACCCTGACCTGGACCTTTTCTTCTTTTCTCTTGATCATGGGGGCCACAAGGGACAGAAAGTTTCACAAGTTTTGTTTACCTTAATATCTATCCTTGTTTCCAAGGAGATAAGTACATACAACCTGCATTGTGTGTAGTGGTTAAGAGAGGTGTGCTCTATTCTGGAGAACCGAATTTGATTTCTCACTCCTCCATGTGAAGCCAGCTGAGTTATCTTGGGCCAGTCACAGTTACCTCAAAACTCTCTCAATCACCCCAACTATCTTACAAGGCACCTGTTGTGGGGAAAGGAAGGGGAGGTAATTGTAAGCCACTTTGAGACTCCTTAAGGTAGATAAAAGTGGGGTATAAAAAACTCTTCTTCTGCATCTTCCATGTTGCCCCATACAGGTGGTTTCTGTTTCCACTCGTCGTTTAGATTGGGGGTTTTTTTACCCCCCACCCCCAGGGATACTATGTGTGTACCATATCTTGCATTCATGGTTGTGTATTAACCTGACATCTGGGGCATTTTTTCTCCCTTACTATTTTGTCTTACCAAAGGATTGTGGGATATGCAGGTACCTGGTTCTGTGAAAAAGTCTTAGAAACACAATACCTTTTATGCATAATGGCTATATATACACACAGTCCTGGGATCCAGATGGATATGAGACATTGTAGGCAACATAACTTCTGAAAGATTAGGATTTTACAGGTCTCTTTGTAAATCTGGTACCTCTTTGCTTGCAGCTGATGCATACCTGGTACCTCTTTTGCTTGAAGATAATGGTATCTTGTTTAATGCTTTATCTCTGTTGGCACAGTTCCTATAAACCAGATACCCACTCAGTAGCATCCACAGGTTGTCATGGCCTCAAGACCCTCACTTCAGTTAGCTTTGCAGGAATCACAGCTCTTACTTCCTAAAGTATTTGCAAAATCATTCAGAATATATTTGAAAGTTCAGTCACACACACACAATCAGAATGTTGCATACTGTGGAATTGGGTACTTTTGGAATTTTCTGGGGGCTTCTTGCTTATAAAAATCAAGCTTTAAAAGACACACATCAGACAAAAAAAAAGCCTCTTAGTATTATAAGACCTTCTGGGTTGTTCTTTCAAGATTCTTTTGCCTATCTTCTCTACTCAAAAGAAAGACTTAAGCTGAGAACCATTACTTGTTGACACTGCATTTTCCAAACTAAGGATGCCAGCTATTGGGTTATTTAAGCTCAGTCAAAGTTGGGGCTTAGAGTGGGGACTACCTCCCTGAGGCATCTGTGGTTGGAAGGAATGACCAGGGCTTTTTTGTAGAAAAAGCCCAGCAGGGACTCATTTGCATATTAGGCCACACCCCTGACACCAAGCCAGTCGGAACTGCGTTCCTCTGCGTTCCTGCTATAAAAAAAGAAGAAGAAGAAGCCCTGGGAATGACTAAACCAAACACTTGAGGGATGACTACCCAAAGGTCCTGAAGAGAGAACTGTCTCAATGTAGACCATCATTATCTGAATCTGAACCCATATGCTGACCAGGGCAAGGGGCTGATATATGTGACCAGAGTGTCTTGGTGCATTCTGATATATGGTCAAGCAAATCCTGGATGGTTTTTTGCTAACAGTTACAAACCCATCAGGAACCTCTTCAGGAACTTTCCTTAATAAGGAGAAAAGTTAATATGAATTGGTGTTCATTTGTTCTTAAAGTTAATGAACTTTATCTGAACCCCATCTTTAGAGTTGCCATTCCAGGGTGAGGTTGTTGAGCAGTGAGCAAAAAAACCCCATAGGGAGTAGAATATCTTGCGATGTCATCACCCAATCTGGCCTCATAACTTGAACTGATGCTACCACATGGCAGGACGATCTAGCATTCACTCACAACTCTAGTTTCAGATGACAGCTAGAGCACCCTGGAACATGAAGGCAATAGATATGTTTATTCAGCTGGAAATGATGTCGTGATGCTTCATGAGCCTCACCCTCAAAAGTCTTCTCATATTGTTTTCTGGCCTCTTCATCTGAACTGCACGGGATTAGCATAAATGGTACCTGTTTTCTAAACACTATTGCCCCCTGCAACCCCCAAATGAAGACGTGAAACCTCAAATCTGTGTTCAACTAGCTTATTTAACTGTATTCAGCTTATGTAAATGGATGATCTATATCACCATTATTCCACTAAGCCAATGGTTTTGAGGGTGGACGACACCCAGGCATCTACATGGACTATCTTTTGGAAAGATCCACTCTGACCATGCAAACTTGGCCAGCATTTACCACTGGCCTTGCTTATCACCTACTGCCCACACATCCCTATGTCCAGAGTGGTGCCCAACTTCAGCCCTCTCCCCTGATTTGCCACAAGACTATTACCAGGTTCAAAAGATGCTGCTCAGCAGGAAGGGCACTCCTTCACAGCACACCCAGCTGCAATGCATGTGATGGCATGTTGCAGAATGATCTCAATCATGCAGATGTGTCAGAGTGCTTGTCAATCCACTCTATTCCTGCTCACTACTTGCAGGCTAACTAGTTATTAAACCAGGCCTTTTAATGGGAAAAAACCCCATGGAAACAGCATGGAGGAGGCAAAAAAGAGGTTCCTGGTACCTTCTCAGCCCTGTATAGCAACCGGCTAACCTCTTGCTGCACCCATGGAAGGCAGGTAGGTCAGCTGCAATGAGAAGGCTGAAGAAGAGAGAGAGAGAGAAGCTTGCAAAACAGCCTGCTGCCCTCATCTGATTGGCTGCTCTGTTCCCCCACCCCCACACAGCCAAATGGAGCCTCTTGCTTCATTTGAAACAACTGGGGGGGGGCAGAATGGAGCACATCAACCCCAGCATAATTTGCTGTGAACCTTGTTTCTCACCAGCCCTTCTCAGTAAAAACTTTTCAGAGTCAAATTCACTTTGTCCAACATGGCTAGGCAGAACCAGGCCAAATTTTTGATACTTTATGCTTTTCATAGCAGTGTTTCTCAGGGTTCATGAGGACGCATTAACAAAAGATATCATAGCTCTTTGAGGCTTCTCTTCTAAAATTTATTGTGAATTTCTTGTTGAGTCAAAGTGAAACAGTTGAAGCAGCTAGAATCAAAAAATGTATTTGAAGTAACTGTTTCCTTAAGTCTTACCAAAACCTTTTGGTTTCAATGGAACACACATGGATGCTTCAGCAGGCTAGGAACTGTCAAATATTTAATTAGCTACCTTCATTTTAAGCAAAATTGAGTGGCAAAGCAAGTAGATCCTCCAACTCTTTGAGAAATCTATTAGCCTTGTGGAAATGATTTTTTCATCCTTTAAATATCTTCAGATATTTCACTCAAGGACTTGTAAATAGGGATAGCTTGAACCAAATTACAAACCTCAGTTCATCACAAACCAGGCCCAGTTCATGGTTCATGAACCTCCCATCTTCACAAGCCACATGAACCTCCCACAGACCTCCTAGGTGGGTTTGTGTGGTTTGTGTTGGCAGATACACTGGCAACGGTATGGCATGGCTTGCAAAACTATTTAAAGAGATTTCTTTAAATGGTTTTTCAAGTCCCGCCGTGACCACCACCTTTGCAAGACTCAGCAAGTGAACTGGGAAGGCATTTAAATTAAAAGTGGGGGGAGCTAAAAGGATCACTCAAATGGCTTACAAAAGCCGTTTAAAGAGAACCTTCCCTTTAAATTGGTTTTGCAAGATCTTCCATTCTGTTGGCCTCAGGGAGCAACCAACAGAAAGGAGGGGGAGATCCATGAACTTCATGAACTGAACCGGTTTGCAAACTGGGGAGGTTCATCCCAGTTCGTGGTTGATGGGACCTCATGAAACATGAATCTCCATTTTCCTGGTTTGTATTTGTATATTCATCTGTATTTGTATATTCATCATGAAATTACACTGTGTATCAAAATTTGATGACAACAGTATCTATTATGGCTAAACTGTGAATGATCTACAAAGTTTGTATTTCCTTGAGTATAGCTGCTTGTTCTCTCCCCCTCCAACAGCTTTGGACAGTCCTCAAATGTCACTTATTACTTTGTTATATACTTTTTTTGTGTCTAACATAAAGACAGTTTTCACCCAAGGTTATATTGCTAAACCATTCTAAGGTACTTGACAGTGTAGGTGACACTGCATGGAAAGCTATACATCTAGATGGTTGACCAGCACTCAATAGTCATTAAAGCTGCCTCGCAAAGAAAGATAGGGAGATAAAGTGATGATCAAACACCTCCTGAAGTCACAAGAGGAAAAAATGATGGCAAATATTAAGGACACACTTTTGCTCCCACTGTACTTTATCAAAAAGATGGTTTTGAATATGGTTCTAGCACACCTTCAAACTATAAGGTTAGGCTAATACATTACACTAAATGCGAATCCATGACAGTGCAGCAACCCACTTTCCATTTGATTCCATGCTATAAACTGAAGAATGATTGAAGCAGTATATGTAGATGGGTTTGCTAAGAAATGTACAAATGGGCCCCGGTTATCCTTCCAGTTGTTGCTGCTGGGAGCCTTTTTTTTTTTTTGTTCAATCCATTTTGATGCTGGGTTTCCAATTTGATGTTTTTTAAAATAATGTTTATATGCCATTGATTCATCATTAATAAATTATAGTATATATTTTTAAAAAACTTTATAATAATATTAATAGATTTAATAAACTACATGACACAAGATTCAGAAACAATGTTGGAAAATGTTTAATGTGAAAATAATCACAATGATAAATTGACAATTGTAAAAAAATAAAAGACACTTAGTTTCAGTTCATGCAATGGCATAGCAACAAATTTTGAGGGGTACCAACAGGGATCAGGAATATAGCTACTTGTCAATCTGTAAAATCCTAACCTTGTTTTGCCCTCCTTTTCCTATTTTAAAGGAAAATCTTTTAAAAAGAATTTTTTAAAAAATTCTTTTAAAAAGAATATTTAATATTCAGAATATTTAACAATTTAGAGACCACTTATAATCTGACAAGAGTTTTCAAGCAAGCTTACACAACCTGTGAAAAAACTCAAAATGACAATTTTAAATTCAGTGAGCAGCTACGAGACCTATAAAAGCAATTGTCAGGTAAACTAATGGGTCCAAAACGAAAATCTTCTGGCAACCTTAAGTGTGAGATTTCAATAATCTCCTAGGTTGAAGGAAAGAGCAGGCTTATTTAAGAGGCCAATTTCACAAGATTGGTAGCCATGTTGGTCTGCATTCAAAGAACAAGATTCATGTCAATTTAGACCTACCCAGCAACAAGATTTCCAGGGTATTAGCTTTTGAAAGTCAAACCTCCATTCTTAATTGTATCTGACTCTCTAGAATTTATACACTAGAGATCTGGTCAATTTTTATGTTAAAACCAGATCTGAATCTTGATTTTATAAGGCAAGCTACCCACTGAGAGGACACTATTCTTTGTAGGCGCTTGCCCTCATTTCACAACAGAGAGTCCAAGACACAAGGAACCATGGCAAATTGTCAGTGTTTGGCCAGTAAATCAAGCAGCAGGCAAGCCTTAGCATAGAAAGGCTTATGATGTCAGTGTGACATAGTGATTGCAGACCTGAGTTCAAGTCTCCAGTCTGTCGTTAGAGCTCATCTGATGTCTATGTGCCATTCTCAATTAAACCAATTGTACAGGATTTTTCTGAGGACAAAATGGAGAGGAGACCCTGACTGCTGCCCTGAGCTTCTTGGTGGAAGGGGGGGGGGGGATAAAAATAAATGATTCCTTTTGGATTTATTTGAACTTGTAAAGTTCCTATAAAAACTGCTACACGAGAAAGATATGGTGGGAATGCTAGTTTGAAAGAAGCATTAATATATACATGAAAGTTTAATACCACAATTACAGGCAATACTAGGTGAGCTGCAATTCACTGGTGGACAGATGAAAGTCAAAATATTTTAAGGTCACTTTGGCTTGCTAGTTATTTTGTAGCTGTTACATAGTTCTGATTGGACAACCCAGTCGTCAAAACAATATCGTACCAGTCCATTCTGAATCAGTGTATCATCTACTGCTGTGCTGTCTGAGATAAATATGTTTACAGCATTTCCCTGTGATTTATCTAAACGTCAAAAATGCTGGCTCATGAATGATGGCCTGCATGCAATCACACATTCCAAAGACTTAAGGGAAATTAAGTGTTCTTTCTAGGGGGTTGTGATTTCCGCCAGTATCTTCCCTCCCATGGCAGACTTTGATGGCTATGCAGTTCTTGAAGGTTGTTGATCCCCAGGAATAAAATTTGGAGAAGGGCTTCACAAACTGAAGAAGAGGGGAAATCAAATTTATGACCCCTCTTAAGAAAATGGAAGTGTCCTTGAGAGTTTGGTGGGGTTGCACTCCCAAATGCCTCCTGAAATGCTGCATTTGGAGGATAGTTTGGGCTGCAACATGAAGATGAGGAGGTGAGATTAGGGTTGCCAATCCCCAGGTGGGGGCAGGGGATCCCCCTGTTTGGAGTCCCCCCCCCCCCCCGCTTCAGGGTCATCAGAAAGCAGGGGGAGCGGAGGGAAATTTCTGCTGGGAACTCTGTTATTCCCTATGGAGATTTATTCCCATAGAAAATCATGGAGAATTGATCTGCTGGTATCTGGGACTCTGGGGGGGGGGGCTGTTTTGGGGGGTAGAGGTACCAAATTTGCAGTATAGCATCTAGTGCCTCTCCCCAAAATACCACCCAAGTTTCAAAAATATTGGACCAGGGGGTCCAATTCTATGAGCCCCAAAAGAAGGTGCCCCTATCCTTCATTATTTCCTATGGAAGGAAGGCATTGAAAAGGTGTGCCGTCCCTTTAAATGTGACGGCCAGAACTCCCTTTGGAGTTCAATGATGCTTGTCACAGCCTTGATCTTGGCCCTACCCCTAATGTCTCCTGGCTCCACCCCCAAAGTCCCCAGGTATTTCTTGAGTTGAACTTGGTAACCCTGGGTGAGATGGTCACACTGCACATGGAGAAGCTCCAGTGGTTCCAAGTAAGTAAATTTAGAAGACTACAAGTGGAGCCCCACAGAGGGAATCCCTTATCCCTCCCCCTCCACTCACTCGCTGAGCCCAGCATGGAGATCTTGGCTGCCTGGCAGCTTTCTGCCATTTGTTCAGAGAAGCTCCAAGCAAACCACCATGGACTGCCTCCCATCACTCTCCACTGCTTCCCTGGAGCAGCTCCATGCAAGCCAGAACAGTCTCCCCCCTAGTTCTTTGCAACTCGCTGGAGAGCTGGGAGAGAAGATACACTGGCTCACCTGGAACTGCTTTAGGCAAGACAAAAAGAGAGATTGTGGGGGGGGGGGAGTCTCTGCTGGCTTGCCCAGAGCTGCTCTGAGTGAGGAGCAGTGACTTCCCCCCAACCACTTTCATGCACGGCCCAGTGTGGCCCAGGGGTTTCGCCTTTGAACATATGAACATATGAATCTGCCTTATACTGAATCAGACCCTCGGTCCATCAAAGTCAGCATTGTGTTCTCAGACTGGCAGCGGCTCTCCAGGGTCTCAAGCTGAGGATTTTCACGCCTACTTGTCTGGACCCTTTTTGGAGATGCCATAGATTGAACCTGGGACCTTCTGCTTACCAAGCAGATGCTCTACCACTGAGCCACCATCCCTCCCACCGTCCCTTTGCTGGCAGCATATTGCACTGGGCCCCTAGGTTGCCAGGTTGCCACCAGATCCAGAAGGATTCCTGGCCTGTGCCACCACTGTTTGCCCCAGCACAGCTCCCTGGCACAGCTACTGTCACTGCTGGGCACAACAACAGCCACACAGCCCAGCTCCTAGGCAGCTCTGCTGCTGGTGGCATGTCCTGTGTGGCTCCTGGGCTGCACTGCTGGACCCAGAGGGTGGTGGCCATAGGATAGGGGTGAAGGGCCCCACAAACCTGTGAGGGGGGCCAAACCCATAAGCCCCTGGTTAGTTACGTCCTGATGCCTTGCCACCATCAACTGCTGAAGGTGTGTTCTCTGTGCTTAGGCAGAAAACACTTTTTCAATTTGGTGGGAGATTAAAATTCCTGGGTTTTTTTTTAACGTTTCAGATTTTTCTGTTCACATGCAGATCCCCCCAATTGTGCAGAAAGATATGTGGCCCCAATTCACAGATTCAGATATCTCCAGATTGCAGATACACATGGCTAATAGTACATAGATCGTTCTGTTTAGGATGGAACTGCAAATCTGCGATATACTAAAGGCATATTTACATACGCAAACACACACATACACCACTTGCTCACAGTACTGTGAGTTTTTAAATACTATTTTCATCTTCACTCTCAGCTCCCCCACATCATAACAGCTATATTTCCAAGAAAATGGTTAACATATTACAGAAGTTGTACTCTATATTTAAATTTTAAAGCATATCTTCTATGGCAATGCAAATAAATGATTTCTTTTTTTTCCCCAGTTGTGTTTAAATTAGTGGATTCATGGTACTTGGCTATTCTAAATTGCAACACACAGCAGGAAGCACAAGGAAACATTATGCGCTGAAAATACACTGAAATCACAAGCTCGGCTAAATCTTAAAGGGTCAGTCAACATACAATTGGCCTGAAAGGCAGATTAGCACTGCCAGTGGACCATTGCAAGTTTAGAAACAAGCTGTTGGGTAAATATGAATTCCTCATTTAACATAAATACCTTCAAAATCTCTCTCCTCCAAATGAATAGATGGGAGGGGTTGTCTAGCATTCACTTACAACTCATTCCTTTAGGAGTACAATCTGCCAGGAGATTTCTGGATGATCCACTGTGCTGTACAGCAGAAGGATGAAAGAATTCCCTTATGTTCAGATATAAAAAGCTATTTCACAGCATTCCAAATTGGGGTTTGCATGAGATTCCATGTGGGGGTTGGGCAGGATGAAACATACACCATAATGAATTATGTGTTCACTAATGTAAGTTACATACTGAGAAAAAGGGAATCACTAAAGCTTCAGTCATGCATTATTAAAGGTAAAGATAGTCTCCTGTGCAAGCACCAGTTGTTTCCGACTCTGGGGTGATGTCACATCTCAACATTTCCACTGCAGACTTTTTTACGGGGTGGTTTGCCAGTGCCTTCCCCAGTAATCTACACTATACCCCCAGCAAACTGGATATTCATTTTACTGACCTTGGAAGGCTGAGTCAACCGTGAGCTGGCTACCTGGACCCAGCTTCCGCCAGGATCGAACTCAGGTCAAGAACAGAGTTTGGATTGTAGTAGTGCAGTTTTAGTTTCTTCTCTGTTAATATGCACAGGCTTTGTATTTGGATGGGAAACTTTTAGACATTACTGAACATTCTTGTCAAATTTGATTTAAAAAATTATGTAATGCCCTTCACCTCAGAAACACACACATGGGGCCTACCAAACACCTTCTGTAGCAAGCTTGTTTGCATCCTGAATTTAACACTAATCACCTTGATGAAGTGGTCACATGCTTCCATTCCCTCAGTATCTTAACGCTTACAAGTAAATGTTGTTGTTTTTTGTTGTTGTCAGCAGAAAATGCAGTTGAGCTTTAATAATAAATGTGCTGCACCTGAGGCCAGTAATATCCTTGTGTATAATTTTGGAGTTGTTTTTTATCTCCTTGGGAGTAACTAACACATAATTTGCCTATCGCTTACTGTTATGTAGTTGCATAGAAAAGTGACAAGGCCAACATTCAAAGGCTGCAAATGCAGGCAAGGTAGAGGACTGAGGGTTTTCTTACCATCCATTAATTAAGCAAGTCAAATTTCCAGCTCTCTGATAGAGTTGCCAGGACTCACCTGGTTGCCAGATCCAGGTTGATTTTGGGATGGAACTGGGGAGGATGGGGACCTCAGTGGGGTACAATGCCATAGAGTCCACCCACCAAAGCATCCATTTTCTCCAAGGGAACTGATCTCCATAGCCTGGAAATGAGCTGTAGTTCCAGGGGATCCTCAGGTCCTACCTGAGGCTGATATCCATAAGCTGTCAAGATTGCAGAAATAAATTTCAATATGTACAGAATCTGACCTCAAAAATAGGGCTTTAAGGCATTACAGTTTAGGGATGTTGAAATTCCAGGGGGGTGTGTGGATCAACTCACAATCACCAGGTGCAAATATGTCACTGACATGATGGTCTAACTAGCAAGCCCCTCCCTAGTGTGTTTGCGTGTGTGTGCACAACGACACATTTCTACCTTTTGTTGTTCTCATTAGTTCCTACTTTGCCAGCCAGCATGGTTTTACCCCTTATAACTCAGCAGCAATTTTGCAAAGAAATTTAACTCAAGGGTTATAAAAAGGTGCAAATACCAGTCGTTTCCAACTCTGGGGTAGCGTAGCATCATGAGGTTTTCATGGCAGTCTTTTTTACTAATCAGGAAAAACCAAGGAGATTGGTTTCGTATGGGCTCAGAAACCAGGATGAGGCTTTGTCCTTCATCTGAATAAACTGAGTAAACTTCCTTAAGGATGGATGGGGAGGGCAAAACATCCCTGGAAAGATCTCACCACCATCCAGCCATCTAGCCATCTTCCTTGGCTAGAAGAAAGGGCCAGGGGTCATTTTGTATTTTAAAAACTGCAGGAGCTCAGTAGCATATCTCATTTGCATATGCCACACCCCCTGGAGAATCACTTGTGACCCCCACCCAACCAACTGCAGTCCACCACCCCATGCATGGTGACCCACCAGAATCCCATAGCTTTTCTCCTTTTCCCTCCTTCCGGTGACAGCAACGCCAAAGGAGTTGTCTAGCATCTGGCAGGCCTCGCTATAGAGCAGTCTCCACCCTGTTCCTCCCTCCATATTTTTATCATGGAATTTTATGATAGGAATCCAAGCAGAAAGACAACCTCAACTCCTTTGTTCATGAGTTAAACCACCTCTCCCTCCTCTGCCTTTTAATCAATCACTCCTTGCTGACAGACCCAAAATGCTCTAGGCCAGTGACAAAGACATCATCTTGGTTAGTACTATCAAACTGATTAACCCAAGAGACTCTCCAAAAGAACATGCTGCCTTTCTGCTGTTGACAGGCGTCAGGAAAAGAGAAATATTGTGTTTATTTAGAATTTGAAATCAGTATGCATTGCTGACGATCAAAGATGGACGGGTGTCACCTGCCTTTCTCAAAGGATAAACTCTGTATTTTTCTGTTCACGGGGCCATAATCATTGATATAAAATCTCTCCCCAACCGAGGGTGAGGAGGGGGGAAAGGCCTTTAGAAAAAGAATGACAAGCAGATGGCATATCATTTTCCAAACGGGAGATTTTTTGGATACCGTTTGTCACTCACTGAATGGCAACAGCAGCCCTTTTTATTATTTATAGCACAGTGAATAGCCAGCACAGTTTGCTATCATTTCAGATACTTTTAAGCTTATCGAAGCTGGAACACATTAATTACATGGACTCTGTTTTTACGCTCCTGTTTCTGTGATAAATATTAGGGCTGTTGGTGTTGTTTTAGTGTTTGGCTCTGAGTCTTCTCAACCAAAGACAGGCTTTGGAGTTTGGTTATGGCCACTGGCTTTCTCGCTCTCTTTTATGCTTTCCAACTGGCAGCACTGCTGAGCTTCTGATGCATCAGCGCAGAGATGTACAGAATGCCTCTGTGAAGGCATCTGGATTGTTCATTTGTTTGTTGCAAGGAGTCTTCTTTTCTTCAGTTTTGTGGTAGATTTCAAAGTGTCTAAGAGAGCAATCCTGAGCAGGTCTACTCTAAATTTGACTAAGGCCTATTCAATGGAGCTTACTTCCAGGAAAGAGTCCTTAGGATTGCACTGTTAATCATGTAGTTTCCTTCCCAGGTTCCAGCTAGGGATGTACAAACATGCCCTTTTTGTTTCTTACTTCTCCCTGTGTGTTGTCCTTGCTAGCCTTTTTTTGTTTCACATACAGCTGACAACTCTGGCCAGGCAGCTAGAGCAGTGTAGTGGTTAAGTCTATGAACTGTCGAGGCTGGGCAAGTGAGCATCAATGTGGCAAATGAAGTTCAATGTGGGCAAGTGCAAAGTACCGTACATTGGAGCAAAACTGCTCTCTATCTATCTATCTATCTATCTATCTATCTATCTATCTATCTATCTATCTATCTATCTATCTATCTATCTATCTGTCTGTCTGTCTGTCTGTCTGTCTGTCTGTCTGTCTGTCCATCTATCCATCTATCTTAGCTATAAATATAAACTGATGGGGTCTGGACTGGTGGTAATTGACCAGAAGACAGATCTTGGAGTGGTGGTAGATAACTCACTGAAGATATCAATTCAGTGCGCCACTGCAATGAAAAAAGGCAAACGCTATGCTAGGAATTATTAGGAAGGGAACGGAAAACAAATCAGCCAGTATAAATCTATGGTGCAGCCTCATTTGGAATAATGTATACAGTTCTGGTCGCAGCACCTTAAAAAACATTATAGCAGTGGAAAAGGTGCAGAAAAGGGTAACTAAAATGATTAAATGGATGGAAGATCTTTGCTATGAAGGAAGGTTGAAAACCAAGGGCCTGGAGACCAAACCCTATGAAGAAAGGCTGAGGGACTTCAGCATGTTCAGTCTGGAGAAGAGGAGATTGAAGGGGGACATAATGGCTTTCTTCAAGTATTTGAAGGGCTGTCACTTAGAGGAAGGCAGGGAGCTGTTTCTGTTGGCAGCAGAGGATAGGACTCACAATAATGGGTCTAAATTAAGGGCAGGAAGGTACCAGCTAGATATTAGGAAAAAACTTTTTTTACAGTAAGAGTTGTTCAACAGTGAAATCAGCTACCTAGGGAGGTGGTGAGCTCCCTCTCACTGGCAGTCTTTAAGCAGTGGCTGGACAAACACTTATCAGGGATGCTTTAGGCCAGGGTTATCAAGGTTCACTCAGCCTTTCATCCTTACGAGGTCAGTAAAATGAGTACCCAGCTTGCTGGGGGTAAAGTGTAAATGATTGGGGAAGGCAAAGGCAAACCACCCCATAAAAAGTCTGCCATGAAAATATTGTGAAAGCAACGTCACCTCAGAGTCAGAAACGACTGGTGCTTGCACAAGGGACTACATTTACCTTTTTATTAAATGTGCAGCCTGTGGGCCAGAACAGGCCTGTCCAGGGCTTTAATCAGACTCACAGCTCTTTTCTCCCCCCTCCCATCCTCCCTCTTTGAAATTCTGAGCTGCCAAAGTTCACAGCTCCTTCTGCCTAGTCCAACCCCTGGCACAATACAGGAAATTCACAAATATCTCCCCCACACACATATATCTCCAATGACCCCTGCTCCAGAGAACCAGTTTGGTGTAGTGGTTAAGTGTGCGGACTCTTATCTGGGAGAACCAGGTTTGATTCCCCACTCCTCCACTTGCACCTGCTGGAATGGCCTCGGGTCAGCCATAGTTCTGCCCTTGAAAGGGCAGCTGCTGTGAGAGCCCTCTCTGGCCCCACCCACCTCACAGGGTGTCTGTTGTAGGGGATGAAGGTAAAGGAGATTGTGAGCCACTCTGAGACTCTTTGGAGTGGAGGGCGGGATATAAATCCAATATCTTCTTCTTCTTCCATGCCCAGAAGATGGCAGAAACCTCCAAGATCCCTTGCCAAACTTACCTGGAGAAAAATTACTGACCCCAAAGTGGCAAAAAGCATTTCCATGGGCGTGTAAAAAAGGGTCACAAGAACTAAGCACTGATACAGCCCTTCCTGCCCTCCTTCTCATGATCTACCTAATTTGCAGAATCAGCATTGCTGTAAGATGGTCATCTAGCTTTTGCTTAAAAACCTCCAAAGAAGGAGAGCCCACCACCTCCCAAGGAAGCCTGTCTCACTAAGGAACCACTCTGTCAGGAAGTTCTTCCTAATGTTGAGCCAGAAACTCCTTTGATTTAATATCAACCCACTGGTTCTGGTCTGACTTTCAGTACAAGGCAGCTTCATGTGTTCAAAGGTCAAGTGGGGAGAGATTTGGGGTTTGTTATTTTATCTTTGATTTTAGCTAGGGAATGTTTTAATTATTATTGTTAAGTTGCCTTGCACCAAGAAGAAAGGTGGAATATAAATGCTTTAATAAATACAAAATGGTCTGACTTGGGGCAAGATAGCTTTGTGTATTCAGTAAAGACTGTCCTAGCAAACTAGTACATGAGCCAATCATTAAAGCCTGATTGGTATAAGTTTCCCTATGGTTCCTCATATGAGCTGAATGACAGAACAGGAGAAGACACATGAATCTGCCTTATACTGAGTCAAAAGTTTGATCAGTCAAGATCTATTTTGTTTACCTTGCTGGTAGAAGGTCTCCAGGGTCTTAGGTAGAGGTTCTTCACATCACCTCCTATTTGATCCTTTAAAAAAAATCTGGAGATGCTGAGGATTGAACTTTGGACCTCCTGTGCAGAAAGTAGATGCTGCACCACTAAGCCAGGGCCTCTTGAGAAGCTAAGTTAGACCATTAGTTGACCAAGATCAGTATTCTCCTCTCTGACTGACTTTCCAGTGTCTGAACTCATTTTACTCACAATTCTAGGGATTGAACCTGGGACCTTTTGCATGAAAAGCACCTGGCCAGCTCTCTACCACTGAGTCACAGCCTCTCCTTTCCACCACCTTCTATTCTTCAGGTTAATCCACTGAAGATCCTTAGAAGACACAACTTTTCTCAGGGATGCTCCAGCTGCATTAAGCATGCAGTTTTGTGTCTGCAGTACCACTCCTTTGTGTGATCTCGTCAAAGTTAAATACTGCTGTATGATTGATTGCCATGGCAAAGTGTCTGTGCGAGTGTTTCCATCTTTAATTGTCGCCATGTGAAATTAAGAGGAGCGTGCAATGGAGGTTGCTAAATGAATCAAAATGGTGCTGTGTTCTCATTAGGCTCTCAATAAAAAAGGGAGTGTGAGGGAGGGAGAAACAAGCAAACTGTGCTGTGACAGCCCTGATCTATATTAGCAGGCTCTCTGTGTGTATTATAGACTGTAAATCTACTATACAGCTTCTTTTTCTGCAGCTCAATATGTTTTGCATCTAATCTGTATTTTCCAGTATGCTTTCTATCGCAGATGGGATCTGATTTACTCAGCTTAATGTGGTTTAGAACCATTTGGCTATCTATTCAGAGAGAGATACACGTACAGACACATTGTCTAAATCTAATTATTTTTATGTATTGTTAATTTATATTAACACTTTCTGAGAATAATTAGATCCAGAGAATTTACATCTATTAAATTATGTCAAGGTTTTGATCTGGGTTGGGTTGCCTTGCTGTTAGGGAAATTTAAGCATCCAACCCCCTGGCTAAAGAAGAAAAAGAAAATTCTAAAGACTACTTATTTGGGATTAAGGCCTGCAAACATCTGCTTTGAGGAGCCACAAAGTAGTTTCAAATGGGTATCATGACTGGGGGATTTTTTTTTTTTTTGTAGAGACTACTCAAATGATACGCTAATTTGTTGCAATTAAAGTCAGAACTCTCTTGAGATCAGATAATCAATGGTAAGAGAACAAAGTGCGTTCTTCGCCAATGTCTGTGCTTAACATAATCGCTGATACTTTAAACATCAATCACTAAGGACATCAGGAAACAAATGTACTCTGCTATTCACATGGAACATTAGCCTGTGGATAGCTAAGTTAATCAGGTGCATGTATAATCACTAGGCCTGATCTGAAAATGTTTGGGTTTCTGGCAGATGTCCCTTTGGATGATTTTTTGCACTCCTTTATTAAATGGTCTGCTTCTTTGTTTATGGTACCCTCAACGACTTTATTATGTAGCCGAATCTTATTGGCTGTGTGGCATTGTGACATCATTGCATTCACTATGTGAACCCTGTTTCTGTGTGATACTGGGACTGCTCTTTTATCTGTTTCAGGAAGGAGGGGGAAAAGCAAGTGATGGTGGAAAATGCTGCAAAAAATTACAGGAAAAAAGGTGTGTTGGGATGGGAGTAGTATGGGTTCCTAGAAAATTGTCGATATTTTACCTTCGAACAGGACTTGAAAGCAATCTATTGAAAGTAAGCAGGTCACAAGTACAGAGCCTCTTTCAAGGAAGAGTTAATAATCTATTCAGACTCCCATATTTATAGATTTTCACAATCATCTACAAGCAATAGCTAGCTGTTCCACTTAATAAGGAAGTACATTCTTAGCTAATTATCTTCTAATTTTAAACATTATTTTAAAATGTTCTGTTCTTAAACATTGTCATGTATATGGTTGGCCATTGTTAGTATTTGGATGGAAGAACACCAAGGAAGACCAGGGCTGCTGAGGATTACATGTTTGTGAGTACTGTGCTAATTCTTGCTACTTCTTATTGTAACAAAGAATAAAAAAAAATGGTTACAAATTGTTCATACATATGAGTGCTTGGGGGGGGGGGCACAGTAGGAGGGCTTTTAGCCCCACTGGTGGACCTTCTGATGGCACTTGATTTTTTTGGCCACTGTATGACACAGAGTGTTGGACTGGATTATCCATTGGCCTGATCCAACATGGGTTCTGTTATGTTCTTATGTTCATATAATTACCTGTTATCCCTCAACCAATGTACTCCATCTTTGAACAGTATTCTCACATCTGCTACTGATATTAATTATGCTATTTCTAATTTATTAGAACCATATTAATTTATTACTCCTTTGTTTCTTACTCTACTTGTTCTTTACCGTTTTCCAAGGCTGTTCTGTCCTGTGTCTCGGACTCCCAATTTGGCTCAGGTTAGCCTTGGTTCTGGCCTGTGGAAACATCATCTATGGTCTTTTAGTCAAGATCAACAAGCATCTCCTTATATTTCTGGTTATATCAATGACACTGCATCATAGCTAGCTAGCTACATCAACAAAGCCTGCATACTCTGCAACCCAGAGACCACCTATGGCAGGGATGGCAAAAATGTGGCCAAGTGGCTCTTTCACAAATATCGTGTGGCTCTCAAAGCCTCTGCCATTCCATTAGCCAGCTTGGAGAATGCATTTAAAGTTTCCTTCCTTCCTTCCTTCCTTCCTTCCTTCCTTCCTTCCTTCCTTCCTTCCTTCCTTCCTTCCTTCCTTCCTTCCTCCCTCCCTCCCTCCCTCCCTCCCTTCCCTCCCTCAAACAAATGATGTTCATGTATTGTGGCTCTCAAACATCTGACATTTATTCTATGTGGCTCTTACATTAAGCAAGTCTGGCCACTCTTGTCCTATGCCCTAGTGATCAAAGCTTACTCAGATAGACACTCAAAACCTGTCCAGCGCACATCATGATCACACAGTTATCCCCACCAATTTCAAGTTGTCACCATTCTAGCCCTTTCAGGTCAGAAGAGCAGCAGTGGAAGCCATGACAGTGGCAACAGCTATAAGTCTGGGCTCCATAACTATGATGAGTACCAAATAGGATGTCTGATTTTTCTGACCTGATGGAAGAAGGAGCAAGCCTATGCCACTAATAGCCCTACTGCTGGCTCACCATCTCATCCCAACATGAACTGAAAGACAGCTGAAAAAAGCACCACTAGAAGATAGATGGGAGGGAATACAGCTGTGAAGCCAGGTGACCAGCTGGCTCTTGCTGACACCACACAACTAGGAATGGGCACAAACTTGCTCACAGACTAAAGTTTGTGATGAATTTTAGTTGGCAGTGACAGGTGAACCGAAATGAACTTTCCATGTACTTTCAAGTAGTTCATAGTGGTCTGTGATGGTTCGTGAATGGGGTCCATTCTGTTAACTTTTGAACCTGTGCCTGACACTCCCCACAACCCCCCCCCCCACTTTCCTGGGGGTATCTTCTTTGTGAGTTAGCCAGCTTGGAGAATGCATTTACCTACCTTCCTTCCTTCCTTTGTGACTTAGACCCCCTAAGTCAATAAACACTTAACTTGGGAGGACATGTAGAGAAGCATCAGAGGGAGTTCTCCTGTCTAACTTTCACAGGGTCAGTTCTATATACTCCTGTACCTTTGCCTGTCTCTTTCCAGAAAGCACTTTCCTGGAGGCAGCTTCTTTAGGGGGCTGTAACTCATAAACCCAATCCTCACCAAACTTGGAGGATAGGTAGAGGAGAATCATCCAGAGATCCCCTGTGAATCTGGTACCTCTGGCATGTGGGGGAATTCTACTGCATCAAGAACCTCACAAACAACCAGTTCATTTGGCATCTAAAGATTTGTGTTGGTTCATGGCTCATTTTAAAAACACTGAACATTTTTAAATTATGTATTTTAACTTTTTAAAAAAGTAGTTCCTCCCCTACAAGCCCTTCAGGCAGCTGACCAAGAAGCTGACCAAGGTCACTGCTGGCATCTCTGGACTTCCAGCCCGGTGGATTAAATTGCACTTTGCTCAATTGACAGCATCAAGAACAAGGACTCTAGCTCTGTTGCATTGTCTCTTCATATAACTCCTCCAGAGAAGATGGAATGGCCTCAATACAAAGCAATCACAGCTCACAGGACTGTGGTCAAGGGTCCTGCTGATATTGCAGATGTATCCATGAAATGGATTGTGCAATGTTAATGGGGATGAATTGGCTCTCCTAAAGGAAACAGAGCCAGTTTCTGGCTGCTCCTTTCACAGATCACAATCCTAAGGGCCAGTCCACCATGATGTGTGAAATGGTATTGAGAATGCCAGAACCACACTGACAAAATTTACCTGCAAAGGGAATACCAAAACACCTGCCATTAAAACTCACAGAAGGGAAAACATTCAAATGTGCTAATAAAAATGTTCAATGCTCTGAGAGAACAGTAAGGATGAATAAATAATGCAGAGGTTCTCCCTCTGGGATTATACCAATGCTAATGGGGAGCAAACTTGCTTTCCTCTAGTCCAGTTTGAGACTCAGTTATCAGGTATGTTAGTCTTCACACTAAATATCTAACAAACTAGCAAGTAACAAAAAGATATCTAACTTTAGGAAGTATAAATATTGAATTAGATCCTAAGTGGTTCTTCCACCAGCATAATGGCCCATGTTAGGGGAATTATACTTTTGTTGGCAGAAGAGAATTTCTATTTGCTGATTACACTTCATAGCTGTAGAACCTCCCCCCCCCCCACACACACACGTTGCCCTTTTTCCTGTTCAGGACAGGCAGGGCAAATTCACCGTTCAAGTGACCCAAGCAGGGGTCGTTTTGTAGAAAAATAGGTGGCAGAGACCATTTGCATAACTCATTAGCATATGCCACCACCACCCACAGCCAAAAGCAAACCAATGCAAGAAAGGAGAGCCCTGGGTCAACGAGGCCTGCTTAAGAGATCCAGACATCTCAAACAGGCCTCACTTGCCTGGAACTCTCCGGGAATGCCCCCCCCCCAGTCAAAAGGTCAGCAAGCCACCTGCCACCCAAAAATACATAAAAAGTGGAGAAATGGTGGTGCAGGCTTCTCCAGAGGTTAATGAGGGCTTCTGGGGGTATGGCAAAGCCCCTGGTGGCTGGCTGGCTGCCCGCTCTCCTAATCCAGGGATTGTTATGCAGCTGCACCTACTATTCAATGGACAAGGTAGGTGGGGAGGAAGAGGGGAAACTGTCAGAAAAGTTCAGGAGCTGTACTCCTGTGAGCTCCTGCTGAATCTGAGGCCAGGACCCAAGTATCTACTTAGGGTGCAAATCATTGGAGGGGGTGACAGAAAAGGGTTTGGCTTGAGCCCATCATCCCCTCTCAGAACTCTGCCCAGGGCAGGCTGCAAAGATACAGCCTCTGGAGCCTGCCCTATAACCTTCTTGATTGTCACAGGAGAAGTCATCCTGGACAGATGCTCCTTCTGGTTTGTCATGACACAATAGGAGGCAGGCTTTTAAGACAGAAGATTAGGTTGAGCTGATCCTACCAGAAAGAATAACATCTCAGTGGGCTATGGTAAGAGGAGGGAAAGGGCCCTTCCACAAGCTTCCATCTAGATACATTGTGATGTGCACTGTCCCTGTTTTGTAATTATCTCTGAGGGCAAAATTTTAAATGGCAGATATGAGTTTCTGTGATGTTCCATTCAGTTCAGTTTGATAGTTTTGATTTTATGTGTAGCTTTTCCAAACACCCCGCAAAAAGTCTGAAACAAACCACCCCAGAGTCAGAAACAACTGGTGCTTGCGCAGTGGACCTTTACTTTTCCTTTCTCCCCATAGGGACCAAATCATTTTGCAATACTGTTCTCCACTCTTCATTTTATCCTCACAACAATCTGAAATAGGTAAAGCTGAGATCATGTGACTGGCCTAAGGTCACCCGCTAAGTTTGTATAACGGAGAAGTACATCATATCTGGTTCTCCCAGATATTGGTCTGACACTATGTCATTACATCATAATTTTAGCATAAGCTAAGAGAAAGCTTTGCTAAATTTTCTTACATGCTTTATATAATTTTATGTGCTGAAGATCAATTGTCTTTTATTTAGGGATAGAGAGTCAATCCATTTACATTTTCATGGAAGAAAAGTTCACTATGGAACAAAAAGTGCAGAGTTTCTTCCCCAACTTCAATCACACACAGATGCAGTCCATCTGCCCTCGTAATATTTGTATATCTTCCATCTAACCACAGCAGAAAAAGAACTCAGAATCATAAAAAAAGAATATAATCTTTCCAAATGCTTCAAAGTTGGCTTCATTTATGGGGGAAAAAATTGCCTAGACAGCAATATACCCTACCCAACTCAAAGTCTTCGTGACTAAAGCAGATGTTCAAGCTTTCTAAGCAGAAGAAAGTATTACAGTTTATCCTCAGTGGCTGCAGTCCTTTGCAAATTGGAAACAAGTCTCTTTGAAAGAGCATAAAAAGAGCTTTGTTGGATCAGACAGTGTCTGGCCCAGGACAATGCATCAGTTTTGTATTGTGTGACATTGGTGACTAGTTTTGATTGGATCTACTGCTTTAGTTTCCTTTTGTTCTTAATCCCACTTAGTATGTAGGATGGCTTGGGGTTGGGATAGGGTTCTTGGATCAGACCCAAACTCCAGGTGGACGTGGTGGTTGGAGATTTCTCAAAATTACAATCTATCTCCAGGCAACAGAAATCAATTTACCTGGAGAAAATGGCATTAATTCCCCACTGAAGTCCCTCTCCTCCCCAAGCCTTATTCTCCATGGACTCCACCCTCAGAATCTCCAGGTATTTCCCAACCCAGAGCCAGAAACCCGGGACTATGAGTCCTTCTGTGCAGGACAGAAGAAGACAGATAGGGAGATGGTGAAGGCTGCCACATGCTCCACTGTCTTTTATATCTTCTGATGTCTCAGCTTGGCTTTATATTGGTGGGGCAAAGGAGCTACCCCATGCCTGAGCTTAGCACCTCCTTTAAACCATACTGCAACTCATGCAAAGAAGCTCGGTATGCTCAGTTGGCATGCCAGGAATCTGTAATCTTTGTAGAGATTGAACTGGTATGCTAATTTAGCACAGATAGGTACTTGGCATGATTGTGACACAGTTTAAGCAAGGTATTAAGTATGCACAAAGTCACGCCAGGTAGATAGTGAGGAAGATATTGGATTTATATCCTGCACTATACTCTGAATCTCAGAGCGGACACAATCTCCTTTACCTCCCCCACACACACACACACAACAGACACCCTGTGAGGTAGGTGGGACTGAGAGAACTTTTTACAGCAGCTGCCCTTTCAAGGACAGCTCCTGTGACAGCTGTGGCTGACCCAAGGCCATTCCAGCAGTTGCAAGTGGAGGAGTGGGGAATCAAACCTAGTTCTCCCAGATAAGAGAACACACACTTAACCACTACACCAAACTGGCTCTCCTTTGCTCTGCTAGTATCACATATACATCATGCCTCAGACAGTCTTTCTTATATGCACTATGCCTCAAAACTATCACAAACAATGTGATAGTCAATGACTATGACATGCAAAGCCCTACATGGCCTTGGCCCCTCGTATTTATGGGACCACCTCTCTCCCTATGCTCCACCATGACACCTTTGTTCATGTCAGCAGGAGCCATTCTACAGATGGGCAAAATCAACAACTGTCCACACACATGGGTTCTTTGCTCATTGTGGCTCCCACCTTGTGCAATGGCATGACCGAGGAGGTCACTCTCCCAGCTTTCTGCAAACAATGCAAAACTGAACTGCTTAGGGGGCGTGGCATCGGCTGAGAGTATGGCGGACACGTTTTAGACGGGCTCTCCCTCCCTAACACCTGTCTAGCCTTCTAAACCTTCTCAACAAACTGTAAAGAGGCACCAGAAGATGAGAAAATCTTCTAATCAGCGCAGCAAACAATTGCCTAGCAAAAAAGCTTCACTTAAAACTTACTTTGAGCCTGACGGATCCCGGAAGAAATCTGCATCATCAGACGAACGTGACAAGAAAATGGCCACCGGCAGTGCTGAGATGGAAACAAACCAATCTGAACAACTCACTTCATCAAAAAACGAGATGCAAGACTTACTTGCACAATTTGAAAAGAAGATGCTTAATGAAATTAATATGCTTGCAAAACCACTAACGGATCAGACACAATTGCTGCAAACTGACTTTAAAAAGCATCAGAGATAGCTGATGTCGCCTACGAAAACAGCATGGCAAAGTTCAACATCAAAGAACTTTGCCTACATGAAACTTGGGCTAAAGATAAGATACTCCAACTAGAGCAATGACTTAAAGAAAAGTCAGTAAAATTTAGAGGCTTTGAAGAACAAATGGAAGGAGCTACTAATCTTATATCCTTTATTTCATCCTGGCTGGCAACTGCTCTAAGTTTAGAAGACGGAGTTGCACCCATCATATTGTGTGCCTATTTGATAGGTGCATTAAAACAAGCAACTCAATGCAGACCTCGTGACATCTTAGCAGAATTCATGGACATAAGAACAAAAAACGCTGTCTTAAAAGAAGCTAGAATGAAAAATGGTTTGCTATATCACAACACCAAGTTCGCTGTTTTCCCAGACCTACCAACGGAAATTCTACAAAAGAAGGAACCCCAAGCCCATCACTTTCAGGCTTAATGAGGCAGCAGTGTGATATAGATGGCTACCTAATGGAAAACTCTCTGTTAGACACAATTCAATGATTCTTCAAGCGGAAAATCTTGAATCTGGATACGACCTTCTCCATGCACTATGTCTCATCACTGCTGATGACCCTCCCAGAAGATCATTTAAAAGAAAAGTCGATCTTACTTTAACACCAACTAGGGGGAGCAGTATCCTGGTTCCAAAAGATGATAGGAAGAAAGACAAAAGAGAGAACTCTGGACTGACACCTTGTAGACAATAGGTATAAATAAAGGGAAAGATGTGTGTTCTGCTTATCTTAAATGTTATTTTGCCTTACTAGCTAACTGTCAATAAGTAGGTTTTTGAAGTTTAAATCTTAAAATATAAGTAGTTCAGGTCAAGGGGGGAGAAGAACCTACTGTCTGACAGCTTCCTGGGTGGATGAAGGTAAAACATCTTCCTTTTTCCTTATTTTTTTGCTTTTGTGGGAAATAGAAAGATGACGGTCTTGTTTATAGGAATTTCCTGAAAAGTTTTTAGTTCAAGGGGGAAGTTCAGCATTGCAATGGGCTCACTATTTTTTTTTTTAATTTTCTTTTCCTTCAGTAAAGCTTGGAGTGAGGGAGGGGAGGAAGGGAGGGGGGAAGGGAGGGGGGTTGGCGGGACATGGTTACAAAACTCACAGTTTTCTTGTTGGGAACTTTAAAGCTTTTGCTTATAATTCAGAGTTTACAGTTTATATATTGTACTACAAAATATACAAGCCTGGGTTTTAATATTCTAATGTGGCTAGAGTCTAATATGATTTGGTTTATTTTTTATGGTAAACTATTGAATAGCCAAATGATAGAAGTAATTCTAAATCCATGGTTACTTCATATTTTGTTTTTCCAAATTTCATCATACTGTCACATAAGCAAGATCAACTCAAGAAACATCCAAATAACTTCTTTCCAATTGATCTGGAATGCAGAATTAAAATGCAGAATTAAAATTAATGGAGCTTACTCTGAATACTTTTTTCCCACTTGCGGAACCCACCAAGGATGCCCACTTTCCCCTCTCCTATTGCTCTTGAACCTTTAGCTAAATTAATTCGTGCCCATAACAAAATCTCAGGAATTCCAGTGCATCAATGAATTTAAGCTGTCCTTATTTGCAGATGATGCAGTGTTATATTTAACTAACTCTATTGAATCTTTGACTTCAACTTCTACATTACTTACTGAATTTGGCAAAATTTCAGGCTTAAATTTAAATCACAAAAAGTCAGAGTTATATCCACTATTTATCTCTAAACAGCTGCAAGACAAAATTAAAAATAAATTTGGATATAAATGGGTCACACAATCATGGAGACATTTAGGATTACTAACCCCTGTTAACCTTAAAGAATTGTCACAATTAAACTTTAATCTTACTCAAGCAAATGTTAAAGCTAAATTTAAAAGCTGGAAAAAGTTGAACTGAACATAGCAAGAGAGATTAGATTTGATTCGAGCTTTTTTCTTGCCTCTGTACATTTTTTTTGTTTCAAATATTACCAACAGAAATCCCTAAATCTTGGATACAAAACAGCCAAACAACCTTAACAAAATTTATTCGGTCTGAAAAGCAACATAGAATTCAATTTAAAACATTATGTAAACCACTAATGGAAGGTGGACTAGGATATCCCAATTTATTCTTTTACTATGAAGCAATACATTTAACTAATCTATTTAGAATGAGCCAGCCAGAAGATATACCCGACTGGGCCATTATAGAACAAGCTTATGCAAGTGGAAAAACCCTTCAAGAAGTTATTTGGAACCAACGTTCAAAGAGGCCATCCTTACTCTTAAAAAACCACTTCTTAATGAATACCTTAAAGCAGGGGTGGCCAACGGTAGTTCTCCAGACGTTTTTTGCCTACAACTCCCATCAGCCCCAGCCAGCATGGCCAATGGCTGGGGCTGATGGGAGTTGTAGGCAAAAACATCTGGAGAACTACCATTGGCCACCCCTGCCTTAAAGGTATGGGATAGAAATAGAAAGTATTTGGCTCCTGATAGTTCTCCCATAGCAACTTTTATAGGTCAAGACTGGTTTATCCCAGCGTCTTCTGATTATTCTTATAAGATTTGGTCACAGAAAAAATTAAACAGAATTATAGACATAACTAGAAATAAAGAAATAGATAGCAAACAAAATATTGAAAAGAAAGGAAACTTTAAGATACTTTGGTATCAATATTTTCAACTGCGGCATCTATTTTCTACAACAGCTATTAAGCAATGTTTAGAAAGAGAACTAACACCTTTCGAGTTATTATTTAAAAAACCACGCCACACTAAAATATATATATATTTCTATAATATACAAAATTCTTATTTCCATCTTCTTTCCTGAGCCACCATCTTATATTAACAAATGGCAGAAAGATCTACAATTTGGACTACCCATACAAAATTGGAAGAAAACTTCTCATATGTACACAGCTCCTAACATTACTATTAGAACACAATTATTTAAGACTATGGTACCTCACACCAAATAGAATTTATCATTTTCAACCAGATTCCAATAACTTATGTTGTAAAGGCTGCTCTCAATTGGGAACTACAATACACTGTTGGTGGGAATGTATATATATTCAGAAATTTTGGAAAACAATACATGACATCATAAGTAACATTCTTCAAATTACAATCCCTTTGAAAAATTGAATATTATGTTTTGAAGAAGAAGAAGAAGATATTGGATTTATATCCTGCCCTCCACTCCGAAGAGTCTCAGAGCAGCTCACAATCTCCTTTACCTTCCTTCCCCACAACAGACACCCTGTGAGGTGGGTGGGGCTGAGAGGGCTCTCACAGTAGCTGCCTTTTCAAGGACAACCTCTGCCAGAGCTATGGCTAACCCAAGGCCATGCTAGCAGGTGCAAGTGGAGGAGTGGGGAATCAAACCTGGTTCTCCCAGATAAGAGTCCTCACACTTAACCACTACACCAAACTGTGTGCATGTGGTTATGGAAAATGTGGAATACGTGGACATGGAAACAAGTAGGATTCAATAACTATAAGTTACTGGAAAAACTTACTTCAGCAGCTAGACTCGTAATTGCTGCAAATTGGAAGATTTACACATTGTTATCAATACAAATTGGATAAATAAAATATGTGAGATATGTCTTTTAGACAAAATCACAGATTCTCTTATTCAGCATGACTCAGAAGAATATGAGCCAAAATTTGTGACAGTATGGTTTGCTTTTCTTGAATATATAGCAAAAGATGACCATTATTACTTGTTACTTGAAGTAATTAATTCTGTTTATTAATGTTATTGTTACTCCTAATCCTTTTACATGTTTAAAAGGAACATTATGGCAAACTTTTAATTTATTATGTAAACTCTGTGCTTAGTAATAGAATAAGACATGATTGCATTTTTGAACTTTATTCTCATTTCTGCACTTGCAGTATTCTTAATAAAATACTTTAAACAGGAAAAAAAACTGAACTGTTCAAGAGGACTTTTCTGCACAGGTAAGAGAGCTGCATTGTACAAAATGCTTCATAGACTTAATTGGATAGATGACTGAGACTGTGGCCTATACTGCTGCAGATAGCTTTGTATATAGGATCCTACTACATAACTTCTATACTGAATAATAAGTTGTGTTGATACAAAATTCCCATAAAGCTCCACACTGTTGTGAGCAGAAATTCTACCTCATGAGTGAAAAAAGTAAGTAGCATTAAAGTTTTGTGTGAGTCTAAATTTGACTATTATGAAAATTAGGATTTTTTTAAAGATTACTTCCATAACCTTATAAAAATCTCAGAATAAATTATTTTAAATTATATTTAAACTATATTTTCAGAATAATTTATTTTATAAGAGAAAACAAAATCAAGTCAAATTTCACCCATCCTAGTCCACTATTTTGGTAGACCTGCCCTCTGGAGACCTGCCCCAGTCTACTATATTGATAGACATCCTCTGGAGAATGGGTCTACCCGCCCCTTCCCACTACATTTTCTCTGTTTCTCTCCCCATCCCCTCTTTTTTGGGATGGGATGAACAGAATTGCACATGGAAATATATAAAATGAATGGATCTCTTCCACATCTTTAAAGTGAAATTTTAGCCATGCAGAACCCTGATCTTCTGTGTCTCTAACAGAATTTTGAATAGTTGAGTGGCATGTAAAGGTGAGGGGACTGAGGCTTAACATCTCTTGGCACAATCTGATGAGCAGGCTAAAATATACTATGCCAGCCAAGTTTGGAACAATTGCAGGGTTTGCCTGCATTTCTGGTATCTGATAGAGGCTGCCTTTTAGCTAGGGTGGCCAGACCGTCCCGGTCTCCCGGGACATTCCCGGTTCTGGCCACCCAATCCCGGCTCCCGGGCTGCCTATACCGGGACCATTAAAGGTCCCGGTTTAGCCAGCCCCGGAGGCGGTGGGCCGCGGGCGCCGGCGGGGAAGGCGGCAAGTGAGGGAAGGAGCGTCCCTGCGCCTGCGCAGGGACGCTCCCTCCCTCACTCGCCACCTTCCCCGCCCGCGCGCGGGGCCCGGCGGCGGTGGCGGAGGCCTCCCCGCAGCCTCCGCTGGTCCCTGGAGGCCCTCCAGAGTCTCTGGAGGGCCTCCAGGGACCAGCGGAGGCCGCGGGGACGCCGCGGAGCACCCGGCGCTGGTCCCGGAAGGCCTTCCAGAGCCTCTGGAAGGCCTTCCGGGGCCAGCGCCGGCCAGCGAAGGCCTCCCCGCGGCCTCCGCTGGTCCCTGGAGGCCCTCCAGAGTCTCTGGAGGGCCTCCAGGGACCAGCGGAGGACACGGGGAAGCCGCGGAGCACCCGGCGCTGGTCCCGGAAGGCCTTCCAGAGCCTCTGGAAGGCCTTCCGGGGCCAGCGCCGGCCAGCGAAGGCCTCCCCGCGGCCTCCGCTGGTCCCTGGAGGCCCTCCAGAGTTTCTGGAGGGCCTCCAGGGACCAGCGGAGGCCGCGGGGACGCCGCGGAGCACCCGGCGCTGGTCCCGGAAGGCCTTCCAGAGCCTCTGGAAGGCCTTCCGGGGCCAGCGCCGGCCAGCGAAGGCCTCCCCGTGGCCTCCGCTGGTCCCTGGAGGCCCTCCAGAGTCTCTGGAGGGCTTCCAGGGACCAGCGGAGGCCGCGGGGATGCCGCGGAGCACCCGGCGCTGGTCCCGGAAGGCCTTCCAGAGCCTCTGGAAGGCCTTCCGGGGCCAGCGCCGGCCAGCGAAGGCCTCCCCGCGGCCTCCGCTGGTCCCTGGAGGCCCTCCAGAGTCTCTGGAGGGCCTCCAGGGACCAGCGGAGGCCGCGGGGGAAGCCGCGGAGCACCCGGCGCTGGTCCCGGAAGGCCTTCCAGAACCTCTGGAAGGCCTTCCGGGGCCAGCGCCGGCCAGCGAAGGCCTCCCCACGGACTACATTTGACTATTATGAAAATTAGGATTTTTTTTAAGATTACTTCCATAACCTTATAAAAATCTCAGAATAAATTATTTTAAATTATATTTAAACTATATTTTCAGAATAATTTATTTTATAAGAGAAAACAGAATCAAGTCAAATTTCACCCATCCTAGTCCACTATTTTGGTAGACCTGCCCTCTGGAGACCTGCCCCAGTCTACTATATTGATAGACATCCTCTGGAGAATGGGTCTACCCGCCCCTTCCCACTACATTTTCTCTGTTTCTCTCCCCATCCCCTCTTTTTTGGGATGGGATGAACAGAATTGCACATGGAAATATATAAAATGAATGGATCTCTTCCACATCTTTAAAGTGAAATTTTAGCCATGCAGAACCCTGATCTTCTGTGTCTCTAACAGAATTTTGAATAGTTGAGTGGCATGTAAAGGTGAGGGGACTGAGGCTTAACATCTCTTGGCACAATCTGATGAGCAGGCTAAAATATACTATGCCAGCCAAGTTTGGAACAATTGCAGGGTTTGCCTTCATTTCTGGTATCTGATAGAGGCTGCCTTTTAGCTAGGGTGGCCAGACCGTCCCGGTCTCCCGGGACATTCCCGGTTCTGGCCACCCAATCCCGGCTCCCGGGCTGCCTATACCGGGACCATTAAAGGTCCCGGTTTAGCCAGCCCCGGAGGCGGTGGGCCGCAGGCGCCGGCGGGGAAGGCGGCGAGTGAGGGAAGGAGCGTCCCTGCGCCTGCGCAGGGACGCTCCCTCCCTCCCTCGCCACCTTCCCCGCCCACGCGCGGGGCCCGGCGGTGGTGGCGGAGGCCTCCCCGCGGCCTCCGCTGGTCCCTGGAGGCCCTCCAGAGTCTCTGGAGGGCCTCCAGGGACCAGCGGAGGCCGCGGGGACGCCGCGGAGCACCCGGCGCTGGTCCCGGAAGGCCTTCCAGAGCCTCTGGAAGGCCTTCCGGGGCCAGCGCCGGCCAGCGAAGGCCTCCCCGCGGCCTCCGCTGGTCCCTGGAGGCCCTCCAGAGTCTCTGGAAGGCCTCCAGGCACCAGCGGAGGCCGCGGGGAAGCCGCGGAGCACCCGGCGCTGGTCCCGGAAGGCCTTCCAGAGCCTCTGGAAGGCCTTCCGGGGCCAGCGCCGGCCAGCGAAGGCCTCCCCGTGGCCTCCGCTGGTCCCTGGAGGCCCTCCAGAGTCTCTGGAGGGCCTCCAGGGACCAGCGGAGGCCGCGGGGACGCCGCGGAGCACCCGGCGCTGGTCCCGGAAGGCCTTCCAGAGCCTCTGGAAGGCCTTCCGGGACCAGCGCCGGCCAGTGAAGTCCTCCCCGCGGCCTCCGCTGGTCCCTGGAGGCCCTCCAGAGTCTCTGGAGGGCCTCCAGGGACCAGCGGAGGCCGCGGGGAAGGCGCGGAGCACCCGGCGCTGGTCCCGGAAGGCCTTCCAGAGCCTCTGGAAGGCCTTCCGGGGCCAGCGCCGGCCAGCGAAGGCCTCCCCACGGCCTCCGCTGGTCCCTGGAGGCCCTCCAGAGTCTCTGGAGGGCCTCCAGGGACCAGCGGAGGCCGCGGGGACGCCGCGGAGCACCCGGCGCTGGTCCCGGAAGGCCTTCCAGAGCCTCTGGAAGGCCTTCCGGGGCCAGCGCCGGCCAGCGAAGGCCTCCCCGCGGCCTCCGCTGGTCCCTGGAGGCCCTCCAGAGTCTCTGGAGGGCCTCCAGGGACCAGCGGAGGCCGCGGGGACGCAACGGAGCACCCGGCGCTGGCCCCGGAAGGCCTTCCAGAGCCTCTGGAAGGCCTTCCGGGGCCAGCGCCGGCCAGCGAAGGCCTCCCCGCGGCCTCCAGGGACCAGCGGAGGCCGCGGGGAAGCCGCGGAGCACCCGGCGCAGGTCCCGGAAGGCCTTCCAGAGCCTCTGGAAGGCCTTCCGGGGCCAGTGCCGGCCAGCGAAGGCCTCCCCGCGGCCTCCGCTGGTCCCTGGAGGCCCTCCAGAGTCTCTGGAGGGCCTCCAGGGACCAGCGGAGGCCGCGGGAACGCCGCGGAGAACCCGGCGCTGGTCCCGGAAGGCCTTCCAGAGCCTCTGGAAGGCCTTCCGGGACCAGCGCCGGCCAGCGAAGGCCTCCCCGCGGCCTCCGCTGGTCCCTGGAGGCCCTCCAGAGTCTCTGGAGGGCCTCCAGGGACCAGCGGAGGCCGCGGGGAAGCCGCGGAGCAGCCGGCGCTGGTCCCTGGAGGCCTCCAGAGGCCAGCGCCGGCAGCTCCCTCCCTCCCTCGCCGTGAGGCCGCCGCCGCAGGCCCGCAGGACTCGCCGCCGCTGGACTCTCCGCCGCCCTGGAATCTGGTAAGGGGGCCGAAAGCGCGGGGGGGGGGCGGGGGCGGCCTTCCTTTCTTCCCTCCCTCCTCCCTCCCTCCCTCCCTCCCTCCCTCCCTCCCTCCCTTCCTTCCTTCCTTCCTTCCTTCCTTCCTTCCTTCCTTCCTTCCTTCCTTCCTTCCTTCCTTCCTTCCTTCCTTCCTTCCTTCCTTCCTTCCTTCCTTCCTTCCTTCCCTCCCTCCCTTCCCTTCCTTCCTTCCCTCCCTCCTCCCTTCCTAGACTGCTGTTTGCTCTGTTGGCTCTATCTGCGCCACCTTCATCACTTTTGGGGTGTGGATCCCCCAGTGGGGTGGTCTCCCGACTCCCTCCGCCGGCTGTCGGTCACTTCCGGTCGGTCACTTCCGGGTTCCTGTCCTGCATCTCCACCTGTGTTATTAGTGACAGGCTGCTTCGGCGGGCCGCTGCGCCGGCCCCCTGGGTCCCACAACGATGAGACCAATGCCACAGGGACGGGCTCGAAACACTCTATAACCCCTCAAAAGAACAGCAGTCTAGCTCGCTTCCCCCGAGCCCTGCCGCCATAAGCCTCAAGGGGGCTCATTTTGCGGCATCTCCCAGCGGGAGGGTGGCACCCGCACGGGACACATATCAAATGAAAGAGGGGGCGCAGGGCTATCAGAAACAGCCGGCGGAGGGAGTCGGGAGACCACCCCACTGGGGGATCCACACCCCGAAAGTGATGAAGGTGGCGCAGATAGAGCCAACAGAGCAAACAGGACAAAATAAATAGGCTGCATTATGCAGCACAGTTGAGAAAGTGCCTTATCCCATATACTGATGAAGTATATACAGGATTTGAGAACAAAATTGTTTCCGGCGGTGATATTTGGGGGATTTTTGGGGACGTCACAGGAAGTGCTGTGATGTCACTTCCTGTTTCCGGCAGTGGCATTTGGGGGAAATGATGTCATTTGGGGGAAGTGATGTCAGAGGAAGTGATGTCACTTCCCGTTTCCGGCAGGTGACGCGGGGGAAATGATGTCACAGGAAGTGGTGTCACTTCCTGCTTCCGGCGGTGGCATGACGTCACCGGAAGTTTCGTCACCGGAAGTGACATCACTTCCTGTTTCCGGTGGCGCGCGCACACCCCTACCTTCCCCCCCCCAGGTGTCCCTGGCTGGCCTTCAGACATTATGGTCACCCTACTTTTAGCAGCAATCCACTCTTTTAAATGTTAGAGTGATGTTTTGGTGATGCCTCAGCAATAAAGAAATCAAAGCTTAACCCAAATCTGTTGGAAATATGTATCTGTTTTGTATGTCCTTTGCAATGTTCTAAAGTTCCAGTCATTATAGGGTTAACACTGTGCCTGATTCCCTATTGTCTGCATGACCTAGGTGTCAAGCGCACTCATTTATGTGATATATTTCTCTTCCTAGAGAAAGAGCAGGACACCAACTCTATATTGCTCCCCCCTTCTTTACAGCCAGTGGGTAAGTAATAAATCCATCTGGCCCTAGGATATTTATGCTACAGCCTGGCTGACATTGCCATCAAGTCGCCTCTTCCACAGGTTCACACAGACAACTCTTATCTTCCCCCAGGAAAAGTGTGAGAATGTTTGATGTTTCCATTAGCCTACATTCCTTAGTAATAAAATAGATAGTGGTTTAGTAGCCTTTGAACCCGTGACTCAAGTATGCATCTGTATGGTAACCTTTGATGATATCCTATATAGCAACTATGTAACTGTGTGTACGTCATTACTCCCAAGGCTTGTGTCCTTGGTACAGCTCCTGAGTTTCTAACAATAAAACAGCTTTGATTTAAAACAAAAGACTGGTTATTGAGAAATATCAGGGCTTGACACTAGGAAGAAGACACTGACTGCTGTCAATCAAGGTCTAGAAGCAGGAAAACCTGTTTTGTTTGTTTGGTCAGTTAGTCGGGTGATTTCCTTTGTTCAGGCAGAGAGGTCAAGAAGGAGGAGGAAGTGGTCTTCCATTAAGCACATGATCTTCTAGTGTAAGCATGTAGTTCTATAGTGTTTGTTGCTGTATCTCTAGGGTGGCCAGATCGTCCCGGTCACCCGGGAAAGTCCCGATTCTGGCCCCCAATTCCTGCCTCCCGGGTTGGCTATACCGGGACCATTAGAGATCCCGGTTGAGCCAGCGGGCCGCGCGCACGATCGGGAAAGACGGCGAGTGAGGGACCGAGCGTCCCTGCGCGTGCGCACGGTGGTGTGGTGGGCTCTGCGCATGCGTGGGGCCAGGAGAGTGGGCGGTGTAGGGCCCGCCACACCGCCGTGCACACGCGCAGGGATGCTCGGTCCCTCACTTGCCGCCTTCCCCGACCGCGCGCGCGGCCCGCCGGCTCCTCTCGCTAGCATAGGGCCCCGGCGGCAGCAGAGGGGGAGGCGGCGGAGGCGGCGGCGGCCATGGCCGGAGCGGGAGGCGGGCCGGCGACGGCGTGGCGGGAGGCCCCGGGTCGGTGGGCTCGGCCGCCTCCTCCTCAGTTGCCGCCAGCCCCGCCAGCAGCACCGCCAGCAGCACCAGCTGCCGCTGCGCCTCCTGGCCAGCCCGCCCACCCGGAGGGGAGGCCACGCCCTGGGAGAAGGTAAGCCGGCAGGCAGGGAGGGAGGGAGGGGGCCGAAAGCGAGGGGGGGTGGCTGGCGGGAGGGGACGGCTGGCCTTCCTTCCTTCCTTCCCTCCCTCCTCCCTTCCTTCTCTCCCTCCTTCCTTCCTCCTTCCTTTCTTCCTTCCTCCCTCCTTCCTTCCCTCCCTCCCTCCTTCTTCCCTCCCTCCCTCCTTCCTTCCTCCTTCCTTCCTTTCTTCCTTCCTCCCTCCTTCCCTCCCTCCTTCTTCCCTCCCTCCCTCCTTCCTTCCTCCTTCCTTCCTTCCCTCCCTCCCTCCCTCCTCCCTTCCTTCCTTCCCTCCCTCCCTCCTCCCTTCCTTCCCTCCCTCCCTCCTTCCTTCCTCCCTTTCTCCCTCCTTCCCTCCTTCCTTCCTTCCCTCCTCCCTTCCTTCCCTCCCTCCCTCCTTCCTTCCTTCCTTCCTTCCTTCCTTCCTCCCTTTCTTCCTTCCTCCCTCCCTCCCTCCTTCCTTCCCTCCCTCTCTCCCTCCCTCCCTCCCCCCTCCTTCCTTCCTTCCTTCCTTCCTTCCTTCCTTCCTTCCTTCCTTCCTTCCTTCCTTCCTTCCTTCCTTCCTTCCTTCCTTCCTTCCTTCCCTCCCTCCTCCCTCCCTCCCTCCCTCCCCCCCTTCCTTCCCTCCCTCCCTCCCTCCCTCCTTCCTTCCTTCCTTCCTTCCTTCCTTCCTTCCTTCCTTCCTTCCCTCCCTCCCTCCTTCCTTCCTTCCCTCCTATCCGATGTTCATGTCTTGCGGCTCTCAAACATCTGACCTTTGTTCTGTGTTGCTCTTTTGTTAAGCAACTCTGGCCACCCCTGGAGTAGACAATACTGACTTTGGTGGACCCAAGCACTGATTCAGTGTAAGGGAGCTTTGTGTTTGTGTCTTCTGGTGCAATTTTGTTCTCAAATCCTGTATTTACTTCATCAGTATATGGGATAAGGCACTTTCTCAACTGTGCTGCATAATGCAGCCTATTTATTTTGTCCTGTTTGCTCTGTTGGCTCTATCTGCGCCACCTTCATCACTTTCGGGGTGTGGATCCCCCAGTGGGGTGGTCTCCCGACTCCCTCCGCCGGCTGTTTCTGATAGCCCTGTGCCCCCTCTTTCATTTGATATGTGTCCCGTGCGGGTGCCACCCTCCCGCCGGGAGATGCCACAAAATGAGCCCCCTTGAGGCTTATGGCGGCAGGGCTCGGGGGAAGCGAGCTAGACTGCTGTTCTTTTGAGGGGTTATAGAGTGTTTCGAGACCGTCCCTGTGGCATCAGTCCCATCATTATGGGACCCAGGGGGCCGGCGCAGCGGCCCGCTGAAGCAGCCTGTCGGTCACTTCCAGGTTCCTGTCCTGCATCTCGACCTGTGTTATTAGTGACAGGCTGCTTCGGCGGGCCGCTGCGCTGGCCCCCTGGGTCCCACAACGATGAGACCAATGCCACAGGGATGGGCTCGAAACACTCTATAACCCCTCAAAAGAACAGCAGTCTAGCTCACTTCCCCCGAGCCCTGCCGCCATAAGCCTCAAGGGGGCTCATTTTGCGGCATCTCCCGGCGGGAGGGTGGCACCCGCACGGGACACATATCAAATGAAAGAGGGAGCGCAGGGCTATCAGAAACAGCCAGCGGAGGGAGTCGGGAGACCACCCCACTGGGGGATCCACACCCCGAAAGTGATGAAGGTGGCGCAGATAGAGCCAACAGAGCAAACAGGACAAAATAAATAGGCTGCATTATGCAGCACAGTCTCACTGGAATCTCACTGGAATCTGACTGGCTTCTCAGCGTGGAACCCGTTCTCTCTAGTCTTCTCACTTTGAAAAAAGTAAAAAAAGAGTTTTATTTAACTTTATTTCCCCCTTTCTCTCTCTATAAATAATCTTGGTGTTTCCGGCGGTGATATTTGGGGGATTTTTGGGGACATCACAGGAAGTGCTGTGAAGTCACTTCCTGTTTCCGGCAGTGGCATTTGGGGAAAATGATGTCATTTGGGGGAAATGATGTCACAGGAAGTGATGTCACTTCCTGCTTCCGGCAGGTGGCGCGGGGGAAATGATGTCACAGGAAGTGATGTCACTTCCTGCTTCCGGCAGGTGTGCAAGGGAAATGATGTCACAGGAAGTGATGTCACTTCCTGTTTCCGGCGGCGCGCGCGCACACACATTCCTTCCCCCCTCAAGGTGTCCCTGGCTGGCCTGCAGATATTATGGCCACCCTATGTATCTCCCACTACCCTTTCCCTGTAGTAATAAATATGTTTTTGCTTTTTCATGTTAAATGCCTCTCAATGATTATTTGATTCAGTGATCCATCGCACTGTTTGAGATAAAGAAATAGAATTTCAAACAGAAATCCCTAACAAAATCTTGGTTTCTTGTGTCTTCATTTGTGTGGGTAGTGGGCTCAGGTAGAAATTCAGACTGTGGCACAACTTGGCCGTGATGGACATAGGCTAGTCTAGTCTACTTCCAAGTTCTACCTTGAGCAGAATATCCAATGGCAATGCTATTCTAAACTGATTAAAGAACAGCATATTCAGCCACTCAGAAACAATGCTAGGGGTGAGATGTTATAAAAAGGACTTGAAATTGAATTCACTTTCATTTTTCATTCTCAGTGGATTGCAGGAAAAAAACAATGCTACATTTGACCTTTGTACAACAATAATAGAAGGAGTGTTAAAACACACTGTGTGTTGGATAAATAAGCATGTAATCCATCCGTTTCCTTAAATTACTTTTGATCTAACATCCATCTAAATGTCACTAGGAAAATAAATTGTGCAATGGCCAAGGACAACAGAAAAATATGCCATCTTTAAAGAAAGAGTTTTTTCCCCCTTTAGTTTTAATTCTCCAAATAAATGGGCTTTCCTCCATTTAAATATTTGGTGTGTACACTGATCGATGTCTTGCAATCTTTGGCCAGTATCAAGATGCTCCTGCAACTTGTGCCAAACAGAAATGCATATGTCACCATGATCTCTGTCATAGCATCCTTCAAATTATCTTTTTTTTTTTTCCAATGCAAGGCTTCTTTATTTCTCTGCTGGCCAGATTGGTGTAAAAAAAGATGCTCTGACCTTGCCTTGTCTCACCTCTGCATTGCCTGTCTGTCTGTCTGTGTGTGTGTATGTGTGCGCTATAGACCATGTTGTGTGCTGCCAAAGTGAGGCTCACTCTTTTGTTGCTAATCCAATGGCCTTGCAAAATATAGTTGCACCAGAAGAACATGGCTTCCACAATGCCACAAATAGAACAGTGCACTGAAGCTGTAAGTTTTGTGCAATATCCTGCAAATGTAGGCACCCTTCAAAAGAAACTTGTCACATCTTCTCATAGATGGTGGTGTAAAGTGCTGTCATGTCACAGCTGACTTATGGCAGCCCCACAGAGTTTTCAAGGCAGGCGATGTTTGCCATTGCCTGCCTTTACAGTGTGTCTCTGGACTTCCTTTCTGGTCTCCCATCCAAAGACTAGTCAGGGCCAACCCTGCTTAGCTTTTGAGACATGATGAAATCAGGCTAGCCTGGATTATTCGGCCCCGCCCCGGCCATGCGGCAAAAGCGGCTGCGCACCATGGGGCCGTCTTTTGCAGCCCCGGCAGGATCAGAGGCTGCTTTCCTGGGGATCCGGGAGTTTTGTGCTGGGCGGGGCTGAGGCTATAAGGAGCCTCGGCCTCGCTTCTCCCCACGCAGTTTTGGGGAGTTTTCATCGCGATTGGAGGCATGCTAGCTACCTCGATTGGGAGCTGCGTCTTGGTCCGACGGGGCCTTGCGGCCAGGGAGTTCGCTGCATCGGCGGTTTGAGGGGACGTCGTGGAGCTCACTGGCTACATCAGGGCTTTCGGGCAGCTAGTTTGCTCGGTGGGAGCATTAGCTTTCGGGCAGTGGGCCTGAGCAGGGCCAGGGATTGGCCGGTGGCTAGGTCTTGGGGGGCTGATTTGTATGGCTAGGCTTTATAGCCTTTTTCTCCTCTCCCCCCCCCCCCCCAATTTCTTCTGGTTATCAACCACCTATTTCCTGCAGAGTGCAGCAGGTGCTTTTAGGCTGATTAGGATGACTTGTGAGTGTCTGGACCAAGTGGGGAGTAATTGGGGGATAATTTACCTGGAGTGCTGGGAGGGGGACCACCAAGGAAGTGAGGGCTTTATTGTGATTGAGCCCTCCCCCCTCTTTTTGTCACCTAACCCCCCCCCTGCCCTCCTCTTGGGTGGGGGTTATAACAGCACCCTCACCCTGTGTTTTACATAATAATAATAATAATAATAATAATAATAATAATAATAATAATAATAATAATAATAATAATAATAATAATAATAATAATAATAATAAATTTTATTTATATCCCGCCCTCCCCGCTGAAGCAGGCTCAGGGCGGCTAACAGGACATGGTATATACCATGATTATTATACAAAGCAATTGTAAAATACGATTAATAAATACATTTAAAAACAGTTACATAAAATTTTTAAAACTACAAAAAGTTAAGGTGCTACATTCAGTAAGGTGCTACATTCAGTATTATTGGCAGTGGGGTGTTACCAGGGGCGGTTTAGCGAGGGAATGGGTCCTAAGAAGGGGCAGGGCCCTTCTAAGGGCAAGCAGCCGGCCAAGGGTGCTACAAAGCGCAAAAATCTGGACCCCCTGGGGGATGATCAGTTGGACAGCACGGTCATGAGGCAGGCAATTCTGGATAGGGTTTGCACGATAGAAAAGGATCAGGGGGCGTCCGGGTCGCAAGCTGTTTGGCAGGGGCGTCACAGCGCTACTGGGCTGTCAGGGGCTCTCACTTTTGAAAGGGAGTTGTTGTCCAGACTTTCTGTGTTGCAGGAAAATATGGGCTCCAGGTCAAGGCCTGACCGCAGCCAGGAGGATGATTGGGTCAAAGAGGGTGATGAACAGGAGGACGTAGAGGAGTGACAGCAGATGGCGCAGCCTTTCGCGGTCACTGTGACTCTGGCAGCTTGCGAAGGTAGGACGGCACCAACTCCTCAGCACGTAACCTGGCCATGGGGCATATGGGGCCCGAGTGTATCTTAGGGCCCTGGGGGGTCAGGACATGTGATCATGCCGGTGGAGCAAGGTGGTCCGTGGCCGCTCCCGGCTCAACTGGGACCATCATGGTCGGTGGGTAGCTTCCCGTTTGGGCGGGCGCAAAGCATGCAGGCAGGTTGGGGTCAGGTGCCCCCAGCTGTTGGGGGGGCAGAGGCTGCCCAGGGGTCGCCAGCAACAACTGTAGCAGCAGGAGTCCTCCCATGGGGAGGACAAATGCCGGTAGCCCATCCATTTGGTTGGCCTGCTGTGCCTTGCAATCCTTGGGGTTATCCACATAACCCATACGGATCCATCCCCTTTTTGTCTATCCCTTTCGGAGACCCAGCAATGCCTTTGGGTGACCACCTCACTCCTGCCACTAGGGAAAAGATTTTGAGGGGTGAATACGTGGATGTCTTCAGCCTCTTGTATAGGGAGTTAGAGAAAAAGAGTAAAGAAGAGATGGATGAAAAGGAAAAGGAAAAGCTCTGGCGTTGGAAGGTCGACAGAACCTGGGCTAATTGGCTTTCAGGTTTTCTCATCTATGCGGGGGTTATTGCTAGGGCACAGCCAAGTAGGGCGGCGCCTTTATTTCAGTACTGTGACATTATATATAGGGCCTATACTGACTTTGAGGGCGCGGCCTGGTTACAGTACGATGAGACTTTTCGCATGAGGGCGGCAATTAACCCGTTGTTGCCTTGTGACCAAATTAACCAACAGTTATGGTTACAGCTGATGGCCCCGGCTAAGCCCAACTTGGGGGACAGGGCGGATCCGGGAGTTTTGTGCTGGGCGGGGCTGAGGCTATAAGGAGTCTCGGCCCCGCCTCTCCCCAAGCAGTTTTGGGGAGTTTTCGTCCCACCCACCCACCCTGCAGTAGTACAGGTTCCCACCGGTTGCCTTATTAGGGGCCAGGTAGGAATTTTTTCACTATCACCTGATTTATTTATTTATGTATTTATTTATCTAGGATTTATATCCCGCCCTTCCCACTAGGTGGCTCAGGGCGGCTTACAACATATAAAACTAACATAAAATCTAAGATTAAGCATTAAAATTAACATTACATAATTTACAGTTAAAAATCTAAACATTTGTTATATACATACACATTAAAATCAGACGGCGGTCCTACAGCTACACTCATTGGTTACAAGTTCAGTATTTGATGTTCAGTGTTCGAAGTTCAGTACTCAGTGCTCAGTGCCGATTAGTTGTGGGCCAGCCGGAAGAGGGATGTCTTACAGGCCCTGCGGAATTGAGTAAGGTCCCGCAGGGCCCTTACCTCTTCCGGCAGCTGGTTCCACCAAGATGGAGCCATTACGGAGAAGGCCCGGTCTCTTGTAACTTTCAAGCGGGCTTCCTTTGGCCCGGGGACAACCAGGAGGTTTTGGGTTCCTGATCTTAGTGCTCGCTGGGGAACATGTGGGAAGAGACGGTCCCTCAGGTAGGCAGGTCCTAGGCCATATTTGGCCGTTGATGGTGTGTTTTTTGCCTACCTTATACTGCAAGCAGTGGTGTGGCAGTTAGGGAGGTAGGAATTTGGTCACTTGGCGGAATGAGCAAGGGGTTTAGACCTTGCCGGTGAGTACCCAGGCCTATGCACCTGTGTTGGGCAGGTGATCTGTAGGAAAGGCAGATGGGCTTTACGGCTTAATGTCATGGAATACGGATCAGATTTCATGCCTCCCCTTGGTCGCCCCCTTCTGGTGATCGGGGCGGGGGTTAAGGGGAGGGCATGTGTGGTCTGCCGGCCCAGTTCTAGCCACATTAGTATGGCTAGAGCTGGGGCCAGGGTGGCTCGCCCTTTTGTAGGACTTGGCGGGGTCAGGAGAAGACCTCAGGGCTCGTCCTATTACTGTTTACCTTGCCATGTTTAGTTATAGTTAATAAAGTGGCCCGTTTTCCCAATATTCTTGTCTGCCTCTTTTTTCCGTATGGGGGTGCAATTCAAGTCAGGGCAACAGATGAGACACTGAAATTGTCACAGGTACCCTTAGGGTGGAAGAAGGTATTGAACTTTGCTGAGTGGTGTGATATTTCCTCAAGAGAAATTTGAAGGATTCCAAATTTTGGACTCTCAAAAATAATTTAGCCACTATTTCTTGTTCAGGAAGGCCACATTCTCATTAGGTGTGTGCCTAAATTATATCATTTCTCAGCAGGCAAAAAAGGGCAAATAAATCTTTGTTACTAGCAACATAAATGAAATAGACAGGCACCCTTCCATTGTGCTTGAATCTAGATCCAGCTGACAACCTACATCTCTCTTGTTTTGAACTGCAATTCATTGACCCATCAGAAGGGAAGGCAGAGAGCAGTTCAGTAAGCAGTGACCACAAAGCCTTAATTGTTCTTGAATCCAACTTCAACCGAGAGCTCCTCCCATTTTCCATTTGCCATCCATGAGGCCATTAGAGGGAGGCAGGAGAGAAGCAGGTACCCCTCCTTTGTCTCTGAGGAACTCTTGGTATTGAATTATGATTTCAGGTCCTTTAAGCTGCTTTGTGAGCCACAGTCTGGCAAAAACTGGCAGGGTGATGGAAGCTGCCTGTCAAGTCACAGCCAACGTACAGTGATCCTGACCCTTTCAAGGCAAGAGATTAACACCTAATAATATTTTTTTTTATTTACTTTTGAGATGCTGTGTGGATTTCTGGTAATTCTCTGTTGTCTCCAGTAAGTGGGAATAAATGATGGTGACCTTATGGACTGCTGAGAAGATGGGCTTTTGGCTTAGAGTTGCCAACGCTTGATTGGGGAATTCCTAGAGATTTGGAGGATGGAATCTGGGGAGGATGGAGTTTGTGGAAAGGAGTGAGCTCAAAAGGAATGTGATATCATAGACTCCACTCTCCAAAGCTGCTATTTTCTCCAGGGGAACTGATCTCCATAGTCTGGAGATCATTTGTGATTCTCAGAGAAATCCAGGCCCTGCCTGGAGCTGACAACCCTCAATCTGGCTAGGGACTGGTGGTAGAGGGCTGCCTTTGAATTGCAGGTCTAGAGGTGCTAGTCAGCCTATTTTTTCCATGGGTTGGATTGCAGTTTCTATCAGACTATGTGAGACTATAGCACAGTCTGAATTAGATAGCTCCTCATCTGAATTTGTGTCAGGCTCTCTGGGTAGGGGCATGGCAATAGGACATAGTGGGGATCTTTCTCTGCACCTCCCTTGGGCTGGTGTGGAGGTCATTTCTCAAAAGAGGAAGCCAATGCATGCTTCTCATATATCTGTCCCCCTACATCTGTTACCCCTCCTTTGCACTTGATTCTCATCTCACACTGCCCATACTGGCCTAAATGCCAAAAATTTAAAAAAGTCCCAAATGTATAAGCATTTCTTTAAAAAAACAGATAACTAGACTAAAATGTCTTGGCACCTTAGGAATCTTCTTTTGCTGTTTTTAGATGCATAAATGTCCACTATGACTTCTTGCTAGCATGCCCTTGTCTTTTCTTAAAGACTTTAAGCAGATGCTGCTCTGCCCTCCTTTGCTTTCAAATCACTTGGTTTCAAGACATACCTTAAATCAATCAGGTTTCCTGCCGCTGATCAATAAAGAGAGCAACTGAAGAGCTTTCTAGCTTGGTGAATGAGCTTTAGAGCCATTGCTTCTACTCATTTGTCTCCTATATGAACCTTTCCACAGTAAAGAAGTCTATGAAAAAAATAAGTTTCAGAAATAAATAAGGAGCGATGAATGATGAGAAGCAAGTCTTGATTTAAAGGATCTTCAGGAAGGATATCCAAAACATTAGGGTTTCTATTTCACACACGTCTCTCCCCATTGCGTACGGTGGTCTCAGAACTGTGGGCAATTTCATATTTTGTATGTATTGCAGAATCCAATAAATTGGTACAATGGTCTAATTACGGGTGCAGAGGCATCCGTTACTGGATGCAAGCTGTGTATATTATACACCTCTGAATAGTTATGGACTTCCTGTTGTGGAATTCCTCTCAATTTGGCTTACATTCTGGGAGGAGGGTTTGCTTTCCCATCCATATAAGTCATAGCTTTTATCCCGGGAGGTATAGCTGAATCTTACTTATTGTACAGAAGGCTTCATGGAGAAAAATAGATGGATGATTGAGAAAGGAGTGATTGTTTTTCATGAAGAAACTATAGGTCTTGAGTTGCTCAGGAGAAAGGCAAGCATATAAATATTTTAAATCAAAAATTTGTATAAATAAATCATATATGTTCCATTCCTCTTTGGTTCCAGTTTAGTATGAAGAAAAATGTTTTGCTTCAAAATTCCTGTTTCATGTTTGCTTTTCCTTTCTGCAAATCAACTCTGTGAGTGTTTTCTTTTTTCTTCCCATCATTAGCAGGGCCCTCATGCTAACTTCCCGCACTGTTTTTGCAGTTATTATTATGTTATTTATGCATCAATTATGTACAAATGGTGCATAATGTATAAACAGCACCAAAATACTATAAAAGAAATAAATGTTTAGCAACAATAATGAGGACAATGGAATGCAACACAATGACAACATACAAAAACAAAATGAAAGAAACCCCCCCGAAGTATTAGTACATCCTTACCTGAATAAATCTTTGTTTTTTATAATATATTCTCTTAAATCCTGGCCTTTGCATCAGCCTAGGATCTGAGAGACCCAGGTGTGAATCCCCACTCTGCCATAAAAAACTCACTGGGTGATGCTGGGACAATGACGGTCTTTCAGCCTCCCCTACCTCACAGGGTTGTCGTTTTGAGGATAAAACAGTGGAGGGATGTGAGCTACTGGCATTAAAGTTGTGAGCTACTGCATAAATTAGTGTGCCAGGGCCCATCCTTCCTGAGCAGGCTGAGCTAAGACAACAATGTGTGAGCCAGAGGCAAAAACCTGTGAGCTAGCTCACATGAACTCAGCTTAGAGGGAACACTTATAAGGTGATCTGAACCCCCCTTCAAGAACAAAAAACTGGGTATAAAAACATAAAGAGTCTACTTTTAATATATTTAATTTTAAAATAAATAAATAAATAAATAAATAAAATCACGTGACTACTAAGACCCAGTGTTGGTTCCTATGATACAGGGTTCGGCCCATCCGCAGCCAAGCCGGCTTGCCGGCGCTCAGGCTGGGGGGCGTCTTTTTCCCCCTCGGAAGGAGGGAGGAGCATGGTCACCCCATATACGGGTCTTTGCTTGGGCGCGGAGTCGGGGCTATATAAGCCCCGGCTCCTGCCCTTCCCTACGCAGTTCTTTTTGGCTCTCTGAAGGAGAGCCACGTGCGGGTGCGGCGCAGACGAGGCCTGATTGCGGCGAGGGACCTTGGCACGGCGGGGACTGCAGCGAGTGCGAGCGGCGGCTCCTTTGTACTCAGCGAGGATGCGTGCGGTGGCTGGTCGGCGCTGGCAAGGCTAAGCTTGTTTTTATTTTGTCTGCGCTGCCGGGGCGGTTAGCAGCCGGGAGGCCGAGCGGGAAAAGCGAGCGTGGAGGCTATCGGCATTCCCCAGCCCCTAGGGCATTCAGGGGCCGATCCAGGGCGGCAATTTAGATGGCAGTGAGCTACGGCCACTCTCTCTTTCCCCTCAGAGCGAGGGAAGCGCGCAGCGGCCCCTTTTAGCGGGCGGTTCGCAAGCGGGGGGCCAGCTGCAAGGCAATTGCCTTTCATTGGTAGGGCCCGTTGGAGTGGGGCTGCAGCCATTTTGGGCCCATTAGACGCTGCGCTGCTCCCTTGGTGAGGATTTGGGCTTGTAGGTACCTTGGTGGGGGTGGATAATTGCCTACCCCCCTTTTCTTTGGCCGGGCAGCCTGAGCCCCCCCCCCTTCACTGGTTGCTGGAGGTGATGTGGTGCTGGGGCTCGTTTTTCCAGTCACCCCCCTCCCTTCCCCTTTGGGTGCAGGGAGCCGGTGGTCCTAGGGCGACTGTTTTGGGGCTGGGCTGGGCCTCTGGCCTTCGGACTGGGTCTCTGAGGGACGCCCCCTTGACTGTAACCTTCCCACCACCACACCATCTGGTGGTGGGGGAGCACAGAGGGAACCTTTGAGTGATTGCGGGCAGCAGACACTGCTATTTTTGCGGCCTGTGCTTTTAGAAGCACATAGGGTGGCGCCTAAAAAAGGGCAGGGCAAGTCCAAGGGCAAGCAGCCCGCCCGCCCACCCCGTGGGCGGGGTCAGCAGGGGACTCCAGTCGAGGAACCTGGCCAAGGTGAGCGGGTGAGGCTCGCCATTATGAGTCAGCTGGATGCCTTGGAACAGGATAGAGTTGCCAGGGGCGCTCCCATTTGGGAGGGGCGTCGCTGTGCCTCCAGCTGGTCGGCGCAGCTGACTTTTAAGTCAGAAGTGCTCGCACGTCTATCTGCATTGCAGGGTGGGCCATCTGAGCCTGAATCACCGCTTGAACCGGACCAGGAGGAGGATCCAGAGGAGGGCCCATCGAGTGCGGCAATGGGCGGTGGCGCATCTGGTAGCGGTGTGCAGCAGACCCCTGGAGGCGCTGGTGTCTTCCCGGGTGACGGTGGTAAGCCCCCTCTTCCGCCAGTTCAAGGGTGGCCGTGGGGTCCCATTCAACTTCCTCCCCCCCCCCCCGCCGGCTGCGGGTGGGGTGGCATGGGGTGCCGGGCAGCTGGGAGTTGTGGAGCAGCCAGGTCCTGTCCAGCCATGGGCTTGGGGTCTTTATGGAACAAGCCCACTGTCCAATTCGTTTTTTTCCCCAGTTGGCCAGCAGGCGTGCGCTGTGGTGCCGCCTGCTGCTCCTGCCTCTCCGTCCACCCCGGCATTTTGCCGTGGGGCGGTCAGCAGTTTGCCCAATTTCAGGGGGCATGGCCGGCGGCTCAGGGTAGTGGGTGGTTCTACCCCCCGAACCCTTATGCTAGCATCCCTTTCCACGTCCTCCCTTATGGCGATACCTCTTTGCCTTTGGGGGATCATTTGACAGCTGCTACACGTGAGAAAATTCTCCGTGGGGAGTATGTGGACGTGTTCGGCCTCCTTTTCAGAGAGCTCAAAAAGAAAAGTAAAGACGAGCTCGATGACAAGGAGGAGAAATTGAAGCGTAGGAAGGTCGATAGGTCCTGGGCAAATTGGTTGCCCGGATTTTTGATCTACGCCGGGGTCATTGCGAGAGCGCAGCCGGCTCGGGCGGCGGCCCTTTTCCAGTATATAGACATCGTCTATCGGGTGTATACGGACTTTGTCGGTGCAGCATGGCTGCAATACGACGAGGCCTTCCGTAAGAGGGCTGCCGTTAACCCTGGGATGCCCTGGGACCAAATAAACCAGCAGCTGTGGCTGCAGTTGATGTCCCCAGCAAAACCGAACGCTGGAGACAGGTCTGACAGTGGCCATCTAGTGCAGAAGTTGCAGCAACAACAGTCTTCTACAGGGGCCCGCGTTACCGCGGGCCAGCCGGTTCAAACCCGGCTGTTATGCTGGGAGTTCGCATCTAAGGGTGTGTGCCCCAGGAAACCCTGTAAGTTCCAACATGAGTGCCCACTCTGTAGCGGGGCCCACACACTTTCTGCCTGCAGCAGATCAAAGCCCAGAGCGGGCGGTAAGCGCCCCGGTGGCAGCGGTGGCGGTCAGCAGCCCCCTGGAAAAGGGGCCCAGCCCCATCCGCCTGACGGCACTCAATAGGTTGTTGAGTACATACCCGTGTAAGGCAGACGGCCGATACTTACAGGACGGGTTTACCTCGGGGTTTCGAATTCCATATCAGGGGCCTAGGGCCCCCTTCTTAGCTCCTAATCTACGTTCGGTTGTTGGGCTTGAGCATGTGGTTCGGGCAAAAATAGCTAAAGAATGTCAGGAAGGTAGGGTCCTTGGACCTTTTGATGCACCGCCGGTTCCCACGTTGAGGGTATCCCCTTTGGGGGTTGTACCCAAGAAGGCAGCATGTGAATATCGTATTATTCACCACCTGTCTTACCCCAAGGGAACATCGGTGAACGACACCATCCCTGAGGAGCTATGCTCGGTGCGCTATACTTCCTTTGACCAGGCGGCCAAAGTAGTACGGGGTTGCGGGGTTGGGGCTGAGATGGCGAAATGCGACATCAAGTCAGCATTTCACCTCTTGCCTGTCCACCCTGAGGATTTTGAGTTATTGGGTTTTTCCTTTGAAGGGAAATTCTATATGGATCGGGCATTGTCGATGGTTTGTTCTATATCCTGTGCTGCATTCGAGCGCTTCAGTTCCTTCTTGGAATGGGCGCTCAGGGACAGGACCGGGGTTAGTGATACGGCGCATTACCTGGACGACTACCTTTTCGTCGGTCCAGCGGGGTCTGAGCAATGCGCGAGGTTGTTGAACTCCTTTCAGGAGTTAGCCCTCGAACTCGGGGTGCCGTTGGCACACAAAAAAACCGAGGGACCCAGCACGGTTCTCACCTTTTTGGGCATCGAGCTGGACACTCTGCAGCAGACGTCACGTTTGCCGGAGAGCAAGGTCGCCGACCTTAAGGTGCGGTTGGCCACCTTGAGGAAACAGCGGAAGGTTTTGCTGCTGGAATTGCAAAAGGTTGTGGGCCACCTTAACTTTGCTTGCAAAGTGGTGGCCCCGGGCAGGGCATTTTTGAGGCACCTGTGTGACGCTATGGGCCGGTTGCGCCTCCCCCACCACCGGGTCCGCGTTACCGCTGGAATGCGAGCGGACTTGGAGATCTGGGATGAGTTTTTGGAGTCCTTTAATGGTGTTTCTTTCTGGAGGGAGGACCTGAAGATTGAAGCAGAGCTTCAGATCTCTTCAGATGCGTCCGATGCCAGTGGGTTCGGTGTATATTTTAGGGGACATTGGTGCGCGGAGCAATGGCCCGCGGAATGGTTGGACAGTGGGCTCTGTAGAGACCTGACATTCTTGGAATTTTTCCCCATTTTAGTGGCCGTTTGGCTTTGGGGGGAGCAGCTTGCCAACCATTCGGTCCTTTTTTGGTGCGATAACATGGCGGTAGTACATGTTATCAATTCTCTGACTTCTAAGTCTGTGTTGGTGATGAATTTGGTTAGGTCTTTTACCCTGCGCTGCCTCCGGTTGAATATTTTATTCCTGGCAAGGCACGTACCGGGTGTATGCAACGGGGTGGCGGATGCTCTATCTCGCCAACAGATGGTGCGTTTTCGGCAACTGGCCCCAGAAGCAGATCCATGGCCAGTGAAAATGCCCGCGGACCTCTGGCGTCTTGGGAAAAGGAAGCCGGTAGGGCCATTCAGTTGGCGCTAGCTCCTAGTACGAGGAGGGCGTACGATAGAGCGTCCGCTCAGTTTCGGGATTTTAGGAGTGCTGCTGCACTGCTGGATTGTTGGCCGATTCCAGCGGTGCACATTATGCAGTTCTGCGTGCACCAAAAGGAGAGAGGCTTGGGGCTGAAAACTATCAGGGGCCAACTTGCGGCATTGGCTTTTGTTAGCAAGGCCCGCAGTCTTCCTGAGTTCATGTGTGATTTTAGGGTGAGGAAGATGCTAGAGGGCTGGGCCCGGGAGCGGGCCCAGCGAGTGGACGACAGACAACCTATATCCCCGTCTGTCCTTCCGGGGTTGTTTGGGGGTTGGCCCAGTGTTTGTTCTTCTCCTTTTGAGGCTGTGTTGTTTCACGCTGCCTCGCTGTTGGCCTTTTTGGGGGCCTTGCGAGTAAGCGAGCTGGTAGTACAGTCTAAGGCTGATACTTCTGGGAGGGCGCTCCAGTCTGGGGATGTTAAAATTACTCATAGTCAGCTTGTTCTGACAATTCGCCGGTCCAAGACTGACCAGAGGCAGAGGGGATCCGTCATCACGATTGGCATGTGTTCCTTGCAGGAATTGTGTCCGGTTAGGGCTGTTCGTCGCTACGTCCAGCTTAGGGGTGACGTTGGGGGCCCTTTTCTTCGGCATGATGATGGCTCCCCTCTCACCAAATATCAGTTCTGGACGGTGACAAGGAGGGCCCTAGCTAGGTTGGGTTTAAAGGGCATCAAATTTGGGACGCATTCCTTCCGGATTGGGGCGGCCTCCACAGCTGCTTCAATGGGTTACACGCCCTCTGCCATCCGGCACATTGGCTGATGGCGGTCAGCAGCCTACAAAACTTATGTGCGTCCACTGGTCACCTAAAGGGTAGGTGGTTGGCGCTGTTGGGTCGCATTGTTGTTATCATATGCTGACAGTTGTTTGTCTTTTCAGGTGCTGGGGCTCGTGGTGTGAGACGTCGTGTTCTCATCTGCGGGCACAGCATGGTTTTCTGGGCTGCCCATTTCGCCAGACGGTCTCCAGTGGGCACCCAGCTTGGCCTCAGTGAGTGGGCTACTGTGGGGTGGCTGGGTCGTCGGGGGCTGCGCTGGCCCGGGATCATGCCCCTGTTGTTCAGGGAGCGGAAGGCACCACCTCCACACATTCTTGTCGTCCATTTGGGAGGGAACGACTTGGGGCTGCTGCGTGGGAAAGCTCTCTCCCAGTAGGGGTTGGCTGACCTCCACGAAATTTGGCAGAGGTGGCCTGGGGTTATTCTGGTATGGTCGGCAATCCTGCCGCGTAGGGTGTGGAGGCATGCCATTTCGCCGGGTGGAGTTGAACGCGCTAGGCACAAGGCCAATAGGGCCATTCAGAAAGCTATGGAAGGGGGACTGGGAATCTTTCTCCCGCATCCGGCCATACGGGTAGAGCAGGCTGACCTGTATCGGCCTGATGGTGTTCATCTATCTGAGTTGGGCAACCGGGCCTTTTTAGACGAGATACGGCAGGGTTTGCGGTTGGCTCTGGGCCACCTGTTGGGGTGCTAATGCCTAAGCAGAGGCTTGGCATTGGCGGTGGCTGGAGGAGGTTTGGCCACAGGGTTTTCCAGGGGAGCACCTATGGCCTAGCACTGTTGGTGCGGTGGTCTGTATGAACCATAGATGGGCTACACGGCTCAGTGCGGGGAATGCAGATCACAGGGAGCCTCACCTACAACAACAACAACAACAAAAACAACAAATTTTATTTGTATCCCGCCCTCCCCGCCGGAGCAGGCTCAGGGCGGCCAACAACATAGTTCAGGGTTGAATTATACAAATGGATAAAATTACATTAAACATTATAAGCATTTAATTAAAATCTGGTTAAGTTTTAAAATTAAATTAATTAATTTTTAAAAGTGCTAATGCTATTTTAAAAGTGCTAATGCTATGTTTACCTGGGCGGATCTTTCCATGGGGATTGATGCTAGCCCAGGTGGTGAATGGCTGGAGGCCTGGCCGCTCAGCTACAACCCGAATACGGCGGGCTTGTGCTGGGGGCAGGGTGGCTCGCCCTTTGGACAAGGCGGGGTCCAGGGTTGACCCCAGGGCTTGTCTGGTTCAGGTTTTCATTCCTGCCAGTTACAGTTAATTAATTGTTTAATAAAGCGGCCCGGTTTAAAACCCAACACTTGTGTCTGCCTCTTCATTCCGACTGGGGGGGCAAGGTTAGGCCCCTCCCCAGCCAAGCCGGCTTGCCGGCGCTCAGGCTGGGGGCCGTCTTTTGCCCCCTTGGAAGGAGGGAGGAGCATGGTCACCCGATATACGGGTCTTTGCTTGGGCGCGGAGTCGGGGCTATATAAGCCCCGGCTCCCGCCCTTCCCTACGCAGTTCCTTTTGGTTCTCTGCCCGCCCACCCTCCCTCTGGCAGTACAGGTGTATGCCGGTCGCCTTATTAGGGGCCAGGTAGGAATTTTTTCACTTCCACACAATTAGCTCACGTGGGGGTGTTTTTTGCCTACCTTGTACTGCCTAGTAGTGTTAGGACTTGTTATTGGTATTTGTTATGGTCGCAGGCTGGAGAAGGTTTGGCCACAGGGTTTTCCAGGGGAGCACCTATGGCCTAGCACCATTGGTGCGGTGGTCTGTATGAACCGTAGATGGGCTACACGGCTCAGTGTGGGGAATGCAGATCACAGGGAGCCTCACCTGGGCGGATCTTTCCATGGGGATTGATGCTAGCCCAGGTGGTGAATGGCTGGAGGCCTGGCCGCTCAGCTACAACCCAAATACAGCGGGCTTGTGCTGGGGGCAGGGTGGCTCGCCCTTTGGACAAGGCGGGGTCCGGGGTTGACCCCAGGGCTTGTCTGGTTCAGGTTTTCACCCCTGCCAGTTTAATAAAGCGGCCCGGTTTAAAACCCAACACTTGTGTCTGCCTCTTCATTCCGACTGGGGGGGCAAATACCCTGACCTAGATGGCCCAGGCAAGTCCAGTCTTGTGAGATCTTAGATTCTAAACAGGGTTGAATGGGAGACCACCACAGAAGTCTGGGGTTGCTACACAGAGGTAGGCAATAATAGCTATCTTCAAAACCCTACAGAGTTGCCATAAGTCAGATGTGACTTGACAGCAGTATTTCCCTCTGCCACCATGATAACAGATGCTGACAGACAATCTACAGTAGGTTGTGCTAAGGTGAAAATATCATGTCCTGATCTCTGTGTTAAGTGCCGACAAGTCTATGAATTAATGTTCTCCAAAATGTCTTGAAGAAGAAGATGATGGTGGTGGTGATGGTGGTGGTGGTGATGGTGATGATGATATTGGATTTATATCACGCCCTACACTCTGTATTTCAGAGCAGTCACAATCTCCTTTACTTCCCCTCACAACAGATACCCTGTGAGGTAGGTGGGGCTGAGAGAGCTCTTACAGCAGCCCTTTCAAGGATAACTTCTATGAGAGCTATAGCTGTCCCAAAGCCATTCCAGCAGCTGCAGGTGGAGGAGTGAGGAATCAAACCTGGTTCTCCCAGATAAGAGTCCGCACATTTAACCACTACACCAAACTGGCTCTCATTCTCATTAAAAGTCATTCTTAGGTCTTGCAAACTGAGGGTTACAGCTTCCTTGATACAGTCAATCCATCTCATGTTGTGTTTTTACTGCTGCCTTCAACTTTTCCTGCCATTATTGTCTTTTCCAGTGATTATTGTGTTCTCATGATGTGACCCAAGTATGAGACCCTCATATGGTGGAACAGGCCTGTTCTGGCCAGCAGGCCATGTTCCATCCTGCCATCCAAGGATTTCCCAATACTTGGGGAGGCTTCTCTTTGTCTCTGGTAACATACCACCACCAGCTGACCTTTGTAGGAATTGCTTGTTGGGAGGCTCAGGACTCCCAGCTTCTCTTCCAAGTTCTGAGGCCTTGTCTCTGTGTCTCCTGCTCCCAAGGCCTGATCACAATGGGGATGATTTACTGCCTTGTGTACTCCTGGAGCTTGCCAACTGACTGCCTTCCCCTAGTGCCCCTTTTAAAATAGTGTGTCCAAGACAGTGGAGGTTTGTGTGGTACAGAGAACCACTACCACCACCCAAAGTTATAAACTATTTATTAAAGAGAAAATGTTCACAAGCATACTTTTAACACCATACCAGATTTAGCAAGGGATACTAAGAGAAATGGGTAAAATGTAATTTTTCTGTCCCTCTGTCTATACATGCCCTATCAGATGTTAAAATATATGATAGGCACCTTATTTTAGGAAGTTACTGAACTCTACAGAGGTTACAATACCTTTAAGTTACCTTCAGTTCCTCAGGTCAAGACATAGTCCAGACCTCCTCTAAGAGTTCTGTTTGCACTGGTGGACTAAGCAGAAAAGAGCCCTTCCTCCTTCCTCCCCTGAGTTTTATTATCTATCTTTTCCCTACACACTGACCAGGTCAGGTCCAGTCAGAGAAGATTTTCCTGGAGATTCATCCTAGAGTTCCTTCCTGAAGTATCTCTAGTATTTAATTCCTTCACATCTCTGTTCCCTGCTTAGAGGGAGGGGACTGGACCCTCCTATTGTTTTTAGCTAGACTTAGTACATTTCTTAAGAGCTAGTTGAAGTGATCCTGGAAAGCCAGTGACTTACTTCCTGCTCTCTGCCTGTTATCTGCCCAGGGGTGGTAGTATTTTTTAAACACAAATGTTTTGCTCATTTCAACCTCCAAAGAAATAATGCATTTCTTCACACTTCAGTTCAAGCATGATTTATTAGTCTAGAATGTTCTGGTTTACATGATTATAATAAACTTTCTGATCTGGTACTAGCTTCAAATGGAATTACTTAACAAAAGTAAGCAAAATAAATTGTAAAAAAATGTGTGTAGCGCTTAAGAATAAAAGAATATAATTGGCATCATAATCTATCAGTCATAATTATCATTGTTAAGAGAAATTCTTGTAATTCCTCCTTACCTAATTTCTCCTGGAAATCCAACAATTTTTTTTAGGAATTTGGAATCAGTTTCTAATCAATTCTGTTTTTTATCAAAGAAAAAATCAAAGAGAGGAGGGGCAGGAAGGAAGATTTCACAAAACTTCAGTGTCCCACTCTATAGATGTTCAGGGGCAGGCAATGTCTTCCCTTCCTATATTCTTGTTAGAGCACCACGCTGTGGTATGTAACATAAAACAACTGCAAGGGCCAAATTTACAAAAGGGTTGATTTCTCTACAAAGAGAAAGGGAAAGGAAGAGAAGTCCCTTTTTAAAAAATAAGGGGGGAAAGGTAACATGAAGACTCAATACTGAGTCTGTTCGTGGAGAGGGCAGGATATAAATCCAAAGTAAATAAAATAAAAATAAATAAATAGTTATATTGAGGAAAGCAAATTTTGGAAATTTGGCCCCGTCTGGCCATGCCGCAACAGCGACTGAAGGTGGAAGAGCCGCCTTTTGCCTCCCTGAAGGATCAGGAGACTGATAAGGCTTCCTGGGAATCCAGGGAACTGTGTGGGCAGAGCGCTGGGGCTATATAAGCCCCACCCCTGCCCAGATCCACGCAGTTGTTTTGGCTCTCGGCCCACCCACCTATCCTGTGATAGTACAGGCTTTGACTGGTTGCCTTATTAGGGGTCAGATAGGAATTTTTTCACTCTCACCTGATTGGCTGTTGGTGGGATTGTTTTTCACTTACCTTGTACTGCTGGTAGGGGTGGGTTGTTAGGTAGGTAATATGGTTAAGTTATTTGGCCACTTGGAGGAAGGTTAAGGGGTTAATCAAGTTCTGGTGAGCACCCGGGGCTATGCACCTGTTGAGTGCAAGTGATCTGCAGGAACGGCAGATGGGCTGTACAGCTCAATGCCGCATAATGCGGATCGCAGGTAAGTTGCCCCTCCCCAAAGCGGCTCCTTCTGGTGGGGGGGGGAGGTCAGGGGTAGTATTGCCCTAGTCGGTCCAGCATGAGCCATATTAATGTAGGGTGGCTCACCCTTATTGGACAAGGAGGAGTCAGGGTACAACCCCAGGGCTTGTCCAATGTAGGTAGCCCTTACCGTGCTAGTTTATTTAGTTATGTTTAATAAAGTGGCCCGTTTTACTCCAACGTACTGTGTCAGCCTCTTTATTCTGACTTGGGGGGCAAAAGAAATCCCTCATCTCATGAGAATATTAAATTAAAGTATATATGAGTTGACATTCTATTATGATTATGATCAACCAGATTACTCTGGCAACCAGTAGTCCACCTCAGGGCATGAACACTGCAGCTTACCTCTGCTGCTGGTCTCGATATCAGTTGTTTGGAGATACCACCACCTCTGAACATAAGCCTCTATTTAACCAACATGGCTAATCACCAGTGATAAACCTGACTTTCTTGCATTTGTCTAGGTCATTTTAAAAGTCAAGAAAGTTGATCTTTGGGATGTAGAAGGATATAGCATAGCCTGATTTCATCAGAAGCTAAGCAGGGTCAGTACTTGGATGAGGGAAGGCAGACTTTAAGAGGAAGGCAATCACAAGCAACCTCTGCTTTATCACATGCCTTGAAAACTTCATGGGGCTGCCATAGTTGGCTGCATGTAATGTAGGGTCTAAGGTTGATGTGTTGTACCCTAGGATATTAATGTTCCCTCTGAATGGAAAAAAGCCAAAACACATTCCTACCCAGGCTCTGTACAGGGAGAACCTAATTAAGCAATTTGTGTGAATAGTGATAGCCCCAATGTTATAAATGATGGGTGCCTCATGAAAAAAGCCTGTGCTGTATTGTTTTTGATGGTTTATTTTTAAATGAGTCTTACTTTGTATTTTCGCTGTTGCATTTTATAATCCTGGGCAATTACAAGTTGGGAAGAATTCTTAGCCTCCCAGAAGGGCAAGATAACCTCAAGGCATCTATTGAATTGCTCAAGAACACAGTGGAAAAATCATTAAAGTTACGGATGACATATACAAATGAGTTTCACTTTTCACTGTGTGTGAGCTCTTATGGCAAAAACTCACAAGAGTGCATGTTTTCGGAATACCTGAAAATGAATATTTGAACCCAGTAATTAATCTCTAACTTTTGTCCGTGCACGTGTCAAAAGAAATGTATGCTTGCATGTCTCTAAGTCACTTATCAATATTAACATTGGAGTTGAATGATTACAACACATAAACTTAATTTGTTAGAAGTGATACAGAGATGCACAAATTGACTGATTGATTAAATTTCTGTATCAAAATAATTCTGAAGGGGGGAATAATTATTTTGGAACACCAACAAGCTCCCCCCTCACACACACACTTTAAAATATCTGGATTACAGTGCTGCAGCATTTAACTGTCATTTTCAAATATTTTTTCTCATTTGAAAAGGTAGTTTTTGGTCATGTATCTGTCTGGCTGTGTTGTCTATCCCTTTACTGCCTTCCCTTTCCCAAACATACTTGGACAAGGAAAGGTGGTTTAGATTCTGCCACAAACAAATATTTCCTATTATTAGTTAGTTTGTTAGTTTATTATTTAATTTACAAAACTAAATTAAAAAATTGGTTAGGGAAGAGAGATCAATGAGGAAATGCTAAATAATAATAAAAAAGTCTTTCCCCACTGGTGGAAGATGGCAACAGAAGAGGACAGATGAATCTACTTGGAAAAAGTTCTTGAGCTTTGGCGTCATGACCGAGAAGGCCCTCTTCCAGGGTACCACCTGTCTAATCTCAGAAGGCAAGGGAACCTGAAGCAAGGCCTCTGAAGATGACTGTGGTGGTCAGGCAGGTTCATAAGGGATTAGGCGGTCCTTCAGGCACGTTGATCCCAATCCATATGGTCTTTGAAGATCAAGACCAGCATCTTGAACTGGGAGCCCGTGTACATTTCTCAAGGCCAGAGAGATATGACCTTATGACTTCAGTCAACATGTTGACTGCAGCATTCTGTACCAGTTGAGGTCTCCAAATGCTTCTCAGAGCTGCCCCACATAGACTGCATTGCAGTTATATTTACAAGGCATTGCAGTAATGTAATCTAGATGTAACCAGGGCCTGCACCACAGTGGTCAGATCTTTTCTGCCCAGTCAAAGCTGATAAAAGGCACTCCAGGTAAGGATACAGCTGCTCCATGCTTATCCAGGAGTAGGCCTGAGTCCATAAGCATCCCCAGACAATGGACCTGTTCCTTCAAGGAGAGTGCCACCAATCCAGAACAGGTGGCACCTTAAATCCAGGATCAGGCCTTCCACCCGCCAGCAGCATTTTTGTTTTGTTAGGTTATTTTCCAGTTTATTAGCTCACATTCATTCCAAAACTGCCTCCAGGCACTGGTTCAGGGCTTCTGCACTCTCCCTCAGCATTCTTCCTATATGTATATTCCCCCTTTGTCCAGGCTCAGGATGCTCTAAAAGTCTTCTAGAATAACTGAGACTTGCCAGAAAACCAGGACAGTAGAAGCTTCCCCTGACCTATTCTGGAAGCCTGTTCCAGAAACAGGAGCAACCACTGAAATCATATGTATCACTTCTCCAGTCTAAGCATATTGATTTCAATCACATGGTGAAAGTCTTTGATTAACAATATGGCATTCAGGTATGGGGTGAGGCAAAGCATCTCCCTAACAGATTGGGTTGCCAGGTCCCTTCTGGCAGCTGGCAGGGGATGGGGTGCTGGCAGTTTTATCTGGTGTTCCAGCGACATGCCCACATGACTTCCAATGTGACAAGGATAAGATAGATGTCTATTAGAAAATACATATTAGTGAACCTATAATCTAATTCTTGATTTTATAGTCAGATCTGGAAACTCAATAGTACTGCAAATTGTGCAAGAATTCGCTTGAATTTAGCCCACCCATCTATTTTGCTTGCTCTTGCCTGTAAAAGCCATTAGAGCCTCTTATTTCATCAGCTGGATTTCCTGGACAACAAGGTTAAGATAGTCTTGATTCAGGACAGAGAGAAAGGACTAGATGACATTTTAAGGCATTTCTAAATTACTCTATGACACAAGCACTGTTTTCAAAAGACATTTAGACCAGGACTTTTGCACAGCCTGCAATTAAGCTTTCCCAGTAATCATTTTATTTACTCTTCTTAAACTTCCCTTTTATGTCATTCTTGACCATGCTCTTTGGGGATTTAACTTTGAGCACTAGAGCTGTAATCTCCTCAATTTCCAGAGATTTTATTCATAATTTTAACATGGATGTTTCTCTTGACACACTAAGGTCTCATTTCTTATGACCTGCATTGTAAATGGCTTTGTAAAATCATGAGTCAATCTTAATGGAAAGACATAATTCAAACACCTTTTATTGATTAAGTAAAAGTTAATATGGAAGTACAAGAACACCACTGGGCACCAAACAGGTCATACTTGATTATTTCATCTTCAATTTCTGTCTGAGATTGGCAGTTTATTTTATGTGCATAGAGAAAGAACATAACCTGCTTAGGACAATGGATGGGCTTAATATGTTTGCATTTGTTGTCAGGTTGATCATTGTTTTCACACCTCTATCCCACTGCTTTCTGGCTATGATTGGGTGCATTCACACTACACTAACCAATGTGTTTTCATCTGGATTTTTACTGTGTAAGAATAGCAAAAATCCAAATGTAAAATGCTTTAGTTAGTGTAGTGTGAATGCACCCATTGTTCTACAAACTGTGAAGTTACCATTCCCTTGGTTTTCTTCCCCCTTCTCTGAGCTAAAAAAGTGTAAATTCAGTGATGTTCAGGACTCCAGCAAACTTTATTTTCATGACTGTAGCCAGCAGCTCAACCATCTGGTGCTGACTGCTGAACCATTTGTATTATTACAATGCAAGCTGGAGGCTGATAAAGAATCATTGGAGGGGGAACAGGAGGGGATAAATGATCTGAAAATTCCCTCCGACCCATAACTCCCCTTATAGAATATTAAGAGCTCAAGCAAGTCAATCCCCTGCTGATTTTTCTTTCTTCCCTTTAGCTGATGCTCAGCTGCTCACATCATTCCAAAGGCAACAAGAATACTTCATCCTCCTCATGAAGCCATGGGGAGAGGGAGACTTCTTTTAAATTTCCAAACTATATATTTTTGGAAACCTAAGACGTTCCCATGGGATGTGGAATGGTATAGTATATAGTCCAATCTCAACAAATCTCAGAAGCTAAGCAGGACTGATACTTGGATGGGAGACCACCAAGGACGTCTTTGGAGAGGAAGGCAGCAGCAAACTAACTCTGCTTAATCACTCGCTTTGGAGGCCCTATGGGGTCACCACAAGTTGACTGCAACTTGATGGCACTTTAGAGATGCACACAGGAAGTTCCCTGAATATGCACAAACTCCAACATGGGGTTCTTTGGCTCCATCTCATTCTTACTTTGCTAAGGAACATTTTCTGGATTCTCAGTCACTTTCTGATACTGAACCTGAAGAAAAGCAGATCCATTTGTACAGGGCTTTTTTTTGTAGCAGGAACTCCTTTACATTTTAGGCCACACCCCCTGATGTAGCCTTACAGGGCTCTTAGTGCAGGGACTGCTGTAAGCTCCAGGAGGATTGGCTACATCAGGGGTGTGTGGCCTAATATGCAAAGGAGTTCCTGCTACAAAAAAGCCCAGCATTTCTACACACATATTACTTTATATGTTAAAAAAAAAAACACACCACATGGGGAGATCTACTTCAAATCAGTCAACATGACAATTCACTACATTACTATACTATATTACTACAAACAACTGTAAAGAATATCTTTGTGAAATGTTAGAAACTATCAGAACAGTGACTTGCTGCACATGAACCATTCACCATGGCAACAGCTGCCCTGGTGAGTGATTTAAAATGTCCATGTGGCAGCAGTCATTTGCAACCCTTAATTTGTTTTAATTGATAGGTGCTTCAAATGAGGGGGGAAAGCACCAAAGGAGTAAAAATTAGGAAGATGCATTTTCAAAATGACTATCCAACTCCTAACAAACATTCTCAGTGAGTTCAATTCCTTTCCCCAATGTTTCTGCTTACCTCTGTAGCAGAGTCTTCCTTTGACAAGAAGCTCTCCTGCTACTGGAGCAGTCTCTTGTGTTCAGGATGAAGCTCCTTACACTGGAGGGAAATGTTGATGCTAGTAGAGAGATTGATGGGATCCAACTTCATCTTTAATAATTCTCCACAGCAGGGCTGGCCCTGCCACTATGCAAACTAGGCAATTGTCTAGGGTGCTGGCCTTCTGGGGGCACCAAATTGGGCACACCCCATGTGACTCGGTGATGTTGTCAGTGTAAGGGGTGCACCAGAAGTTAGCCTTGCCTAGGGTGCCAGTCAGTCTAGAGCCAGCCCTGCTCCACAGGAAAACAAAGTGTGAAGGAATGCAAATAATTAATATGGGGTTTTATTAGATAAAAACATTGGAAGTACCTGATGCAATGTCCCTGTACCTCAGACAGAAGTCTAAGCCTGGTGATGAAATTCTCTAATTAATAAGTAAGAGTGGGAAAAAACCCCAAAACACCTGGATTAGAGTTGCTATCATTTTTAACTAAAACAAATTAAAAGCTAGTTACATTTCTTGGCATCAGCATAAATACTCACACATTCTAAGTGCACCCCTGCAATATCACCTCCGTTCAGTTTTTTTCTGTGTGTGTGTGTGTGTTTGGAAGCCCCAGTGCATACTATCAGTCTTATTACAGGCATACTTTTCACAATCAAAGTACTGTGATTTTTCTTCTTTTTATAAATTGAAATAGAAGTCCAATATGATGCATTGTCTAGCCAGAGGCTAATAAATACTTATATCTGTATAAACATTTAAAGTCACTATTGTTCTCTTGCTAAACATTCTTTCTTATTTTAGAAATTCCTTTCCTTTGCAAAGGAAAAAAAAATATTTCTTAGGGGCATTTTATAATGAATGGCTTAACGTACTATAATAATAATAATAATCGTTTAATTTATATCCCGCCCTCCCTGCTGGAACAGTGGTTCTATCTAGTGGTTCTTCTTATGTGTTGTTTTTAAAAGGGGGGAAATTGATGTAAGTTGCACCAAAGGAGGGTTTATCAGCAATTCTAAAACTGTGGTACAGAATGTCCCACTTGGGTCCCTTCCTCTTTTCTTTATCCAAGCCATTATTCTTGCATATCAGATTGCCTTTGAATAAATCACTGTCTTAAATGATTGAATTAAATTATATTACACTCTCATGTTTTAAAAATCCTAGAATGACAAACGTCTTCTGTCTGTCTGCACTGTTATCTGACATGTGCACTTATGAAGTTTTCTGATACTGTGTCAGCAGCAGTTCATTTTAAGAAATCCTTGACAGTTTGGCCAGCAAATGTGCATTCTCAAACAACCAGAGGAAAAGTTGTAGCCAAATCAGACTGCATTCTCAAGCAGCCAGAGGAAAAACTGTAGCCAAATCAAACTGGCATTCTTGACGCTTCAAATTTGTAATTTCAAACTTGATAAATCTATAAATCTACCTATTTGGCACAATAGCCAAATATAACTTCCATATACAGAGATACCCATGTCTCAGTGAGTTCTGCATAGATGCACTGAGGCCAGCCTAGTGACTTTTGGGGATGGGTTTAAGAGCCCCGTGGCACAGAGTGTTAAAGCTGCAGTACTGCAGTCCTAAACTCTGCTCATGACCTGAGTTCAATCCCCGGCGGTAGCTGGTTTTCAGGTAGCCGGCTCAAGGTTGACTCAAGCTTCCATCCATTGGTAAAATGGGTACCCAGCTTGCTGGGGAGAAAGTGTAGATGACTGGGGAAGGCAATGGCAAATCACCCCATAAAAAGTCTGCCGTAAAAACGTTGTGAAAACAACGTCACCCCAGAGTCAGAAATGACTGGTGCTTGCACAGGTGACTTTTCCTTTCCTTCCTTCAGGCCACAATCCAAATTATAAATAAAAGAGTATTTCCTTTCCAGGCCTGGAAAGAGGGGAGAGGCCAGCTGTATTACTTGATAGGGCAAATGAGGGGGGGGGGGGATCCTGTGGTCCAGGATCTTTTCTGCAAAAGATTAAGGAGGGATGACGTGAGATTTGGAACAATCCTGATCTGATCAGGAGGGAAGAAAACCCCCTTGTCACTTTGGAAATGCTCAGTGGTTGATTTTGTGTTCCTGAATTGTAAGAGGACAAACATTTGAAGGACAAAACAGTCTGTGATTTCTAGATATCTCCTGCATAATTTCATAAATGGGAGGAAATGTCTGTCATTACTCAGCCTCTCATTGACAACATTCTAATAAGTTTCTAGTGGACTCCAGAGGTCTTGAAAATACAGCTTCAAAGCCACTTATCTAAGGATTAGTCATCGATGGTGCCCTATCATTGTTTCCTCTGTGTGATGTTATCTGTGGAAGGCTACCAACAGGTTATTTCCTCTAAACCAGGGAATTCAAAGAGGGCTCAAATCTGGCCCCGAAGAAACTTCCTTCTCCTTCTTGCTTTTCCAGAGCTGTTCCAGTCAATGTTCCTTGTAAGCTGCAGAGTCTTGTGACCAAAAATTCTACTTTGTGAGCTACTGGCATTAAAGTTGTGAGCTAAATGATTGTGCTCTGAAGCCAATTTTCCCGAACTAAGACAAAAAGGTGTGAACTGAAGGCTAAAAATATGTGAGCTAGCTCATGCTTTATATATATATATATATATATATATATATATATATATATATATATATATATATATATATATATATATATATATATATATATATATGTTATTCTATTTAGTCCATTACAACAAATATTTGTATTTCCAACACGCCCTTCCTCCCTCCCCCCCAACCTTTACTCCTAGTCTCTTCACCCCAGCCATGGGCACAAAGTCTTAGTCTTCCACTGAATGTCCGTCCTTCCTTCTATCGCTGTCCATTCTAGGTAGGTCTTCCAACTGGTTGTAATTTCCTTGGTTTTCACATCCCATGTTGTCTCCTTGTTAAGTACCGCCACAATGTCTGACTGTATAAATTCAAACAAATAATTGTGCCAGATTTCTACTGTCCATTTACTTTTGTCCTTCTAACCCAAAGCGATGACCGCCTTACCCACCAATACCATAGCCTTGACTAAATTTTGCATACTCCTGTCTATTATCGGGCCACCTATTGTGCTTACCAACATAAGATTAAACTCTATGGTTAATGTTATATTGCATACTTTTCTGATTATTTCTATAATTTTGTTCCAAAAGGTCTTTACTACCGGGCATTCTCACCACATATGAGCATACCAACCTTTAGAAAATTTACAATGCCAGCATAGTGGACTCAATCCTGGAATCATATTAGCTAATTGTGCTGGGGTCTTATACCATTTTGTAAGAAATTTATATTCAAGTTCTTTAAATTTAGTTACTTTGATTTCTTCTATTCCTTTCTTAATTTTTTCCACTGTCCTCTCTGATATCCAGCCCTCCTGGCTCCATCTCCTCTGTAAATACTCTACTATTTTTCCTTGTTTTCTATCATCCTTCTATATATCTTCCCTACCAAACCCTTTTTTCTGCTTTGCCATTTCTTTGTATAGTACTTCCATTGGCATGTCTATCAAAAAATCTTCATTTTCACTAATCTTTTTTACTGTCTTGTATAGCCCAGCTACTTTTAACCAATATTGTTTTCCTATTTCTTCTGTTATTTCCTGAAAGGGTTTAAGATTTCCACTTCAAAACATGTCTTCCACTCTGCAATAACCTTTGAGATTCAACCTTTCCCACCAATTAGTTTCTTGCACTTCCTCATTGACAGTTTCCAGGGGTGCCCATCTAGAAACTCTTCCTAACCAATGCGGCTGCCATTTCTTGTAAACCTCTAATGAAGCTCTTCTAGGGCCTATTGTTAATTGTAATATTCACTAGGGTAACCCGTTTACCTTCCATTTTAAACTTGACTAATAGGTATCTACCTTCCTTATCCATTAATGTTTCAGTATCCTCTACTGTTAAGTTCTTATGGATCAAGGTTGCCACCCCCCTGGCCTTGGAAGTCCCTCTAGCTTCTGCTAAGACCCGCCAATACGGATCTTTTATTAACGGTGTTCTATCTTTTTTTTTTTTAAATGTGTCTCTTGTAGACACATCAAATCTAGCTTTTGTTCTCTAGCTAATTTAGTTAACCTATATCTCTTAAGATTCGATGTTAACCCATTTACATTCAGTGAAAGTATTCTTAATGACCTATCCATTTTCTTTCTTTTTTACTCATTGGCCTCCCTGGCTGTGGGTGTTTATTTATATATATTAGGAAATACCTTCTCTCCCCCCACACACCCTGTGGTTGAGACAGAAATGTGGATGAAAACATCATCCTGTCTCCCACCTTCCAGAGTGTATGCATCCCTAATTCTTCCCCTACATATCCTTCCAGATAGTTAGCTCATTAAACTCTTGTATACTTCCCTTTATGAGCTATCCTCAAGAGAAGCCGTCCTTCGCCTTTTATCGAGCCTGCTTGATGCTCCTTCTCCTGGATCATCAGGTGTCTCCATGGTTTCCTCTTCTCTGTGTACACTCAAGTCGTCTGTGGCAAGTCCCAATCTTCTCAAAAGTTCTTCTGCCTCCTTGGGGTTTCTAGATATCATCCTCTTCCCATCTTTAAATATTATTATTGTAGATGGGTACCCCCATGAAAATTTTACTTTGTTGTCATATAGCTTCTTCCCATAAGGTCTCGTTAGGTTTTTCTGCTTAATAGTCTCTTGGCAGAAGTCTTCTCTCACCCAGACCTTATTTCCTCTGAAGGACAAATCCTTCTTCTTTTTCAAAGTTTTATAAACTTCTTGCTGTAGCTTCTCTCTTGTAAATTTAATAATAACATCCCTTGGAGCCTCTTCCTCTCTTCTCCTCTGTAGTCTATGGGCTCTTTCTATTTCTTGAGGCTGAACCTTAACTCCTTTTTCTTCAATCCATTCTCTCAGTGTTCCCTCTAGAAGTATATTATTTATCTCTTCAGTAATTCCTGAAAATATGTCTGAAATCATTGCCAGCTGGCTAGATAACTGATCTATTTTTTGTTTATTTTTATTTGCAAGTTCCTTGGCTAAATTGGCCGTCTGAGTTGTATCTCTGAGTTCTTCAGCAATACTCGAAACGCTTTGTTTACTGTTTTGATTTCTTCCAATAGCTGCCCCAGTGAGGCTGTTACTATATTTTGAAAAGCAGACAGTTGCTCAGATAACTCCCTAATTATCTTTGCCATTCCGCACACTTTACTAGGCCTAATGAGAGCTTGTATTCGCTCAGGGCGTTGCCTCCTTAGTAGAGTAAAAAATAATTGTTTTTTTACCCTTGGAATGCTCACATAAGACTTCTTTCAGTCACCAAAAACTCCTACAGCAATTTCCTCATCTTACTATTAGCCTTGAGGACGGACTTATCTTAAATTATTTGAGCTTTTAGCAAATTACGCTGAGGAGAGAACGGGCCAGCTGTCGGCTTTCTTCAGCGCATGCGTACAACTCCATGAGCTAGTTCATGCTAACTCAGCTTAGAGGGAACACTGGCTCCAGTGGCTCTTTGCTTCCTGCCTCTTGCCTCCGTTCCTCCTTCCCTCACCCTTTGTCTCTCTCATACACAGAGAAAGAGCTCCATGGCTGCTTTCTGCTTCATGCAGGAGAGATGCAAAGACAAGCCTCTCTCTCTTTCTTTTGCATGGAGAGAGAGAGAGAGATTCTGCTTCCTTCTCTGGGACTTCTCTTTTGTGGAGGAAGGGAGGGGGAGGAAAGAGAGAGAGACAAAGCAAAGTTGGAGACCCATGACAGCTTTAAGACCGACAACATTTTAATCCAGGTACAAGCTTTTGTGTGCAAGCATACTTCTTCTTCAGAGGGAGGATGGGTGGGAGGGGGAATCTTCTGATGAGCACAATGTACATTGAGGAGATTATTTTGGCTCATTCTGAATTGTTTTTTTTAAAGATTGAATTTCTCTGTTCCTATCTGGATTTATTTTATGTGAAAAAGATCCTGATTATGAATTAGAACACCTGGATTGGTTCTTATATCTTTGAGAGTGATTTCAGATGCCAAATGATAATAATACACATTGGTAATGAAACAGGAAAGCAAGCTCTCACTTCAGTCCAGGAGGATGCATTGGCTTGAGCTTCATTAACAATTGCAATTCAGCAGTCTCTCTTTCTGATCTCCCTTTGAAATTCCTTTGTAAGAGCACTGCTATGCTTAAGTCAGCAACTGAATGTTGTGGTTTCTTATGGATTTATGTCTTTGCATCCTCCTGGACAGAATCCTCCTAGAAGGAATTGAGACCTCGGTTTCTTGTCTCATTACAGATTCTGGTATCTCCATGCCTACTACCCCTCTGCATATCACACCTAATCCAATCAAGCCTGCTGTTGCCATTCACCTGCTATTGCCATTCAACCTGAAATCACCTTTATAAAGTTTATATCTCTGACACATTGTGTTACATTTTATGGCATGCATAGCCTAGCCCAACAAAATGACATTTATGTCAGATTCAGCCTTCATAACAAATGAATTCAACAGCTCTGCTCTAAGCTTTTGCAACAGTTACAATTAAACAGTTAAGATCCTTTGCTGCAGCATATAATGGACATGGAAACTATGGTAGGGCAGGAACTTATTTGTTATACACTGAATGGATTTCAAGCCCTTCCTCATTCATCACTCTTTGGCCATGCATTAATGATAATCAGGACCCCAAAGACAGTGTGGCACATATTGTTGATAACTGATGTCATCAGCAAAACAGTTTGCAAAGATTCCAAGACAAGTGGCCTCTGAAGCTATGTAATACATCACTCAGAGAAGACAGAGACCATTTAATGTAAGGTCCATTTTATAATAATGGTGCATTGAGTTTTGCTGTAATTGCATATTGTGGCAAGTCAATTATTCATTAACAGTCTGAAGGGTAGATATTACTTTCACTGTCATTCTGTCCCTCCTTTCAGTATGGCATTCAGAAACCCAGAATAGTCTGCAAGAGTATTTTAACAACAGTGGCAGATATTTTAATGTGCAGCACTTATGCTAGTAATAGAACTTTATCTCTTTCCTCCAATTAAAGTGGCTAGGAGGAGCTGTGGCTCAGCAGTAAAGCTCAGGTTGTTCACGCAGAAAGTCCCAGATTTAATGCCTGTTATCATCAGCTAAAGGACTCAAGGTTGACACTGCTGGGAAAGTTCTTTCTTTCCCTGGGATCATAGAGGCAAATTGATTGATCGATCGATTGACTGACCAACATACTTCTCCCCTTCCCCTGGGTTATCGAATAAAACATCCAATAAAACAATCTATACATAACGATAAAACATATCTACAAAAAAAGTTACAATTCATAAAATAAAGTGCTGGCCAAAAAATGGTGCCTCAGGCAAAGTGCCTCCATTGCCCCGATGACAGCACAGGAGAGGGTGAGCACAGCAGCAGCGAGGCTCCTGGTCTGAGCATGTGCACCGCCCCTGCCCACCATTGATTTGCCTCTCGTGCCTGTGATTCGAGAGGCAGAGCAACAGTGGGCAGTGGCGGCGTGCACGCTCAGACTGGGAGCCTCGCTGCCACTTCTGAGCAGGCTATTTCCAGCTACTCAGAGGCAAGGGTGAGTGGGAGTGCCCAAACTGGCACCCTTTCCCCTGCTCAGCACTCCAGACAGCCACCTATAGCAGCCTAATAGATGCGCTGGGCCTGAACAGCACCCTAGCTCAGGCATCTAAATATAATATAATCATTTGGTACCCAACCAAACTGTCCTCAACCATCCTCAGAAAAAATCACCAGTCAAAGCATAGGCATAAACTATTTTTTGTGGGGGGAGCGTGGAGGCTTGAGCCTCCCCTGGATTTTTTTTGGGGAGGGGTCTGAGCCTCCCCTGGGCAACCAGTGCAGGACTTGGGGGCACAGGCCTCCTCTGGGCAACCAGTGCCAGGAAATAATGACACACTCCTTTAAGTATATGAAAATGTTTTTCAATCCATTTTAGATTTTCAAGAAGGAGAGATAATGATCTTCACAGACATGAATGGGGCAATGGATCCTGTGAAGAAATGCATTTTTCTCCTGAGACATTGTAAGGCAGGAAATCCCCCCCCCCCATCCATTTTTTTCCTCTGGGCTGGAAATTACAAATTCTAATTGATCTTGGATGACAGAAAATGGATAAATAGATGGATAAACAGTCCCTTCCCCCCACTTCCGTTCTCCAAGCAGGAAACATATATGTGGAGTTATCAAATGCTAGAGAGTCTTTAAGAAGATGAACTCTGGAGACAGGAAAAGCTGTTTTGGCCTGGACAGACTTGAGTCAAAGGGATGGGGGAAAGAGATTTAATAATATTTCTGGCAATAGGAAGAGAAGGTCTCTTGCTACTGGATCCATTAGTAGGGACAGATCTAGGAAAGGTGGCTATTTTGTCTATCCATCCAGCTGACCTAGAGGGCTGAAGGATGCTTGATTTTGTAAAAGGTAATTGTGAACTGCAAAGGTTTTTGGTTGTATCTTTGGACTCACTGGATTAATAACTAAGGTTTTGACATCCAGCACATAACAATACTTACATATATTTAGTGTTTGCTGGCTAGCTGTATAGTCCTTAACCTCTTTCAATGTAGCAGCAGTCAGACTGCAATGCCTTTGTTGGGCTCCAATTTACAGTGAGATGTAAGGATGGAAGGAAAGTGAGATGTGGGGGAAACATGAAGATCAGAGGCCTTTCAGATTTCCTTTTGTCCTGTGTAAAGCCCAGAGACAGCATTGCCAAGGAAGGTGCACTCTATACTTCATTTTGCTGTTACCTAAAATGGTGTGGCGCAATATTCAAAGGAGAAGCGAACCAGCTAATGGATTCAAGTGGGGGAGCCATGTTGGTCTGAGGCAGTGGAACAAAGTTTGAGTCCAGTGGCATCTTTAAGGCCAACCAAGTTTAGTTCTAGATAAAAGATTTCATGTGCATGCACACTGTTTCATTTAGATCCAGGCAGGTAGCCATGTTGTTCTGAAGCAATAAAGTCTGAGTCCAGTGGCACATTTAAGATCAACAAAGTTTTATTCTGGGTATAAGTTTTTGTGTGCAAGCACACTTCATCAGATACAGGTGAAACAGGATTTAGAGTCAAAATGCACAAGTACTGGGTGATTATAGCTGAGACTGGATGTGAGAAAGATCTATGAATGGCAGTAAATTAGCGCACACATACAAGAGTTAACAAGCAGATGTGGGGAAGGAAAATTTCGGAATTTGTGTGGGCCGGGAAGAAACCAAGAATTAAAATGAAAGTCTTGACAGATGCAAGAGAGAGAGGTGGATTCCAATTACCAGATTTGAAACTGTATCATGAAGCAATTTGTTTAGTATGGATGAAAGAATGGATAACGCTGTTAAACAAAAAACTTTTAGTGTTGGAAGGCCATGGAAAAAAATTCGGATGGCATGCATACTTGTATTATGGAAAAAAGAAGATGGACGGTCTTTTCTCTCACCATTATATAAGAAGCAGTCTACTAAATGTGTGAATAAAGTATAAGAAATATGGTGATGAGAGGAGACCTTTGTGGATAGTGCCAGCTGAAGTGATAAAGTTAACGGCTAAAACAGTCAAAGAAAAACAGCTATCATACAACCAGTTACTAAAAATACAGAGTGGGAAAATAGAACTGAAAACTGCAGAAGAACTGAGTTATAAATATGATTGGTTTCAAATGCAACAAATAAAAAGCTTGATGGAGAATGATATCAAAGCTGAAGGAATAAGGAAAGAGCAAACAGAAATGGAAAGAGTTCTGCTTGGAGATAATGAGAAATTAATTTCAAAAGTATACAAATTACTTTTACAATGGTCTACAGAAGATGAAGTAGTAAAATCTCAAATGATAAAATGGGCAATTAATGTAAACAAAGAAATAAAGATGGAATCTTGGGAATATTTGTGGAAAAACTCTATGAAACTTGCAACATGTCATAGTATTAAAGAAAACTGTTTTAAGATGATGTATAGATGGTATATGACTCCAAAAAAATTAGCAAAGATGAACAACAAGATGCCAGATAGGTGTTGGAAATGTAAAAAGCACGAAGGCTCTTTCTACCATATGTGGTGGACTTGTGAAAGGGCTAAAATGTTTTGGCAGATGATTCAGCAAGAGATTTCTAAGATTTTGGGATATGAATTCAACAAAGTGGCAGAGATTTTTCTGCTGGGATTACAAATGGAAAAATTTCCAAAAGAAGATAGAACTTTAATATGGTACTTGCTCTCAGCTGCTAGGACATTGTATGCGCAGCTGTGGAAGCAAGAAAAAATACCAGAGAAATGGGATTGGATTACAAAAGTTATGTCATGGAGTGAAATGGACAAATTAACAAGAAAACTAAGAGACTATGATTTGGAACTTTTTAAGTTGGAGTGGAAGAAATTCAGAAGATACGTAGAAAAAGAGTGGAAAATAAAAGGACATTGGACAATCTTTGATGATTACGATTTTTAAAATAAGAATATAACTTTTGGGTTTTTTTGTTTTTTCTTAATAGTTAAGGGTACCTTTAATACTTTTTTTTTTTTTAAGAAACACTGGCGGGGGTCAAGTAACGGAGGGAGGGGTGGGGGGGAAAGTAAGATATGGGGTAGAAAGATCTTTCTTTTACTTTAAGCTTTTATAAGTTGTAGATATAGTTCTGCTACCATATGCTACTAATAAAATTGTCTATACGTTAAAAAAAAAAACACAAGCAGATGTGGGAACGAGGTTTGAGTCCAGTGATACCTAAAGTTTCATTATGGGTACAAACATGAACTGAAAGACTTAGGGCGTTTTTGCACTTACCTTAAGCCAAAGCGACGTCCCTCTTCACCGCGCAGCGTCTGCACGCTTTTCGCACTAATTGCAATGCAGCACCTGAAAGAGCCGCAAAGTCCTGCGGCTTTTGCGTCGCAAATGTAAACTGGGTTTTGGCGGTTTACATTTGCGACACAAAAGCCGCGGGACTTTGCAACTCTTCCAGGTGCTGCGGAGCAATTAGTGTGAAAACCGTGCAGACGCTGCGCGGTGAAGAGGGACGTCGCTCCGGCTTAAGGTAAGTGCAAAAACGCTCTTAGTATATTCACTCCCTAAGATGAATTAAAACAGATTCCCTCAAATATGACATATAGGTGGTGGGGTAAATTGCCACGAAGAGCTAATTGGAGTCAAAATGTCTAAGTAACTGAGCAGTAAATAAAGCTAAGATTGGAATAACACATCAGGTAAGATGTGAAAATTTCAATAAATTGGTGTACAGATAATAAAGCACTTAACAACAGATGTGGGAACTAAGTTTGAATCCATTGGCACTATTTAGAACAACAAAGTTTGATTTTGGGGTATAAGTGAGAACTGAGTAAATTAGCATGTGTAGTGAGAGAAGCTGATATCTCTGTTATGTCCTGGGGTTCCATTGTTCTGAGTGTTGTAATAGCTTGATATTCAGCAGTCTCCCAGTCTCATCTGTTTATGAAGTTCCTTTGCAATAAAACAGCCACTTTGAGGTCCCCCACTGAGTGTCCTGGAAGGCTGAAGTGTCCTTCTGTTCTTGCATATATTGGAAGTACTCCTTCAGGCATAGTGTAACGTACTCGAAGCGGAGACGAGAGTAGGGCAACATAGTTTATTAGGAGCACGTTGCAAGAGAGAGAACACGCGGGCCGGGCCCCGCTTATGTACATTTACCCGGTTCAGCCTCCTGTACAGGTCAGGCCAATCCTGGCCTGTTAAACTTCCCGCCGTGGATGTAGTAGGCGGGGATTCTGCGCCCCGCGCTAGAGATGCCTGGGATACCCAGCCGCCTCTGCGCGTGGGCGCGTGTTTCAGCCAATACATTACACTCCTCCCCCCCTAGTTAATGAACATAGTCTTTCAGATACGCGGGCGGGCGGCTCTCCCTGGTGGACCGTCTGGGAAGGTCCTGTGGGGGGGGCGCTGCTTCCCTGGCGGGCACGTCTGGGGGTTGTGGTGCCGCCAGAGGCGGCGGGTTTGGTTCCTCGGGCCGGTCGGGCTCGGTGGGCCCCTGCACTTCGGGCGGCGGCCCTGCTGTCCTGTTATCTGAGACTATGGTATCCGGAATACCGTGTGTGCACAAGACCCTGCGCAGTGCTTTGATGGCGGTGGCCGCTGAGGTGGACCCTACGGGGATGACCTCCAGCCATTTGGAATAGGCGTCCACAATGATCATGAAGATTTGACCCTGGAATGGCCCCGCAAAATCGATGTGGAGCCTCGACCAGGGCTTCCGGGTGGACTCCCACCGTGTGGCGGGGGCGCTGGGGGGCTCAGGCCTTGACTCCTGACACGTTTGACACCTGCGCACCCACGTCTCAATCTCCCCGTCCATTCCCGGCCACCAGACGTAGCTCCTGGCTAACGCCTTCATTCGGACTATGCCGGGATGGGTCTCGTGTAGGGATTCCAGGACTCGCTTTTGCAGCGGAGGCGGGACCACCACCCTCATCACCCAGTCGAGCACCCTCGCCAGTGTTTTGTGTTTCTGTGTTGCCTTGGCGACCTCCGCCGCGTGGAGGGGCTGCTCCGGGAGGCTCTCTATCATCATGACCTGGTGTGCGGGGGCGGGGTCTGGGCCTACTTCTGGGAGCGGCAAGCAGCTGAGCGCGTCCGCGTGGCCCATGGCCTTGCCTGCCCTGTGCACCAGTGTGTACGTGTAGGAGTTGAGGAATTGGTTCCACCTCAACACGCGCTGTGAGAGAATTTGGGGGGTTTGCCGGTCGGGGGCCAACAGGCCTAGGAGAGGCTTGTGGTCGGTGGCAATAGTGAACCTCCGCCCGTACAGATATTCGTGGAACTTGCGGACCCCCGCCACGATTGCCAGTGCCTCTTTGTCTATCTGCGCGTAATTGCGCTTGGCTGGAGACAGCGTGCGGGAGTAGTGTGCCACCGGGACCTCCCTCCCGTCCGGGAGTTGGTGCCCCAGGACTGCCCCCACTCTGTAGGGCGACGCATCGCACGCCAAGATGACGGGGAGACCCTCGTCAAAATGGTGGAGCACCGCATTAGATACTAGGATGTCCTTGACCGCCTGGAATGCGGCGGCTTGCCTTTTTCCCCACACCCACGGGGCCTTTTTGTCCAGTAACCTGTGGAGGGGCTCAGCGAGGGCTGCCTTGTGGGGGAGGAACGAATGATAAAAGTTCAGCACCCCCAAGAAGCTTTGGAGCTCCGCCTTGCAGGTGGGAGCCGGGGCCTGCAGGATGGCTCGAGTTTTTTCTTCTGTTGGGTGGATTCCCGCGGAGTCTACGGCGAAACCCAGGAACTCCACCCGTGGGACCCCCAGCAAGCATTTTTCCCGTTTGACCTTGAGCCCCGCTGTCTGGAACCGGCGGAGCACCTCTCTCAAGCGATTTCCGAACTCTTCGGGGTTGGGGGCGGCGATTAAAACGTCGTCGAAAAACGGCTGCACTCCGGGGATCCCTTTAAGGAGAGCGTCCATTATACTCTGAAAAATCCCCGGAGCGACGCTTACCCCGAACTGTAGCCTCTTCACCCGGAAGGCCCCCCTGTGTGTCACTATGGTCTGGGCTTCCGCCGTCTTGGCGTCTACTGGGAGCTGTTGGTAGGCCTGGGCCAGGTCCAGCTTCCCAAAGACCTTAGACCCCGCTAGAGCAGCCAGGACGTGGCTCACCACCGGCACTGGGTAGGGGTTGTCTTGGAGCGCTTTGTTAATTGTGCACTTGTAATCTGCACATATCCGCACATCCCCATTGGGTTTGACCGGAGTCACTATGGGGGTCTCCCACATGGCGTAATCGACCGGCTCCAGGACCCCTTGTACTACTAGGCGGTCCAACTCTGCCTCGATCTTGGGCTTCAAGGCGAAGGGGACCCTCCTTGCCTTGAGCCGGATCGGTCTGACCGTCGGGTCGAGCGGTAGGGAGATGGCCGGGCCCTTGTAACTACCCAGCGACCCATCGAATACGTCGGGGAACTCTCTGCACACCTCCCCGAACCCTCCCGCGGTGGTCGTGCGCGCCACCTCTATTCGGATTCCCAAGGGGCCAAACCATGCAAGACCCAAGAGGGTGGTAAGCGGCCGCCTGACCACCAGGATGTCTAGGGGGCCTCTGAAGGACCCCCGTTCCACCTGCACCCGTGCCCACCCCGCTATTTGGACCGGGTTTTGCTGGAAGTCCCGCAATATGAAATTTGCCGGTCGCAGCTGCAGCCCCTGGCCGGGGCGCAGCCTTCTCAGGGTCTCCTCCGCGATTATGGAGATGGAGGAGCCCGAGTCCACTTCCATGATGCAGGGGGCCCCGTCTATGAGGACCGCCATCTTTATCTTGTTGGGGGTGGTCAGGGGCAAACTCAGTACCTGAAGTGAGGTGGAGGCTGTTGAGTGGGACTCTGTGGCCTCGTGGTGCGCGATCGGTCGCGGGCGGTTGTGCTTGGCTCGGCAAGCTCGCGCGATGTGGCCGGTCTTCCCGCAGCTCCTACAGTCCCAGGTCCGGTACTGGCAGTCCCTCCGATCGTGGGGGTCGCCGCAGCTGGCGCATTTGGCCCTTTCGTTAGTTCGCTGGTTCGGCCGTTCGCTGGCTCGGGGGCGCTGTGGAGCTCGGGCAGCTGGTCCTGCGGCGCGTCTGGAAGGCTTCCCCCTCGTCCTGGTGCTCGGGGTCCAGCTCCTCGTGGTGGGCGGTCTCGGTCTTGACCCGGGGAAAGGTCCGGGCAGCCCTCTCGAACGCGACCGCCTCGCTGAAGGCGCCCTGGAGGGTGAGCTCTTCTTTGGCGAAGAGCTTCTGCTGGAGCCTTTCGTCGCGGAGGCCCCACGTGAATCGGTCGGCCAGGGTTTCCTCCAACTGGGGGAAGTTGCAGTTCCCGGCGAGTTTGCGGAGGGCCGCCAAGTAGTCCGCGGCTGATTCTCCAGCGGTCTGGTCCCTTTTGTGGAACAGGAATCTGCGGGCCACCCGTGAGGGCTGTGGCAAGAAATGGCCCGTGAGGAGCCTGATGATCTCGTAGGATTTCTCCGCGAGGCGGGCGGGAGCTGAGAGACCCTTGGCGATCTCGAACGTGGCTGGCCCGCAGACGCTCAGGAGAACATCCCTCTTTGATCCGGCGTCAGTGATCTTGTTGGCCCGGAGGTAGAACTCGACCCGTTCCGAGTAGGACTCCCAGCCTTCTGGATTTGCAGGGTCGAAGGGCTCGATGTACCCGGTGTTCCCGCTCTGGTTGGCCATGGTGGCGGCGGCGGTCGTGGCCGGTCGTTCGTTGCCCAAGGTCTCCGATTGTAGCTGATGAGGCTAGGATCCCATCCTCGTCGCCAGTGTAACGTACTCGAAGCGGAGACGAGAGTAGGGCAACATAGTTTATTAGGAGCACGTTGCAAGAGAGAGAACACGCGGGCCGGGCCCCGCTTATGTACATTTACCCGGTTCAGCCTCCTGTACAGGTCAGGCCAATCCGCCGTGGATGTAGTAGGCGGGGATTCCGCGCCCCGCGCTAGAGATGCCTGGGATACCCAGCCGCCTCTGTGCGTGGGCGCGTGTTTCAGCCAATACATTACACATAGCTAGCAGAAAAAAACTTCCAGGTCCCTGGACACAGTGGACACAAATCTGACATCAAGAATCACAAGACTGAGAAACCTGTAGGTGAACAAACCACAAACTGAAATGAAACTCTATTTTCCCGGTTTGTTCCCATCTCTAGTCCACACTCCAAAGCAAACGTTTTCTCCAGGAAGCTATTCTTGGTTGTCTGGAGGTCAATTGTAATAGCGGGAGATCTCCAGGTGCCACCTGGAGGCTGGTAGCCATTCCAGAAGCTGAAAATTAGTATTGCCATAGAGACCCAGGAAAGGCATCTGCTGATCCAGCTTTTTTTCCAGCATAGATTTCTCAGCACAAAATATGAAAATGACATTCCTTGTGAGCCAGCTCTCAGAACATTACAGATTTACACACAGCCGTGTTGGAAACCAGTGACTTGAAATCCCACAGACCACTTGAGGCAGCTCTGGAGCAATATTTTTGACATCAGTTCCATTGTTTTGATTATTATTTTTCCCTCTTCCCCCATCCCTTCCTTATAAAGCTCTGACCTAGTTCTGCTGGTATAATTTTTCAGCTTCTAATACTGATAATATTGCTTTTAGACAGTGGTTTCAGGGCTTCTTTGGAGATGAGTTCTTCAAAGCTGTTGCTTAATCCAGCCTTTATTAGCTTCAGTAAAGTGATTACTTCTTCGGGGCTGGATGGGAAGTTCTTAAAAGAAATGAGCCCCTTCAAGTCAGTCCTCAGCAGAGTTACCCCCTGCTAAGCCCATTGACTTGAATGGACTTAGAATGCAGCAACTCTGGTTAGGATTGTGCTGTCTGTTAGCAAGCATTGTACAGTTCTCCTTCCAACATATTTGCAGGGATTCCTGTGCCTTGAGCATGAATTATGAGGCTATAAAACAATGGAGGGAAAAACCCTAATCTCAAAGTGCTGCCCCCCCCCCCAACATGCTACGCATGTTGACCAATATATTCATATTTATTTTTCATCTCTCCCCATCCATGACAGTTATTCAGAGACTGATCGTCTGTGACAGGCACTCAAGAAATCACTGGAGTTGTTTCTACTCTTGAAAATGCCATCTAGAAAAAAAGAAGAGTCTGATATGAAAAAGGGCCATGTGGTGGGAGATATATATGTCTACTGATGTTTATCTCATTCTTATTACAAACAAAACAAAAAAAAGGAAAGATAATCACACCCCCAATGGTATTTCACAGTGATTATAGCTGCTTCACATTTATTTAGGGGCAACAGTGATGTCAAGTGGCAGAAAGCAGGGCTCCGAGTGAAGAAATCCAGCTGGAATGAACAGATGCAGTATAGCCTTGGTATCAATGGGTGACGGATTAAAACTTAAGCCAGTGGAGATGAGCTGGCACTGAGAAGCAGCACACAGCAATGCAGTGGAGAAAAGGGTCTGTATCCCATCAACTGGCTGTCAAAAAAGGACCTTGCATCTGTAGTCTGCTGTCTTAAGGAAAATGATACTGCTTTGAAGACTACCGCCAGCTGCTTGCTTGCCTCATCCTACTTGCTGCTCACTAAGGACTGACAGTCCCGATTTAGAAATATTCATAATTCACCCAAGAAGGCCACATCTGGAATACTCTTGTTCTCTCTGAATTGATCTCCCTGGAGATTTAGAATCCCACTAGCTATAAAAAGCCTGGCAACTAAACACAAAACATATTTCCCAGGTATCCTGGCCCAAAGGGAGGCGCGGGTAAGTGGCTGAGCATTCCCTGAATGGGAGGGCTTTTTGTGTGTGTGTGTGTGTAGAAAAAGCCTAGCAGGAAATTATTTGCATTTTAGGCCACACCCCTTGACACCAAGCCAGCCAGAATTGTGTCCCTACTCTAAAAAAGCCCAGCAGAATGGTATTTCCATGATTTTGACAAGGGATGGAGGACTAGAGTTAGAACAATTCCTGTGATTGAGGTCTTTAGCCCCAGCTGCAATCTGAAGCTGGCCCAGGCAACAGAAAACTGTTTCACATGGATCCTTTCCAACTCATAGGTGGGCACAGACGTTTGTAATCCTCCCGCTGGAGCCTGGCTATTTACAGTTGATTAGTGCTCTACATTCTGAAACAGTGCTCTGTGTTTTGGGTTTCCTATTAAGGGCAAGTGGGGTGGTTTTCTACCCTTCTAACGTCAGCTGCCTGTTGCTTCAGTTTGCCTGTTACCCAAGTCATTTGCCTCCCCATACCAGTTGTCTGCTGCTCCAGTGTTTCATGTCTGGTGAGACATGTTCTGTTCAGAGTTCTGAATGCTCAGACTGAAGTCATGCCCAATACCAGGATACTGCTGCCTGACCGCTATTTATGTCTGTTGGGGTTCACTGGCCACATCTCTTTAGAGGGGCCGTGGATACCCAGCACATATTTAAAATAATAAAATTAATCATTGTTGAACAAACCCTTAATAGTGTGAACTTTCAGCACTTAAACAACAATAGGGTTTTGTTAACAGAAATGTTAAACAAATTCCAACTTTGGGTAAGTTTGGGTAAACAATCTGTTTAGCAGGGTCTGCTAATATTAGCCCTAAAACTGGATTGTCCAGGTTAGCCTGGACAAGCTAAGAAGGGTCAGCCTTTGTTTGTACTTGGATGGGAGACCACCAAGAAGAGAGGCAGCTGACCACCTCTGCTTATCTTTTGCCTTAAAAACTCTATGGAGTTCCCATAATTCAGCTGTGAGTTGATGACACCTTTCACTATCACTGTTAGCAGGTGTGCAGTCCAGCTCAAAAGAACTCCATTATGATTCCTACTTCATACAAGGGCACTTTGGAAAATATACATTGTCAGGGTTTCTGAAATGGTCATAACTACATTCCACCAGAAATCATCTTAATGACCACCAGACTAGCAAGGAAGAAGTTGAGGAGGAAACAGGTAGGGAGGAGTCATTCTTCTGAAGCTCTTATTAAAATCAGATGTAGGATAATTCTTGTAGCATTAATTCTGTGGGAAGAATGGGATGGAGGAAAACATGGCGGGCAGTGAGATTTTGTAAATTGAACCAGGAATATATGAATTTTAGTGAGATCACTAGTGCAAGCCATTGTCCAAAACAAAGAAAAAGCTTAAAGCCCCAAGTTATGTGTCAATAACACCGCTTTGCCCATGAGCAATGTATTTTCTCTGATTCTCCAAGAAGCGGTTTTAGTGAAGTGTAAAATGCCAGACTTAAAAATTATACCGTCAAGCCAAAGTTGAACTCTTTTCATCAAACTCATCCTGATAGCTCTTTCAAGGTAAATCAACAAGAAAGTGAATATGGATTCATAGCACTTTTTAAATTTCTCTGCACTGGACTATTTAAAGATAAAGTCAAGCTAAATCGATCAGTTGTTATTATTAATCAATCACTCCACTCTTCTTTGTATGTGCAAAGAATAACTGAGCAGAGAAGAACACTTTCATTTTATAAGAGAATAAACAAAATGACAACTTTCAGTGTACTTTGAATGATCAAAGCCCTAAGAAGGGCAAAATAGGACTGTTTTGGCAGTGACCTAGTGAAACCATTCTGCAGTGAACTGTTTGTCTACATATGTGGGGAATCTGACTTTTGATGGAATTGTGGAACTTCATATATTTAGTCAGAGGTCAACCAAAAGGTCAATATTTTCAGCTTCATGAGGAAGGACTTGCCACTGAGGGAACTGGTCTGAAGTAGATTTACTCCTAAAATAGAACTGGTAATACAGTTTACAGAGATAGTTTTTATTCTATATCTAAAGATTTGTACTGAAACCCCCCTGCCCATTTCTCACTTAGATTGTAACCAGCTTTCTCAGAAGTAAGGAACTGCTTGGTCTGGGAAATGGTGAACATAGAAGTACTGATCACAAGACAATGTCAGCAGATAAAAGGACCATCTAGCCATGGGAGGTTCCTGTGAGACCCAGTTTGGTCTAATGGTTTGGATGTCAGACTAGGATTTGGGAGATCCAGATTTGAATCTCTACTCTAAAATGACAGGGAATTCTCAGAATGTTTGCTGAGGGAATGAACTTGTAAGAAGTTATAAGAATGTTCACATTCTTATATGAGGAAAAATAAGATTGTCATTGTAGCTAAGGCTAAACCTGTTACTAGCTTGCTAGCAGCAGCCATGTGTGGGGGCCCTGATCCACCATGGGTCCCATTTGTCGTTATGCACAACTGGGAGAGCTAGGGGTTGATAGGCAGTCATGGTGGCCATGTCCTGCAATGGCAGGATGGGCTGCGTGGGAAGCTTGGGGGCCAGGCAGCAGCAGTGGGAAAATCTGCCCCTCACCCTCCCAGGTGGGCCTATGATGGAACCTGAAATGGAGGGGGAAGGGGAGGGTCCAGTAGTGGGGGCATAAAGCATGCTGTGCTGCTACCCACCTCACCTAACCTCGCGAGATTGCTTTTGTTTGCCTGCAGCAGATAGGTTCTCATCTTCCAGAATGCGGAGCATCAGTGTTTAGACAGTAACGGATGACAGGTGAGTCTTCTTCAGAGGGGGAAGGCCTGCCATCCCATGGTTCCTAACCCCAGCAGGTGGATTGGAGCAGGACAGGAGAGCATTGATAGGCAGGCAAGTCAGTTGCTAGCCAGGTTCCTATGCCCTAACTGGATGAGGCTGACTTTGGGAACACAAGGGCAGGAGAGAATCAGCTGTCAGATGGGTCATGTTGGTGGCACGTGGTGAGGAGAACATTGATTGGCAGGCAGGTCAGTCGATGGCTTGGCCTCAGTGTCCTAACTGGGCAAGATTGACATATGGGCAAGAGAGTATCAGCTGGCAGGCAGGTCAGTCGATGGCACATGGGCAGGAGAGTATTGATTGGCAGGCAGGTCAGTCAATGGTCAGGATCCAGTGCCCAACTGTGTGAGAATGACCTGGGGGATTGTACGTGTTGACATGTCTTGGGCTGATGGCATTCACTTTTCTTCATAGGGGGCTGGGCATATGGCCACCTGGCATTAGGTATGGTCTGTGGTATGGTCTGTAGGTATGGTCTGCAGGTGTAGGAGCATTGACAGGAGCCTGGAGGGAGGATACATGGCTCTTGTGGTGGTATCAGCATGGGGCCAGATCCATTTTAGGAAAACCTGTCTGTGTGCCCATTTTCTCATCACATGGGGATCCCCTTATGCAATCTTAGGGTGAGGGCTTTAGTGGGGTGTGCTTGGCACTGGGGCTGCCAGGTTTTCAAAGGATGTACCCAGCTCAGGGGCTGCAAGGCTTTTAAAGGGCATGCCCAGCTTGGTGGTTCCCAATGGGTCATACTAAGTGGTGATTGTCCTTGTGGAATCCAGCAACCTGCCATCCAGCAGGAGGGCTGGGTGGAAAGAGGGTACATCAACTAGCAGGCAGGTCAGTCGATGTCAGGATTCAGTGGAGCCATGCTGTGCCAAGGCTTTTTACGGCTGTAACCAATAAAGTTGTGTCTATTTTATTTCACATTTTATTCCAAAATGCTGTGTGTGGTTATATCATTGGTGAGTAGTTCTAAAAGGGACCTCTCCTTCACTGCCCTCTGCCCTTCCCTGGACTCTGGGACTGCAAACCATCTGTGCTGAGTTCATTTTCTCCTCTGTCTACAGGAGTTTAAAACTGGGCATGGCCAGAGGCATTTTTGATAAGAGAGGAAGTAGGGAACATTCTGCTAGTTTGTTAGCAGAATCTGGATACCATTAATGAGTTTGTTTGCTCTTCTTCTTGCAGGTACTGGGAATGACTGTAGGTATGAGTCAGAGAGCTTTTGGCCCTTAGTCTGTGGCCTTCATTAGCTAGTGCAGTGAATTAGGATGAGCCAATGATGTGTCTCTTATTACTTGCCTGTTTTTTATTTCAATTGCATTGTTTTATCTTGTAATTTGGAAGTTTCTGCAAGCTGCTTGGGGTTGGTCACTTTGGAGAGAGAATAAAAAACATGCCCCTTGAAAGCCTAGTTGCTTTCATCTCCTGGGCATGGAGCATAGGTAACCGGGTTGAGGTTTGTGAATTTCCTGCACTGTTGAGGGGGTTGGATTAGATTACCATGGAGTTCCTACAACTCTTTGATTCTATGAAATGATTTAGCAAATAAATAAATGAAGAAATGGACAGGAGTACTTCTTAGAACAGGCTAAATGCCACTGGTGAAAACACTGCATTGGCTTCCTATCTTTTTCTGCATTCACTGCAAGTCCCTATAAAACCCTTCATTGTCTATGATCAACATATCTGCAAACCATCACTACTGAGATGCTGAAACACACACACATACACAGAGAGCTATATCCTTTTGCAAACAGTGTTCTCATTTGCTTGCTCATCTAGATTCCACTGACAAAATCCATGGACTTTGTTGGCATCACTATATTGAACATGGATTGTTTGTGCCATTTTACTGAACTACTTCCAAGTATGACTCTTTTCCATTTTCAGATGAAATTATTTTTGCAACCCACTCAGTAGCTCTATCAATTGAATACAAAGAGCATAAAATATGATCTATTGGTCCAAACTCTCAAAGTTTAGTAGACAAACATGAGAGATATGTTAAAAAAGAGACTGTATGAGATTCAGATATTATCTTTGCCATTAAAATTCAGAAGTTTTTTTTTTTTTTTAAACTAATCGTTGTAGGAAATCAAACCAAAATACATTTCCTGCTATAACTTTCCCCCTAATGCTGGCTCTCACCCAGCATATCCTCTGTGCCCACTTTTGAAGCAATTCAACTTCTGTCTTACAGAGCAGGAAGGGTTGTCAGCTCTGGGTTGGGAAATACTTGGAGATTTTGGGGGTGGAGCCTGGGAAGGGCAGGGTTTGGGGAGGGAAGGGGAGGAGAGGAGAGGGGAGGGACCACATCAGGGTTCAGTGCCACTAAGTCCACATTCCAAAACAGTCATTTTTCTCCAGGGGAACTGAACTCTATGGTCTGGAGATCAACTGTAATACCAGGAGATCTCCAGGACCCACCTGGAGATCAGCAACCTTAATAATACCTTTAAAAGGGAGGCATGACTACATCAATGCAATCCTAAGCAAAGTTACACACCCCTAAATCAAGAGACTTAGACAGAAATGCACCCTTTTAAGTCAAGAGACTTTGGAGGGTATAATTCTGTTTAGGATTGCACTGTAGATTGTGATCACACAGTCTAAATAATGCACTTTCAATCCACTTTCAATGCTCTTTCCAACTGGATTTTACTGTGTGTACTGGCCAAAATCCAGTTGGAAAGTGCATTGAAAGTGGGCTGAAAGTGCATTACTTAGTCTGTGCGACTGCAGCCTTACAGTGTGAGTTCCAGGATGCTCACGTGCAGCATTCCCTCTAAGCTGAATTAGTTTCCTTTGTAACTCACACTCACAGTTCTTTAGCCTCCAGATCATACATTTTTGTCTCAGCTCAGGAAGGATGGCCCCAGAGCAAACTAATTTATCACGATTTTAATGCCAGTAGCTCATGAAGTAGAATTTTTGCTTGCAAGACTTCACAGCTTAGAGGGACCATTGCTCAGGTGCTGTGTGTATTGGTAGATTTTTTTTTCTTTTCTTTTTTTTACAATTCAGTCCCGCCCAGGCCGTGCCGCAAAGCGGCTGCGAGCCGCGGGGCCGCTTTTTGCCTCCCTGGAAGGAGGGGAGGCTGCGCGAGAGCTTCCCGCCCATTCGGAAGTTGCTGTCGGGCGAAGCGTTGGGGCTATTTGTAGCCTCGACCCCGCCCTCCCAGCTCAGTCTCGTTGCTGCTCTCGGCCCTCCCACCCACCCTGTGTAGTACAGGTTTGACCGGTCATCTTATTAGGGGCCAGGTAGGAATTTTTCATCTCACCTGATTGGCCTGTGGTGGGGTGTTTTTTCGCCTACCTTGTACTACTGACAGTGGTGTGGATATTAGGTAAAGGGGGGGGTATTTTTGGTCACTCGGCAGAAGGTGCAAGGGGTTTATACCTTGCAGGTGAGCACCCAGGCAGCTGCACCTGTTCGTGCAGTCGATACGCAGGAGCGGCAGATGGGCTTTACGGCTCAAAGCTGTATAATGCGGATCGTATTCATGCCTCCTCCTAAATTCGCCTCCTTCTGGGTATCGGGGCAGAAGTTTAGGGGAGGGTTTTGGCCTGGCCGGCCTGGCATTAGCCAGAATCTTATGGCTCGTGCTGGGGGCAGGGTGACTCGCCCTTCGTGGGACTTGGCGGGGTCTGAGGAAGACCCCAGGGCTTGTCCCACCGCAGGTTGCCCTTGCCGTGTTAGTTGTGTTAATTAAATAAAGTGGCCTGTTTCCCAATATTCTGTCTCAGCCTCTTTATTCTGACTAGGGGGCAAAATACACATTGTGGGAGAGTAGAACTCAACCCTGCAGTTCCTGTACATGACCTGATTGTACTCTCGGTGCTCATAGCAGTTTTCTCAGTCCAGTGTGGGAGAAGGCCTGCTTCACTTAAAGTGGATTGATATCAAGGAGACTTATGCCGTATTTTCTCTAGAGTCAGCTTTTTGTTTTGTTTTTCTTAGAGGGAGATGTTGGGGGGAATAAGAAGAAAAAGAGAAGACTTCAGATTTATACCCTGCCCTTCTGTCAGAATCAGAGTGGCTTACAATCTCCTATATCTTCTCCCCTCACAACAGACACCCTGTGAGGTGGGTGGGGCTGAGAGGACTCTCACAGTAGGTGCTCTTTCAAGGACAACTCCTTCAATAGCTATGGCTAATCCAAGGGCATTCCAGCAGCTGTAGGTGGAGAAGTGGGGAATCAAACCTGGTTCTCCCAGATAAGAGTCTACACACTTAACCACTACACCAAACTGACTCTCATAAGGAATCGAATTCTGTTTAGAAATGCATTTACAAAGGAACTACCAGTTAAATCCTGCCCAATCTTAATGAGTCACCTGAAACACTCCTTAACCAAAGCTTTACTCGTATGGCAGGTGAAATAACAAAGCCCACAGTGAAAGGCGACTTAGAAGAGAGTGGATAATATTCTAATTTGAGGCCCTTCAAAATTACAGAAAGAGCAGACGTAACAAACCTGCTTGACATTTAGAAGAGGTTAAGGACAAGAACGATAATGGCAGTTTCCATGATGTAATTTATCTGAATTGTCAGAAAGCTGTTAAATAAAGTTCCACATAACAGGAGCCTGCTTAATCCACTGAGGAAACCAAAAAGGCTGAGTACCGTTCACAGGGATGCGCTAGCAGCCTGGGCTGGATAACTTAACCTGGGCAGGATTTGTACTTCAGAGATACAAAAGAAGGAGTTTGTGATTCCTTCCTTGCACTCCCCTGCATGAATCACAAGGATCCCTGCTGGGAAATCAGTGTTGGTAGGGAGAGGAGACCGCTTTGTTGTTACAAATGGCTTTGCCATAGGCATGCCTCCTTTGTGGCCTTGAGTGACAGGTTCATCTAGTACAGGCTAAAGCTTTGTTTGTGGCCTGTCAGGAGAGCAGCTAGAGCAACCAGGTTTTTAGAACACCATTGAGGGAAGACATGTTAAATAACTCTTATTCTTATACATGTCATTTCCATACATTACTCAGCATTTCAAGACAACTGATATCTTAGTTTTCAGGGTGCATCGAACCCAATGTAGTTATGAGGCATGAGTCCATCAGATTTTTTTTTTTAATAGCAGAATTCAAGTCCAATGGCACCTTCCAGTTCATACATATAGGCAGAGGGTGAACAGATCAACACAGCTTCCCCCTTGAATTTAAACAACAACAACAACAACATGTATTTCCATTTCACACTTTCTGGTGATTGCTGCTCCAGATACTGGTATCCCTGATAAAACCTCTTATGCTGGATGGTTTCAGAGGAATCTCTGACAAAGAGAGCTTTGACGCTTGAAAGCTTCACCCTAAAAATCTTGTTGGTCCCTCTAAGGAGCTGCTGGACTCAAATCTTTTTGTTGGACAAAGTGAAGATAGTCCATTTGTACTCTCCCCCTTCCAGATAGAAGAAGAGGAGGAGGAGGAGGAGATGGATGGATGGATGGATTTATATCCCACTCTTCACTCAGAGTGGTTTACAATCACCTTCCCTTACCCTCCGCACAACAGACACCCTGTGAGGTAGGGGAGCCTGAGAGAGCTCTGACAACTGCTCATGAGAGAGCAGCTCTGAGACACATTGTGATTAACACCAGGTCACACCAGGCTTCATTTGGAGGAGTGGACAATCAAACATGGTTCTCCAGATTAGAGTCTGTGCTCCTAACCATTATACCAAACTGGCACTGATTTTTTTACATTTGGAAGCATTTTTAATATCTGGAATCTATAATAAACTCTATGAATCTATTGTAAATGTTGAGCACGATCCTGTACAGGGTTACTGCAGTTTTAGATAACTGAAATTAGTTTAGACTGGAGTAACTCTGGATACAATTGGGCTGCTAGCTTTTATTAACAAATGGAACAGTAAAACTTTTATTTCAAAAACAGGCAGTGGATTCATTTGTATTTGATGCAAACTGATTTTGTTTTCATTTGCAAGTTTTTTTAATGCTGGATAACATATGCCTTTGTGATTATATAACATTATATTATTGTGTGTGGAGGAGGGGTTATTAGTTATATCCCAGAAATTCTTACATGTCCCTGGTGAATTCAGGGTGCTCAGTAGCTTGCGTCAGAAACACAACATTTGCATTAAAAAGCGATTAGAAACTTTAATAGAAGCAGAGATACATTTTTTTTAAGACTAGTTGATATTTCTCACATTTTCCAGCATAAAGAATGCACAAGAGCTTTCTTAGATGCATAAGCAACAAGAGAGTATAGGTCTGCTTGTGATTTACAGCTAGAAAAGAAATCCAAATGCACAACACTGCTCTCTGATTGCTTGCTGGATGGATTTGAAGAGCACTTTGATGACCAGTAATTGAACAACTATCCTAAAGGCCATTGATAAAATAGAGGCTTCAATCCACCAGATCTGGTGATGGAAAAAAGTGGGGTTGTTGCTGCTGTTTTCAAGAAATAAGCCAGCGTGGTGTAATAATGGTTATAATGTTGGACCAGAACCTGGGACAAACAGGTACAAATTCACAGGTTACAAGGAAACTCACTGGCTGACCTTGGGGCAGTTGCTCTTTGTCTCCCCCCTCTCTTTGCCTAATCTACTTCTCAGGGCTGTTGTGAGTATAAAATTGAGGAGGGGGTGATGTGCAGTCCTTCAGCTCTCTGGAGGAAGGGTAGGAGAAAATCTGATAAAAAGAAATCCATACTTCTTGAATAACAAATAAAGTGGCTATGACGAAAGATGGCATTGCTATGTATCTTCATCCACAAAAGACATAAAGAAGTGGTTGAGACATCACTGTGTTCCTCCACCAAACTAAAGGGTGTATCATCTCCAGTGTTTTATACACTCCTGAACTTCAGTCATTTTGACTGACGCAGGTTCAAGTGGTTCAGGAATGTATAGAATGGATCCTATGTAAGTTAGAAACATCAAACTCACAGCAGACCTCCCCCAGAGGCTCTCTTACATGTCTGCCAAGTTATTTTGACAGGCACAAGTTCAGGAGTTTCAAGAGTGTTTAAACCTTCCATTCCCCCAGAAAACACTTTCCTGGGAACACCTTCTTCGGGGGCCATAATTCAGACCCCTTAAATCCACTTCTCACCAAGCTTGGAGGGCAGGTAAAGGAAAGGCAGTCAGAGATTCTCTGTGGGTTTGGTGCCTCTAGCTTGTTGGTTGGCCATTCTACCACCTCATGAACAGAATTGGTTTGTGAGGTGGCTAAAAATTTGTGATAGTCCATAGTATGCAAGCATCATGGACCAAAACTGAACCACATTTTTTTGGTTAATGCCTATCCCTAGTTGTAGCCCTATGAATGTGATTTCCTCTTCATCTAAATTCTGACTTTCATCGTATTTGCATGTTAACTGATATATATGATTGCAGTTTCTGTGTTGTTGACTCCTGTGTTGTTGGCTCCTTGTGGTGACATGGAATGAAGTAATAATATGGGAAGGGTTTGAGGTGTTATCAGTCACATTGGCAGCCACACCCTTCCCTGGACATAGGTGATATTGGTATGCACGTTCTTAAATGATTCTCCTGATTTAATAAAATAGTATGGATTCAGAAGGATCAGTTCTATCATTCAGATAATGTAAGGGTACAGCTGACCCAATCTGAGTCTGTATGGATAATTTTACTCAAATAGCAATGTGCATGAATATGCACATTCTTTATTGATGTAGCATCTGATCTGCCACTTTTTGTTATCCTGATACCTGTTTGTAGACATTCCTTTCCCATGCTTCAAATCTTTAAGATCACAGTAGACATGGTAAAAGCATAATACATTTAACATTGGCATGTCTCCAGCAGTTTTGTATTGCTCCAAGATTGGAATGCATTATAATTTAGATTATATCGATTGGAAACTCACAGCTGTGAAAGTCTCTCTTCTGCCCTTTGATAGACACCTTCAGTGTCCTTGTAAATGACAAGAACTTTGGAAAAGAAGCAAAATGCATCTTATGGAACAGTGAAACAAGTCGTACATTGTCCCAACCTATGTAAAATGCAGTAAAGCAACACTCTTTCCCTCCTATTCCTTTAATTTACTTACTGAAAATAGTGCCAGTTTGGTAATTCAGGAAATCTTCTAAAGATTTCCACTGAGCATCCTGTTGGGTGACGTCCAACCCCAAAGATAAGCTTTGGATGTGGTCCATCTTGCATATGTTTACAAATAAACCTTGAGCTGTTTTTTTGGAATAAAAAATAACAAGACTGGGGTCAAGAAAATAAATTGTTCCAAGTCTGTGACAGTATGTATCACAGAAGGCTAAAAAGATGAAATTGGAAGCAGATGGCACTGCTGAAGAGACTGGTCTATCCTGGAACAGAAAAGAAATTGCATTACTGGCTGGCTTTCATGGACAACAACCTGAAACAGTGAAATGGAATTTTTTTGCTTCCCAAATCCCATTGCAGGCCAAAATGCCCCCCACCATGTGTTCATGGGGAACAGGCGACCCTAAGGAACAGCATGAGCAGAAACTGGGGAGTTGTAGTTGGAACACAGACTCATTGGAAATCCCTTCCCCCCCACACACACTTCTGTTATTGGAAATTTACTACTGGCTTCAACGTACATATTGCATGCCATAATAATCTGCTAAACATGACTTTGATGTTCTTGAACAAATGCAAAATAACTAATATAATCCCAAACAGAGTTGAACTCTAACGTCCTATCAACCTTTAGTATAATCACAAGATGGGTTCATTGTATAAGAAATAATGGATACAAATATAGATGAAAAGCTGCCTTGTAATGAATCAGAGTGTTGCCTCAACTATCTCCATACTTATGTCTCTCCAGTTTTTTTTTTAAACCCTAATCTCTGAAACACTTTAATCAGCAATGCTGATGATTGAACTTGGCACATTATACATGCCATTGCCAAGCATTTTCTCTACCACTGAGCTACGCCTTCCCCTGATGCTGAATTCTAATGACAACAGAGATGAACATGAGAGTCAGTTCTCAAAAATGAGACAAGCTGGCAGGAGATATGAAACAATGATCTATAGTGGCTCATCATGGGAGTGACTATTGGCAATGCATCTGAGTCACAGAATGGGCAGCACATCTCATCATGGAGACAGCAGAAAGGCACCATGCTTGGTTCTACAATACTTGCAATGTGAGTGGATTTTTAAAAAAACAACAATTTAGAGATCAAAGATTTGGGAGTTTTGTCAAATTATCCATCTGTGTTAGGTGTGGTTGGCTTCTCTGATTAGTTTAGCTTCTGTTGTTCTCCTTTTAAACTATTTTGTTGTTGTTTTACTTTATGAAAATTGCCTTGAGATTGCCTTGAGATGTTGTTGTTATGCTGATGAGACTGGTTAAAGAATAGAACAAAACATGGTTTATGTAATGCTACTAGCTCTGTACAAAGAGCCAATGTATGTTGATGGTGGCAGGGAGTCAGTGCATTGACTCCGCCCTTCCATGTCTGTTGGGTAGGCACAGCACCTTTGTGCATACAAACTGTATACCCATAGACTTAATCTCTGTTATTAGTATCAGTAAGGAACAAATGTTAATTTACTTACTTTATAATTACAAGGATAGATTCTGTACATATGTAGTAAACCATTTTCAAGTATGGTGAACATGCTTAGGCTGGAGCTAGCATACTCACTCCCACCCTTTCTAGACATACTAGCCTTGCACGTGATACGTCATTGGATATTGCTGTTAACAAAACATACCACTAATGTGAAAAGTGTAATTTCCATATAACTGCTACAATCTCTAGATTGGCCACCATGAGCACATGTGGGAAGTAATCCATCATTGGATGACTCATACCTAAGCCAACTGATGTCAGTTCATTAGGCATCGTTTATTTATGTGCTGGACTGCAGCTGCACTCTTGAATGATTATATTTGACACAATCTGTTGAATGATGGAAATGTGGGAGTTAACCTGTTTCCTCAGGCAGGACACTCTACAAGGTGTAAACCACAACAGAGAATGCATATGCTTAGGCAGCTATAAATCTTACCCATTTGCATGTTGGCACATTCAGAAGACTTTACTTGAAGGAGTAAAGCTGACATGGCAGAGCAAAAGAGGTGGTTCTGCAGATATGTGAGTTCTGGGCCATGAAGGGCCTTTAGGTGACAGTAACCAGTACTTTGAATTGAACCTGGTAGTTGATAGATATTCAATTGACTGCAGTTGGTATCATATGAATACCCTGCTGTAGCAATTGGGATGGTCCTACAGTGCCCACTCAGTGGTGGGCAATCATCAACAGCCCAGGCAGAAGAAAGAACACTTGGGCCAGTGATGATTGGCTGCCAGCAGAGGAAGGGTGGAACCAACCCCACCTGCCAGGAACTTTAAAAGCTGATTGGGCTAAGTACAGAGGGAGGTCTGCAAGAGGAGACTGGAGCTGCAAGATGCCAAAGGCTGCTGAGGATACATTGGTGCTGGGACCTCCTCTCCAGGCTACACATACCCACCTGCTTCAACTTTTCTACATAGGATTTGATCTCCAGACCCCTCACCATTTTTGTCATCCTTCTTTAAACATGCTGGATAGGGGAACAAGAACAAAGGTAAGTGACAGGCAGCCCAATCCAGACATACGTGGCAGGCGGCCGCTTGGGTATCGGCAGATCTATGGTGCTGCTTGTTGGCTTCCAAAGGGGAAATAGTATGCCACACTGGGAGAGGGAAGAGGAGCCCGATGAGTGAGAGAGAACCCGTCGCCATGGTGATTCCGCCCAAGCACGTGCCATTGGCCCGCTGTTGAGGCGGGGGTGGGGGAGGTGCAGGCTCGCGCGGGACCACAGGATTGGCCAGCCCGTTGCATGTGACCGGGCGAGGGGGCAGAAAGCCCACACCTCAGAGGCCATCAATCCCTCCACTCCCTCCCACTGTCAGAGACTCTGCCAATGGCAGTCTGGCAGCCAGGGGCATGCGTGGACAAGCAGGAAGTGCCAAGTGCAGGTGTTCCCTGTCCTAGACAGCGGCTGGAATGTGTGTCTGGGAGTGGCCAGACCAAGTCCAAAAGACACCACCACCACTACCTGGAACCTCCCCCTCCTGGTGTTGTCCTGCTGCCACCCCCCGCTATGTGCAAGGAACACCTCCCCTGGGGGCTGCAGAACTCGGAGTGCGAGCAACTGGGCATGCATTCACTTCAGCAACTCAAGTGCCCAGTGCACAGCACTGTGCGGTTGGGTAGACCATCAGCCTGGGCAGGCTGAGGGTCGGCACCCCCCCTCTGCTGTCCAGCCATGCGGGGGGCAGCGTGGCAGCTCATAGCCCATGATCTGCCCCCAAGAACCAAGTCTGTCCACCCTCCCAGGCACTCCCTTGGAGAGGCCACTGACAGGGGGGGGGAGGGTTTGCCCCGTGAACGTGCAGCATATGCCAAGTAGGAGAGACAACAGAGGACACAGCTCAGACTTTATTTTTCTGGAACAGAGTGTAGCAGTGGGCGGGGCTCTGCTCCAAGCACAGGCAGAAGCAACTGAGGGATTGGGGGGGGGCGCAGTGGAGCAGCACACATGGAAGCCTCTGTGTTGCAGTCCCACCTGCAAAACAGAGACAGAGATCAAGAGCACCTGCAGGGGCAGTGGCTGGGAGAGCAGGTTGCCTTTCAGCCAGGCACTCTCTTAAAGGGACAATCTCTGACCCACCTCCCTGCAACAGGGCAGCTGCCACACACACACACCCTGTGCCCTGCCAGGGGTTGGGAATGCAGCAGAGGGCAGACCAAGAGAAACAAGAAAAGTTAGCCCCAGGGGAGAGACCTCTCTCTCCCCCTCACCAGTCACAGATATTGTCAAAGCAACCGTGAGGTGCAAAACCCATCACCAATGTGCCTGCCTGTCCCTCACTCTAAGTCCGTATGGCCGGGAGCTCACCGGCAAAGCATCCTGCCACGCACTCCTCTCCCTAACAACTGAGTTGTGTGAGACCAGAGCAGAAGTGTTCTAGGAGGGGGGAGACCACAATTGGGTGCTGGGGAGGGGGCTCATCAGCCCGAGGCGTGAGAGGATTGGCTTGGCAATCACGCCACTCCCTAAGGGGTTTTCGAGCTTCCACAGCAGCAGAGGCGACCTTTGTTTTTGGTTTCAACGAGTGCCTATGAGGCATGCCACCGTTTTTGCAGGTGTAAAGTTGCACCTCTCGGGGGGGGGGGGCGTGTCATGGGCCAAACTGCTCAGGAAGCCACCTAAGCCTGGCCGTGCCCCCAACTACACCCCCTCCTCCTCCTGAATGCCGCACTCTGCCTCACTTCTGCCCACGCTCGGGCGCAGCCCTCAGGCGCTGCTACCCTCGGACGGAATGGCACTCAGGCGGCCCCCCGCCCACAGAACTCCCCTCTGCTGTGGTGGAGCTGATCATACGTCGGTGCAAACCCTTCTTGCGTCCACGTAGCAGCTCGTCTGCTCCCAAAAGACTTTTACCCCCCCCCCCCCGATTGAGCTCTGAGTTACCTGAGGTAGTGGGTTGGCTGGGGTTGGTTTGACAGTGACTAATCAGTGCCATTACCGCTTCTCCTAGGCTTGTGATTGAATTATTAGAGAAGCATATATAATGAGGGAGACTCTTGGGCCTCAAGGCATTGTTTGGCAGACTTAGGGACATGGCTGTGAGGAAGCTATGGAAGCTTGGACAAAAGGCCTTTGATTAATGTACTCCTCTGGACAGTTGAGCTACTCCCATCTAAGCGATTCCAGAGGCATTCCTCTCAGTCCCAGGGGCTCTGTTCTGTTCTGATATTTGCACACACACCCCGGCTCACATTTTAAAGATCTTGAAATATATGCTGATATTGGGGTCCTTGGGGGGGGGGGGTGAGTGCTCATAGGAAACAGCCATCAGGCAGTAGTTCAAGACCTCTACCATATTTACCAGGTGATTTGGATGAACAAATTTAGAACATATTGATGCCACTCAACTCCAAAACCACAAATGATTTCTCTTAAGGGTTTTGTATAAAGATTAATAACCCAGGGGACTAAACAGAACCATATAGAACCTCCACAGGACAAATTCCACATTGATGATGACCGGCCTTCAGTAGCAGCCCTCTGAGTCTGATCCATAATAAATCCAGGAAAAGAAAGAGGCATGGCACTTGTCCACATTCAAAAGGAGATGGGGTTTGTTTTAAGATATGCAATCACTGGGCTATGTTTTGAAGGTAGAGACCAGAACAGGAAGAAATAGGATTCCACCACCACCACCACCACCCCAAACCAGGGTTTAAGTACCTTTCTCCAACCAGGTGTGAGTACCTTTTAGACTTAAAAATGACCGGAGAGAAAAAAAAAACCCCAGATCCACGATGCCAGTTTCTCTCTTCCAATTATAGCCTTGCTATTTTTATATTGTAACACGCCCCCCCTCCTCCGGCAGCTGTCTTTGTAAACAATTTTTGAGCTACCCACATGACATTGTTCCCCACCTTAGCCACAGCCAGCTTAAGTCCTATTGTTCTGTCATGGAGTAAAGCAGCTGGTACAGTTGCCACCCTTGTCCTTGATGCCAGTGTCTGAAAATAGCTTTATTTCATAGATAAAAAATAATGGAACAATGTTACAGAATGTTAACTATCTACTTTGCTGGATGGAAGATCTCTGGGGATAATGATTTACTCACTCCTGAATACAAAAAAACCCAGCATGCCATCATTAGCATGTAAATAGATCTCACCTCACCTACGAGACTTTGACAATAATGTCCTTAAATCAATACAATATTTTATACAACTGTGTTCTTTTCTGGAGTATTATCTATACTACTGACAGTTTCAATCTTTCATTTCATCTGTTCCTGACCTTCCAGATAGTGCTGGCTGTTATCTACCTGTACTTCTTCCAAGATGATGATAGAAACATTGTCCCAAAGAACCACTCTGACAGTCTTGATGGTGTGAATATTGAACACCAGCTGGCAAGGTGTTTTTGTTTGAATAAGCACTGGGTTGTGTAACTTGGGGCCCATATCTCTCAAATATGAGTTCAGTAATAATTAAGATGGGCAAGCAATAAAATATAAATAATTTTTTTTATGCGGGGAGAACATGTTATAATCATCCCTCTTTTTTGCACAACCAATTCTTTTTCTGAGATGGTGGTCTCATCACAAACAAAATGTTGAAAAGCTATCATTTACCATTCCAAGGCAGTTGGTTTAAGGACATTAGAAATGCATCTAGTCCACCATTCTGTTTCCTTTCTAACAGAGGTCAACCAAATGCCTTCTGAAAACTCACAAGCAATATGAGACAATTTTTGTCTCCACTATCTGGCATTTAGAGGTATGCTACTACTGCACATTTCATCAGGACATCATCATAAATACATGATCATGATGAACCCTTGCTTTGCTCTGATTGGAGCCCACCATCACTGTGATCGTTTTCGCACACAGCTTACCACGTGGTCACATTCCTGTTCTCTCCGCAGCATCTGTCAGATTTCCCATTATCTGCGCCGGAGTTACAGGAAGTGCCGCAGCTTTTGTGTAGCAAACGTAAACTGGGTTTTAGCGGTTTACGTTTGCTGCGCAAAAGCCGCGGCACTTCCTGTACCTTCAGCGCAGATAATGGGAAATTCGATAGACACAGTGGAGAGAACAGGAACGTGACCCCGTGGTAAGCTGTGTGCAAAAATGGTCTGTGTCACAAGTGCAATGGCCAGACAGTGGACACAACTCTTCATTTAAGCATATGGAGTGAATATTTCAAATCAACAAGGTCTTGAGTTCATCTGTTTGTCTATCATCTACCTCAGAAGTGAGAGTTGCAGTTTGCCTCAAGCTTATTCATGTTTACTCAGAAGAAAGTCCTATTTCATTCAAAAAAGCTTACTCCCAGGGAAGTATTTTCAGGCTTTCAACCTGAGGGAATCTAGTCAGGTTATGCAGAGCTGTCCTGGTCATCCTTAGAATATCAAATACACTCCCCCCCCCCCCCGCCCCAAGAACTCTCTGATCGGTCTGCAAAGAGTCCTGGGATTTTACCTACTTTACAGCACCTATGAAATTCAGACTTGTCAGTTGATTAATATTGTTATAAAGAAGTACTGGAGAAGGATCAAAATGTGATTGTTTCAACCTGATTATTATTAGATCATGTAACAACGTTTAGTAGAGAAAGTGCTGGGCTGGAAGATATCAATTAGTGAGCACCTTGTATCTCCTAGAAAGGTGGTAATGGAGAATTCAGCATGTTGTTTGAGTATTCTGGGAATCACTGATGGGACTCAATTAGGTTGCCTTTCTCCAAGTAGCCTGGAGTTTGTGAGGATGCTTGGTGGGGGGTGGTTATTTCTGAACTTTTTTTAGTAGTATAGCTGTGAATATATGGGTTTGCAGAAGGTATTTCTGCTTCTCTTCCCTCCCAGATGTTGGCAGGTGAAATGGGGATGTTAGCAAAATTGCTGTGGATCTCCTTTTTTATATATGGGGGAATTAGCAGGAGACGCTGGCACAGCATACCTATGATGCAGAGGTGCAGCTTTCATAAAGGAGACTCTAGACTAAATATATATTAAAATGAAAATGTTTACTGTAGAAAAATATATAAAAACACAAATACAATCACACATAAACAAGGTAATTCATACACACAAGAACTAGGAGAAATAGAGGTGAAACATATAGAGACATATAGGAACATTGCAGGGTGTGTGTGTGATACAACCTGATCCATGGATCCTTGAAGCAGAAGACATAATGATGGAGAGTGCAAGTCTGTGGTAGGGTGCACAGTCTGTGGTAGGGTAAGACAAGACACACTGAACTGCCATGTGCTTGGAGTTATATTACTTGATTTGTGCCCTCAGGGGATGAGGTCATGTGATGTGTGACAAGGAGGTCAGCTGACTTGTGACACTGCAGTGATGTCAGAACATGTGACTGCTGATGCCACCAAGAGGGTTGGACAGTGGGAGACTCCAGAACTTAATAGGATTAGTAGGACTAGAGGGTTTTAAACAAAGAAAAACTACCTTAAACAAAGAAAAGAAGTTGGTCAATTTAGAGCCACATTGTTAATCTAGTGTAACACCAGAGCAAACACAATGAAGTTGTCTGGTAGGATGGGCTTGACCTTGGCAACAGTTGCTTCCTTGGGCCAATTCTTTGTTTCCAGCAATCTTCTCAATGGCTGACAGGAAGAATCCTTTGTCATGTGTAGGTGTGGTAATAAAGCATTTTTTTCTGCTGGGGGCTACTTCATCTGCATTGGCACCCCTGGAGTGTTGTTTTAGCTCTGTCGTCATGACTGCTTGTGTAGCAATAAGATGGAGTAAAGGATCCCTTCATGGCTTCTGGTGAAAGCTGCTCTTAGATGCTGTCGTCCTTGGACAACAGTGCAATTGTGTTCTGCATGCCTTGGCAACTCCTTGGGGAAGCCTGATCTGAAATCCTTCTATGCAGGAGGAATGCACAATTACAGCAATGGCATGAAAAAGCAGGGGGGCCTCTTAGCCAAGCTGGGGTGCTTGTTGCTTGGCCCCACAGAGTAAAATGTCCACATTGAAGCTGGCACAGTTGCCAAATGCTTAGAATCACACAGGATCCACTGCCTATAGAAAGTAGGCAAGTGGGTATTTGTTATTAATGTCCCTATTGCTGCTTATCATGTCCATAGAAGCAGTTTGCCTGTGGTCAAATATAAGTCCATAACAATAAGAGTTCTGCATCTCTGACACTAGGCCGGAGTTAACTCAGTCCATAAATTGTGACAAAAAGGGGGTTCGGGGAGTCTGGAACCAGGGCCAAAGTGAATACAGTCCATTTAAAGATGGAGGAGGGATGGGACCATGCTCATTTTTCTGAGCTTTAGAATGAAGCCAGGAGAAGAAATTTGATAAATAAAACACATAGACTGCTATCAAAACTAGGACAAGATTCCTATAACTTTGCCCATTATACTGACTTACTAGCCCCATTCTTAAGCATGCCACTATTATATCCTTCAAAGCTGGTGACTTCCATAACCTTGGAAAGGTATAACTTCATTTAGGATGGAATTTTTAGAGTGATACATAGTGATGTCACCTAATGTATTTTTGTGTTTTATTTTGTGTTTTGCCAGAGTAGCAGAAACTAGCAAAATCACCCAGCCCAGAGCTAATTTCAGTTGGATTTACCTTTGTGTGTACTAGGCCAAAACTCATCTTTACATGCAGGTGGGGAATGCTTGTTTGCCTTTACCATTTGTCAGATGGATTTAATGTATGAGTGTACATGTATAAAACCCATCAGCTTTTATGCATTTGTGTTGAATTAGAACAGTGACTTTCAATCAAACACAACCCAGTGCATATATTTATTCATGCCCTGAAAGGATTTCATGCATGAGTGTTTTCGTAACATAGAGAGCACAGGGCTAAAAAACTGAATATTGGGTTAGTGAAAAAACAGTCTCTGTAAGCAAGTATCTAATTAGAATTTCATTTTGGGTTCTCTCTACCTGTTTATCCGTCTTTCTTTATCTCTCGGTCTTTTATATATCAGGATTTTGTAACAACCCTCCCCACTGCACCCCAAAAAGTAATGCTAAGAAGCAAAGGGAAATTGGACCTCTAAAAACTCTATACATTAATCAATGTGTATTTTCCTGAGTAATCCTGCCTTTGCAACCTTACAACAATATTCCTGTCCTATACAAAGTATTCCAGACTAAGTTCATTGAAAGCAATGGACTTAGATTGCTGTAACTCTGCACAGAAGAGCACTGCAAGGCTTTCAGTAAATGGAAATGAAGTAAATTGTCTATTTGCAAGTACTGGTGACAAATATGGAAACATAACATATTGTGCAAAACATAATATATGGAATAAATTTAGTTTCTTTTATACAAGTATAGCTTAAAATAAATGAGATTAAAATATAAGGTACTAGAATGCAAAAACTCTGTGTTTCATCTTGTTATATATTAAGCAAATACATGGATTTAAATATTTGAGAAGCAAGATATGGAACTGATTTTTAATGCAGAAATTAAAAGTGAAATAGTGAAGATTTTAGAAGTACCATGACAGAAGAAATAAGCTCATCTCTGAACAAATATATAAGAATGCACATCGTTCTATGTAACCATGAAGCATGGATAAACGATTAAATGAAAGTAAGAAAATGGACACCCTTACCTGGATAGCTCATCAGATCTTGAAAGTTGAGTAGGATCACCTCTGGTTAATACTTGGGTGCAAGATCACCAAAGAAGTCCAGGATTGCTACATGGAGACTCAGAATGTCTCTTGCTTTGAAAACCTTATAAGGTCACCATAAGTCAGCTATGACTCAATGGTTAAAAAAAAAAAAAGGAATCAGGCCCTTTCAGCCGAGCTGCTGTTGCAGCTAAAGTCCGGGGACCATTTTTTGCCCACCCAGAAGGATCATGAGGCTGCTGATCCTCCCAGGCATCCGGGGAACTGTTGGGGGGTGGGGAACCATGGCTATATTAGCCCTGGCCCCACTCAACACTGTGCAGGGATGGGTTTTTTTTGGCTTTTGGCCCACCATCCTGCCCAACAGTAGTACAAGCTTTGACCGGTCACCTTATTAGGGGCCAGGTAGGAATGTTTCACTCTTACACAATTGGCTTTTGTAAGAGTTTTTTTCACCTACCTTGTACTGCTTGATCTAGGTAGTTTGGTTTAAGATAGGATTGTTCGGTTGATTGGTCACTTAGCCAGAGTAGGAACGGGCTATAGGATTAAGCAGGTGAGCATCTAGGGCTCAGCATCTATTGGAGTGCATATGGCTGCACAAGCGGCAGGTGGGTTATACAGCTCAATCCTGTGAATGCAGGCCATGATGGTGTCCTACCAGGTGGCAGTTCCTTCGGCCAAGGGAGGCTGTGCCAGGGTAGGGGGGAGTTTTGGCCTGGCTGGCCTGTCACTAGCCTTACCAATATTGCTTGTGCTGGGGGCAGGGTGCCTCGCCCATTTCAGGACAATAAAGGATCTCAGTTCAACCCTGTGGCTTGTCCTGTGTGCAGCAGCCCATTCCAGTTCAGTTGTTGTTCAATAAAGTGGCCCAGTTTTACCCAACCCACTGCGTCAGCCTTGTTATTCTGACTGGAGGGCGGGGGCAAATTGACAGTGCAGTCCTAAGCAGCAATGCACACTTCTAAATCCATTGACATCAGTTAGTTTTAGAAGGGCATAAGTCTGCTTTGGATTACAATATAGGGCTTCAGGAATAGAAGTAGATAAAAAGGAAAACTGATAGTGTTCTGTAAATTTGGAAAGCAATCGACTTATCTGGCAAAATATGTGGCCTTAATTTTGTAACAGTACAATGTATTAATTTGGGGAAAATGTAATATTGTCTGTTCCTAAGGTAGAAAGATATTATAATGCAATGAGATCAATGGCCTTGAACTATTGGTTTAGAAAGGATTAATCACATATTGCATAGAAATTGGAAAAAAAATATATAGACATGCAGCTCTCCAATTCAAGTTGGAAAACAAACAAAACAGGGACTAGACATAAGAAAGAACCCAATATTAACAGCCTTATTATAATGCTGGGACAAATGTAATGTATACTTTTACTTATGTACACCAATATTTCACAATATGGATTTTGAAGAAGTGGTGAAATATAGTCCCCTCTCCCTCCTTTGGCTCAATGCTGAATACATACAATTTGGGGGTTTTGTAAGAGGCATACCATTTTGCACAGATAAAACAAACAAACAAAAAGTTGTTGTCCCTGTATTGCCATTTTGGTAGATTCACATTTTAAAAGTTATTTTCTCCAAATGTCATCAGCTGGATACATCCTGCATTCTTAACGAGATAGAATCTATCTTAGTTAATCTGGAGAAGCAAAAATGTCTTGTTGCAACACTGTATGAAATTTTGATTGGTACTGAAAGGAGACATTTTGCTTCTTCAGATTAACTAAGAAGGTAGGAAAAATGATTTATTGATTGTGATTCTAGAGAAGATTTGGTTAAAAATACAAAGATATTGTGAGGTTGTCAAGGAAGATTGATCTCTGGAGAAACGTCTTGGAAGTCATGCAGAGATGGCATTACAGCCTGTTAAGACTAACCAAAATTTCTTTGACAACTTTAAAGAGCTGTGGGATACGTAAGTTCCAGGATAGCTCATTTCCCCATGTGTGGCAGTGATGTCAAAGCAATAAAACCTTTTGGAAAGTAGTTCTTAAATTTGGGGTAGAAAAAAAATAAAAAAGGAAATCCCATGTGACCCTGAGATAGTTGAGCTGAGCTTACACACTTAAAAATTGAAAATAGACATTTTTTAAGAAATATGTAAATCAAAACAACAGCAGCAACAAACCTTGTTGCAGCAAGCATTTAATAGTGCAGTACTCCAAGCTCTGCTCACAACCTGAGTTTGATCCCAGCAGAAGCTGGATTTAGGTAGCTGGCTCAAGGTTGATTCATCCTTCCATCCTTCCAAGGTTGGTAAAATGAGTACCGAGCTTGCTGGGGGGAAAGTGTGGATGGCTGGGGAAGGCAATGGCAAACCAACCCGTAAAAAGTCTGCTGTGAAAACATCATGAAGTGATGTCTCCCCCTGGATCGGTAACAACTTGGTGCTCATGCAGGGGACTACCTTTACCTTTTTACCCTTTTATTGGAAGCAAAATGTAGCTCCTGACATAGAAATACAGTTGCCCACCCAGTCGGAATGAAGAGGCTGACACAGTATGTTGGATAAACAGGGCCGCTTTATTTAAATAACTTGAACGAACTAAAACTGGCCAGGGGTAAGGCCTAACAAGACAAGCCCTGGGTCAGGCCCATGACCCCACCTTGTCCTGAAAGGGGCGAGCCACCCTGCCCCCAGCGCAAGCCCAATATATCCTGGGTGGTGCTGAGCAGCCAGGCCCAAACTCCACCTCCACCTAGGCTGGCATCGATCCCACTGGAAAGATCCTCCCGGTGAGACTTTATCGTGATCTGCACTCCCAGCATTGAGCCGTAAAGCCCATCTGCAGTTCATGCAGACCACCTGCACCAACAGGTGCTGAGCCATAGGTGCTCCCCAAAAACACCGTGGCCAATACCTCATCCTGCCAAGCGACCAACTAACAACTCCTCCCCATCTCCCTAAGGCTATAAGGCAGTACAAGGTAGGCCAAAAAACAAATTCACATAGGCCAATTCAGTGAACATGAAAAAATTCCTACCTGGCCCCTAATAAGGCGACCGGTAAATAACCTGTACTGCCAAGGGGTGGGTGGGCCGAGAGCTGAAGAAATGACTGCGCAACACTGGGAAGGGCCGGGGCTTTTATAGCCCCAACTCCCCGCCCAGCAGCCGATTCCCGGATGGCCGGGACGGCGATCAGCCTCCCTCCATCTGGGTAGGCAACAGTGTCCCCCCCCCAGCCTATCGCTGGCAAAGCCAGCTGTCTGGAAGGGGCCGGTTTGTTGAAGCCATGGTTTACAATGTTCCATTCATCTTTGTGGAAGGAAAACCAAGATGTCTAAGAAACCTTTGTTGGTACTTGTGACAGGCCCTTCTATCAACTGAGGGGAGTCACACAGCCTCCTATGATTTTGGGGGGGGAACCAGGGTTATTTTAAACTATAAACCTTCCCCTCAGATACAGGTGATCTAAAGTAGTGAGTGCCTAGGCTTTGGGTTCACTGCTGTGAGGTAAGTTTTGTGGCACACAGGTAGAATATGGAGGTCAACTAGGGAGACTTATTTATGTACAAGTAGGTTTCAAAGAACAGATCAGCAGCACAAGTCTCCAGACAAATAAAAAGAGAAACCTGGCTGAGGCACATCAATTTAGAGAGTAGTTTCAATTTTCTTTAATATTCCCAAACATAAACAGGCTTTCACCAATTAGCCACTAGGACCCTAACAAACACAAAGAATTCCACCCACACCAACCTGCCCTTTCCCAACAGTCAGGCAAAATTGCACAAGGTCTGCTCATTGTCAGAGACAGGCGTAACAATTGGGTACTGTCTCAGAAGTAGAGCTAAACCAGTCTGCCACATTACCAAGCAGAGCTACCCTTCATTCTGTCTGCTCTTTCTCTGAGCTCTCACTACTCCCTCCATGACAAAGAACTGAACTCCACTCTTGCTGCGTTTCCCTCCAACATTCCACACCCCACCCATCAAAATTGATTGGTTGCTGGAGTAGCATTCCAAGAGGCTCAAGTGAATGGTTGTTTTCCTCTTCAGGGGCAGGACAGCCTTCTGTCCATCACACAATCCCCCTTTGTTAGCTTATTCACACAGGTGAGCCCTTTTTGGGGTGTCTGCCTGTTCAATGAGGTACACTTACTCTTTATTACCTCCCAGTAATATTAACAATCAATATTGTCATTGGCTTACAGAATAAGAAAATAGTTAATGGTACAATAATACTTTTCATATTTATATATGTACAGCAACCACCCTTTTCTTTTGGTACAGACCATACCTTTGAGCATTTTGGTGACCAGTGGATGACCAGGATTCAGGCACTCAAAATGTGACACACACAGAATTCTCCTGTTCAAAGATAGTCATCACTGAAATCCGATAAACCCCAACCTTTGATAGTAGCTCTTATCAGAAGATGATGACTTTGCGAAAAAAAAGTGTTTATGAAATTCAGGTTTCATTGTTTGCAAGCTTGCTTGCTCTTGTCAGAACAACCAGAAAACAAGACGGTATGATGGCACTTGCATGTTGCCTTTAAAGCAGAGCTCAAAGAGATAAATTGCAAAATCCAGCACTTAGGAAGCACTCAGAAGTTGATGCAGACACAGATAAATAACCATATAAAAAGTACTAGTGTGAAAGAGAACTGGTTAATATTCTGTAGGGGGCGCTCAGCATTCCAACTCTAAGCTAGCCTTGATCACATAATTAAAAATCCAAACATAATTAAGCATCGCTCAAAGTAATTCAGTAGTTAAGCCAAGCAATTAATTAAGTAATGTATGGATCCCATGATTGGTGGACTGTATCATGCGCACAAATGCATTTTGTCATAAGTGAGCTGCAATGGAGACTGTTCCTTGGAGATGGGGAAAGCTATCTATCCTTCTTCCTTTAAGAAAATGGCCAGAATACTGTAGTGGGGAAAAGGAAGAGTTGATTTTCATACCTCACTTTTCTCTGCCCTAAGTGACTTATGATTGCCTTCCCTTCCTCTCCCCACAACAATTACTTTGTAATGCAGGAGGGGCTAAGAGGGCTTTGAGAAAACCATGACTGGCCCAAGGTCACCTAGCAGGCTTCAAGTGAAGGAGTGGGGAATCCAATGCAGTTCTTCACATTAGAGTCCACCACTCTCAACCACTCCACCACTTGGGCTCTGGACTGAGGGTGGACATGTCTTATTGGAATCAGCTCTTCAATAAAGAAGCATGAGATGCAGGCAGAAGATCTGGGAGGGACAACAGTGTCTCACCCACTTATCTCCTCTTCCTCCCTACCTCATCTTCACCTCTGCTGTCTTTGCTTTTTCTGCTATACAGAGCAGCTAAGCCATCTTGTCCCCTTGCCCTTCAGTTGTCTGTTTTTTAAAAAAATAATGAAACACATATTATTTATATAGCTTCTGTATTTTTCAGTAACGATTGTACAGATGCTTAGGAAGTCTTAAAAGACATGCATTGCCTCGCTTTTTTTTTTTCCTAAACAGGCCTGAGTGACAAGGAAGATTAGTTGTTCCAGAAGAGGCAAGAAGAGCCTGTCCAGTCCAGCAGTCTTCTGTTTGACACAGCAGACAACCAGTTGTCCTGGAGAACTAACAAATGGAATAGAGGCTAAGTTCTTCCCCAGATGTTACCTCAGAGCTCTTGTATTCAGAGGTTTACAGCCTTTGTACATGGAGACTTCTTTAATTATCTTGGTGAGAAGCCATGGAGAGAGATCTCTGGCATGAATCTGTCTGTGTAAAGTATCCTCAAGCTGCAGCTGACTTATGCCAAACCCATAGGGTTTTCAAGGCTAGAAACTAACACAGGTGGTTTGCCTTTGCCTCTATGTAGCAACCTTAGCATTCCTTGGTGGTCCCCCATCCAAATACTGACCAGGGCAGACCCTGCTTGGCTTCCCAGAGCAGACAAGATTGGACTAGCCTGGGCCATCCAGGATCAATCTAATTCTTCTTTAAAGCCATCAGTATAAGGGGTGGTAGTGGGGGCAGTGCCTAGCCTTCAGCATCATTATTGATTGAGTTGGCAAAGGTTCTCATATTGTGTTTGTTCTTAGAAGCATGGAGCAAAAGAATCAAAGGTAGGAAGCATAAATTACATTAAAAAACCCATAGTAAAATATGGCATTAATGCAAAAGAAAAGAAAAGAAAGACACGGGGCGTTTTCACACAGGGCTTACCCCGGAGCGACGTCCCTCTTCACTGTGCAGCGTCTGCGAAGAGCCGCGGCTTTTGCCTCCGGGTTCTGCAGAGCAGTTGGTGTGAAATCCGCACAGACGCTGCGCGGTGGACGTCGCTCCGGGGTAAGCCCTGTGCGAAAACGCCCACAATCTTGGCAAAATGAATCACCTTGAAATCCCATTTATTTCAAGGTGAGAGTTAACCAAATCCTATATTTTTTATGCCTATCATTTCCTTGCAGCCTTGGTAGTTGTTTCCCCTGGTTGTTTCAGGTGGAATATGCTGACTTGGAATAAACGGATTATTGCTGTTCAGTGGTCTGGAAAATATGAAGAGCTTGAAGACACTTGATGCTTTGGCAAACAGGGAGAAAAGCCTTGAAGACTTAATCATTTGAATTTGCACATATCCAAATCTGTCAGCTATTTTGAAGGTGCATTGTTCGAAAATAATTCCAAGTGTGATGTGCAGGGGTATTAACATAATGATCTCCATGAAAGAAGCTGCTCCATAAATAGAAATGGGCTTCCCTATCTGAAGATGTATGTAGACAGATTCCACAAATGCTGGGACCTGTCCCCAGTGGCAGGGGGAATGCTTTTGCCCCCTCGCCCATGGGAGCATTCAGTGCCAAGCCGAATGGGCAGAGGAGTAAGGCTGATTTTTTTGCAGTCTAGCCAATGTGCCAGTGTAGTGGTTAGAGTGCAGGACTGAGAAATGGATTACTCTGGTTCAAATCCCTACTCCCACCATGGATGCTTGCTGGGTGACCTTTGAGAAGTCACACACCCAAGTGCTATAGAGAATAATGTAAATCACTTTGGGCCCACAATGGAGAGAAAAGCGGGGTATAAAAGTCAGTCAGTCGGTGTAGTGGTTAGGAGCATGGACTCTGATTTGGAAGAACTGGGTTTGATTCCCCATTCTTCCGCAAGCAGCTGCTAGTGTGATTTTGTGTCAGTCACAAGTTCTCTCAGAGTTGTTCTGGATATAGCAGTTCTCAAGAGAGCTCTCTCAGGGTGTCTGTTGTGGGGAGAGGATGGGAAAGGAGACTGCTCTGAGACTCCAAGTGAAGGACAGGGTATAAATCCAATCTCTCCTTCTTTTAATAAATAAATATTCAAGGACAGCATTATATATAAGGCTGTTGTTACCCTTGATTTCAGGCATTTGCCTGAGGAGCTGAGACAACAGATCTCTTGAACATATGAACCATTCAGCTGCCTTATACCACCAGAATGGAGAGAGAGCTCCAACCAGGGCTGAGTGGAACCATTTTTGGAGCAGGAAAGCACAGGAATGCAGTTCCAGCTGGCTTGGCATCAGGGGGTGTGACCTAATATGCAAATAAGTTCCTGCCAGGCTTTTTCTACAAAAAAGCCCTGGTTTTGGCCCATTGGTCTTCTTCAGTGGTCAAACAAATGATATTACAGAATGGCTCCTGACATTATAATTCAACAACCATTTCTTATAAATTGACCAAAATGAAATTTTAAAATGATCGTTGTCTGTGACCAGAGGCAAAGATATCAATCAGAGGCCTCATCCTTCATCGTTAGCAGCCAGGGTCAAATACACTTTTCTGTAGTGATGGCTCAGTTGTGTACCTTTCTTGCTTGGTCAGAAGAATTCTATACAGCAAGGAGCCAATAGTGATATAAGAGCAGAATTGTGAAAGAAAGAGCAGAAAATGGACAGACAATTGTCCAACTGGCTGAGAGCTTATGCCAGTAGTTCCCAAAGTGAGCAGTACCATGCACTGGGTGTGGTGAGATTACCTGGGGGAACACTAAGAGGCATGGGGATGGCAAGCAATCTGCTGGAGGTGGGCCCCTTCAACCACATTGCTCACTTATTTATGGATTACCAGGCTAGACCCTAGAGCAAAATACCTTCCTTGCTTCATTTTTCAAGTTTCACTGCTTTTATTGCTTTCAAAGTTATTTCCTTTGGTCACATTTGTTTATATTTATGATTGTGAGTTGTCACAAGATAGCCAATTATTGGTAATAGCCTTTGATTTTCTTATAAAGTGGTTACTGTCAATACTCACTCTAAGCTGCGGAGTCTTGTGAGCAGAAGTTCTACTTTGTGAGCTACTGGCATTAAAGTTGTGAGCTACTGCATAAATTCGTTTGCTCTGGGAAAAGACAAAAAAGTGTGAGCCAGAGGCTAAAAAACTGTGAGCTGACTCAGCTTAGAGGGAACACTTGTTACCATATATCTGTGGTAGGTTACTGCATGTTTAGTAGGTAGTTATATATTGACTCCAGATTACTTAAACGTGATTATTTAAGGATTCTGCTAAGTGGCTTTGGAAAATTGGTATCACTTCATCAAGCTCATCCATTGCATCAAGAATTTACTCAACAGTGAAGGGAGTCACTCAGTGTGGTATCTTTTTTTGCTAAATGACTATATCAGACTTCAAAAAGCTAGTATCACTGGATCAAGTTCATACTTTTGGTAGAATACATTTAACTAAAAAGCTTTAATAGGATTTTGGGTAAATGTGTAATTAATTGTTACTGTTTTGAATTTTATTATCTTCCTTATTGGGTCATGCAAATCATTATTCTAATGTTTTATAGAGAGCAGGGGGAGCATTGGGGATAAGGGGACAGTGGCCTGAAAAAAAGTTTGGGAACCATTGATACAATTTACGTGAGGGGTCATACTACAAAATAAGCCAGGAAAGCATTTGGATACAGGCCTTAGCCTGTCTGGCACTCTAGACAAAGCTAACTTCTTGCACCCCCCCCCCTCCTGGCACTGATAATATCACTAAATCACATAGAGGGCACCCAATCTGGCAGCACCCCCAGGAGGCCGGTGCCCTAGGCAATCTTGTACTTTGCCTAGTGGCAGGGCCAGCCGTGTTTGGATATTATCTCTAGAATGTTTATGTAACACCTAGGAGAACCTGGAGGATATCAGTGAACCCTGAACAAATAAGCATTGCCAGGCAAAAAGCAATCAGGGATTTTCCATAAGTAGTTATGGCAGGCAGAAGAATTATGATTTCCAGTTTGGGGGGGGGGGGGTTGTTTTGTTTGTTTTTTCACTTCTACACTTCTTTAAAGATGATGCGCTGCATTTGTCCTGTAACGTAATGAGACGGGAGACGTTGGTAGGGCAACATGCTTTAATGGAGACACGTTACAAGAGAGTGAGCACGCAGGCCGGGTCCCGCTTATATACATTCCCGGAACTTCTTCCCTGACAGGCCAGCCCAATCCTGGCCTGAACTTCCCGCCGCTGCTGGTGATTGGCGGGCTCAGCGCTTCCCGCGGAGTCGCCTGGGTGTCCCCAGTCATCTCCGCTGTCCAGCTACGCGGACTAACGCTATTGCGTCATAACGAAATGGTTGCTGTATTGCGTTATAACGAAATGGTTACCACATTGCGTTATAACGAAATGGTTGCTGCCTTATGCTATCGCAATACGCTACACTCCTCCCCCCATAGTTAATGTACACAGTCCTGGAGGTAGGCGGGAAGCCGACAATCCCGTGTTGACCTCCTTGGTGCTGCTTGAGGTATGGGGGTGGCTTCTGCGGTCGGGGCATCTTCGGGGGGTGATGCGTCGGCTTGCTGCTGGTCTGGCTCTGTTGATCGCCCAGCCTCCGCTGGTGTGGGCAGGTGTGGTGCTGGCTCGGCGGCCTCGGGTAGATCCCTCGCTGGCTCCCCCCTGGGCATTGCTTCTCCCGCTTCGGTGGGCCCCTCCGGTAAAGTGCGGCGGCGCATTTGGTCGATGTGCCGCCGTAGGACTTGGCCCCCTTCTGTGGACACCTCATATTGGCGGGACCCTATTACCTGCAGCACCCGTCCTGCTAGCCACCCCGGTTCCCTGGCGTCGTTACGGGCGAACACCGGGTCCCCCGCAAAGAAACCCTTGGCTGCGTCCCTGGTTTCCGAGGACCCCCTGATGTTGGAGGCTCGGTCGGGGTGTAACCTGTCGAGCCTCGTAATGAGTTTGCGCCCCATGAGGAGCTCCGCCGGGCTCACTCCCATGACCGGGTTGGGGGTTTCCCTGTTGTCAAACAAAAAGGCTGCCAGCCTGTGGTCCCAGTCGCCCTGTACTATCCGGCCCAGGGCTTCCTTGGTAGTTCGGACCATGCGCTTTGCCTGTCCGTTGGTGGATGGGTGGAACGGGGCTGACCTTATGTGTCTGATCAGGTACCTCTGCAGGAACGCCTGAAATTCCCCGGAGGTGAAAGCCACCCCATCGTCAGAGACAATAGTGTCTGGAATCCCGTGGGTGCTAAGTGCCCTGCGCAGTGCCCGGATGGCGGTTGCTGATGAAGTGGACGCTACTGGAATGACCTCCAGCCATTTTGTGTAGGCGTCCACCATAATCAGGAAGATCTGTCCCTGGAAGGGCCCCGCGAAGTCTAGGTGGAGCCTGGACCAGGGTTTCCTAGTGGTTTCCCATCGTGTAACCGGGGCACTGGGTGGCTCTGGCCGCGACTCCTGGCACACGCTGCACCTCCGAACCCAGTTCTCGATCTCTTCATCCATCCCCGGCCACCAGACGTAGCTCCTGGCTAAAGCCTTCATTCGGACTATGCCGGGGTGGGTCTCGTGAAGCGACTCTAGAACTCGCTTCTGCAGCGTGGGGGGAACCACCACCCTGCTTCCCCACAAGATGCACCCTTTGTGAGCTGCTAGCTCCTCTCTCCTCGTTTTGTAGGGCCTAAACTCTTCCCCCATGTTCCCTTCTGGCCACCCCCTCACCTCCCAGTCGAGAACCCTTGTCAGTGTTTTGTTCTTCCCAGTGGCCTTCGCAACCTCCACGGCGTGGAGGGGTGGCTCCAGGAGGGACTCGACCAACATGACCAGGTGTGCTGGGGCTGGGTCAGGTTCTGTGTCGGGCAGTGGCAAACGGCTGAGCGCGTCAGCGTGGCCCATAGCCTTGCCGGCTCGGTGGACTAGTGTGTACATGTAAGAGTTGAGGAATTGATTCCACCTCAACACGCGCTGTGAAACTATTTGGGGGGTTTGGCGGTCAGGGGCCAGCAGACCTAAGAGTGGCTTGTGGTCAGTGGCTATTGTGAACCTCCACCCATACAGATAATCATGCAACTTGTGGACCCCCGCCACGATTGCCAAGGCCTCCTTATCTATTTGCGCGTAATTGCGCTCGGCCGGTGTGAGTGTACAGGAGTAGTACGCACTGGTACCTCCCTCCCATCCGGGAGTTAGTGCCCCAGGACTGTGCCCACCCCGTATGGCGATGCATCGCAAGCCAAGATGACCGGGAGGCACTCGTCAAAATGGTGGAGCACCGCATTGGAAAGCAGAATGTCTTTTACCGCCTGAAACGCGGTGGCTTGCCGTTTGCCCCATACCCAAGGGGCTTCTTTGTCCAGCAGCCGATGTAGGGGTTCTGCGAGGGATGGAATGGAGGAGGAATGAGTGGTAAAAATTGAGCACCCCCAAGAAGCTTTGTAGCTCCGCTTTGCAGGTGGGGGCCGGGGCTTGCACGATGGCTCGTGTCTTTTCCTCCGTTGGGTGGATTCCCGCTGCGTCTACAGCGAATCCTAGGAACTCCACCCTTGGTACCCCCAGCAAGCACTTCTCCCTCTTGACCTTGAGCCCCGCTGCTTGGAACCGGCGGAGCACTTCTCTTAGGCGGTTGCCGAATTCTTCGGGGTCTGGGGCGGCGATCAAAACATCATTGAAGAACGGCTGGACTCCGGGGATCCCTTTAAGGAGAGCGTCCATTATACTCTGGAAAATCCCCGGAGCGACGCTGACCCCGAACTGTAGCTTCCACACTCGGAAGGCCCCCCTGTGTGTCACAATGGTTTGGGCCTCCGCCGTTTTAGCATCTACCGGGAGCTGTTGGTAGGCCTGTGCCAGATCCAGCTTCCCAAAGATCTTTGACCCTGCTAGGGCTGCCAGGACGTGGCTCACCACTGGCACGGGGTAGGGGTTATCCTGCAGTGCCTTAATTATTGTGCACTTATAGTCGGCACAAATCCGCACCTCCCCGTTTGGCTTGATCGGGGTTACTATGGGGGTCTCCCACGTGGCATAGTCCACCGGTTCCAAGACCCCTTGGGCAATGAGGCGGTCCAGTTCGGCCTCGATTTTTGGCTTCAAGGCGAACGGGACCCGCCTGGCCTTGAGCCGAATCGGCCTGACCGTCGGGTCGAGCGGTAGGGAAATGGCCGGCCCCTTGTAGCTCCCCAGGGAACTGTCAAACACGTCAGGGAACTCTTGGCATACCTCCCCGAACCCCCTGGGTGTTAGGGTTTGCCCCACCCCCTCCACGCGGATCCCCAAGGGTTTGAACCACGCCAGCCCTAGCAGGGTGGTAAGCTGGCGCTTCACCACCAGGATGTCCAGCGGGCCGCTGAAGGACCCCCTCTCAACTTGCACCCGGGCCCACCCCACGATTTGAACTGGGTTCTTCTGAAAGTCCCGCAGTATGAAGTCCGCCGGCCTTAGTTGAAGCCGCTGGCGGGGGCACAGTTTCCTCAGGGACTCCTCTGCTATAATGGAAATGGAGGAGCCTGAGTCCACCTCCATTTGGCATGGGGCTCCCTCTATGAGGACCGCCATTTTGATCTTGTCGGGGGTGGTAAGGGGCAAGTTCAGTACCTGGAGTGTGGTGGAGGCCGTGGAGTGGAACTCCGCCATCTCGTGGTGAGTGGTTGGCCTCCGGCAATTGGACTTGGCCGGCAAGCCCTCGCTATGTGGCCGGTCATCCCGCAGCTCTGGCAGTCCCAGGTCCGGTACTGGCAGTCCCTTCTGTCGTGGGGGTCGCTGCAGCTGGCACACTTTGTGGCTGGTGGTCTCTCCGCCGCTGGGGTTCGATCGGTGGCTCGGGATCGCTGTGGTGTGCGGTTGGTGGCCCCTGCTTGGCGGCGCAACTGGAACGCTTCTTCTTCGTCCTGATGGTCGGGGTCCAACTCCTCATGGTGGACTGCATCAGTCTTCGCCCTGGGGAAGGTCCTCGAGGTCCTCTCAAACGCCACGGCTTCGCTGAATGCGCTCTGGAGGGTGAGCTCTTCCTTCGCAAAGAGCTTCTGCTGGAGCCTCTCGTCGCGAAGGCCCCACGTGAACCGATCGGCAAGTGTCTCCTCCAGGTGGGGGAAGTTGCAGTTGCCTGCGATCTGGCGTAGGGCCGCCAGGTAGTCGGCGGCCGATTCCCCTGAGGCCTGATCCTTCCTATGGAAGAGGAACCGGCGGGCCACTCGCAACGGTTGAGGCAAGAAGTGGCCGGTGAGGAGCCTGACGACCTCCTCGTAGAACTTCTCCGTGAGTCGAGCGGGGGCCGAGAGACCTTTGGCGATCTCGAATGTGGCCGCCCCGCAGACGCTCAGGAGAACGTCCCTCTTCATGCTATCCTATGTGATCCGGTTGGCCCTCAGATAGCACTCAACCCGTTCCGAGTACGACTCCCAGGCCTCGGGATTCGCGGGGTTGAATGTCTCGATGTGGCCGGTGGTGCCGCTCTGGTGAGCCATGCTGATGGCGGCGGCGATCGTGGCCTGTAGGTTGCCCTGCCTCCGGTGTAGCCGACGTGGCTAGGATCCCACTTTCGTCGCCACTGTAACGTACTGAGACGGGAGACGTTGGTAGGGCAACATGCTTTAATGGAGACACGTTACAAGAGAGTGAGCACGCGGGCTGGGTCCCGCTTATATACATTCCCGGAACTTCTTCCCCGACAGGCCAGCCCAATCCTGGCCTGTTGAACTTCCCGCCGCTGCTGGTGATTGGCGGGCTCAGCGCTTCCCGCGGAGTCGCCTGGGTGTCCCCAGTCACCTCCGCTGTCCGGCTGCGCGGACTAACGCTATTGCATCATAACGAAATGGTTGCTGTATTGCGTTATAACGAAATGGTTACCACACTGCGTTATAACGAAATGGTTGCCGCCTTATGCTATCGCAATACGCTACATGTCCCTTGTGGAAATCGACCTCTTTCTGGCTGATCTGCACAAGAGCTTACTGATGCATGAGCACACATTTTGAGGAGACATGAGAATTGCTAGCACCCTCCCCCCCCTCCCGTGGCAGGATTAATGAAGGGAAAGAGTTGTGGATTTCAAGGAAACTGATGAACACCCTGAGTCATTTGTGGATGAGAAAGACACTCGCTCACAGCTGACTGGGCTGGGCTGGGGGTGGGACTGAAAAGGGAACTTCCTAAGCTATGGTCCTCATCTCTTGAAATGTCACATTGAATAATGCAGATTTGGTGCCCAGTATCTCTTGGCATAGATTTGTGTTGACAAGGAAAACCGTGTTGGATTTCCTAAATGGAAGCGATCCCAAAGAGAAGTTGTTTTTTGTTTTGGTTTTTTTGGCAACCCATGCTTTGAAGGAAGTGAGATGAATAAATGGTGTGGTTCAAGCAAACCTTAGTTGGAACCACCATTTCTTGTGCTGGCACTTGGCATCTTCATGCTTGAGGCATTGAGTAATTGCTACACACACAAAATATGCTGTGACCCAGGAAGCAGGAAACCTATAAGGCACAATCTGAAAGTTTCTGTGACACTTGCAAGCTTCTTCTATAGGACTGAACAAATATTCCTTGTTTGTTTGTTTAAAATATTTCTTTATGTTTTTGTCCAATGATTTCCATTCTCCACTTTGGTTTTGTGCATTTATTTGTACAATGGGTGTATATGGCTTTGTACATTTGTTTGTACAATGGGTTTATATTATATAATTATATGCAATGTATGTGGCATTTATAGTTACAGTGAATAAAATTTATGGACATAATATATAGTATGAAGGCATATATTAAGTTAAAATTGCATATATATTTAAAGGGTGAGAATGAAGTAAGAAGACAGAAAATGGAGCAGAAATAAAGAACCACAGGTTCAACTCATGCAAAGGAGAAACAAGATTCAAATAGTGGAATTAGAGTTGCCAATCCCCAGTTGGGTACCAACTAAAGGAGAAAGAATAGAGTGAAGAGTCTCTAAAGAAAGTAGTTTGACTCAGAATTACGATTAGAAATTGCTGCAGAAGTGAGGTTGAATATTTGAAGGCTTGCTGTTCCATTTTGAAATTGATGCATCTGTTCACTATTATGTGAATAAGGTAGCAGGGTCTTGATAAAGGGAACTACACTCTGAAATGATCGTCGGGATTGGACACTTTTCTCCACACTTGTCTCCACCACAGGAGTCCACTAGGAGTGATTCTGAGCCACACTGCTTTCTTTAGAGACTCTTCATCCTATTCAGTACAATTGCTTTGCTGATGTCGTTGCTGCTAATGGATTTGGACTTTAATTGTTCAACTACCTACCTGCACTTATGAGATAGTGGATTTGGACTTTACCTGTTGAATTACCTACCCTCAAAGTCTCCTAGCTCCACCTGCCAAAGTCCTCAGATATTTCCTGAGCTAGACCTGTCCAACCCTAGGAGGAATTCTGAGTCAAAACAACTGTGATAAGACATTGAAGATCATCCCTATTCTACACGGATCTGAAGCACACTATACCCAGCAATAGTGCAGCACTACAGCTGGGCGCAATCTCTGCCTTTTCAAATAGCCTCCCTCACTCAGTAGAAAACTACTCCTCTTTGAAGGAGGCTTTCTGCTTTGTTCTCCAACTTCAGCTTCATTGTTCAATATTAAAGGGAAAAGGAACATATGACAACATAGAACAATTCAAAGTTGAAGTTTGCAATTCATTTTTCTTTTCCCCACCCCGCACACAAAAGGACAAAACATATCTAGCAAAAAGGAAATAAAAAAGGCTGAAAATGATTTCCTATAATTAAAAAAAAATGGAGTAGATTACATTTTACCAGTCCCCCTTTATAATGGCAATTTAGCAATTTTACTTGTCATTTATGATTCAGTGAATAATTCTGTGCCTGTGTTCCCTTGGCTTTTCATTATACTTTATGGGCCAGTGCTCAGTACAGCAAACTTGAAATAGTCAGCATTTCCTTTCACTTTATTGGTTAGCAACGAAGCACACACCCCATACTAGCACACATGACTCTCCTGAGCTCACTAAAGGAAACATTGTTTTCTCTGGTTCCCCAGGGAATGTGTGACCTTTATTACTACTTTACAAGTATAGTTTATTGATGTTTCTTTTGCACATTGCAAAGTTTACTTATTTATTGCCAGACATGACTTTTTTTCTTTTTTTTAGGTTCAACCATTGAGACAGGAAACAAAAATAGCAACATGGTTATACCCCATAGCCTTGATTATACTATAGTTCCTCTGCCTCAGTTCAAGGCTGACAGACAACATGAAGCTCCTCTGCACCTGAGGAGTCCCTAGCAATGCTTGACTCAGCATTGCCTGACTCAAGCTGATCTATGACAACCATGGCAGCTTACATGTGTAGGTTTTGTGTATATTTTCCAGTGAATACACATAGATCAGGGACAACGAATATGCTTGCTGCCAGGATCCCTCTCATCACCATAAACCCTTATTATCTCCCTCTTAAAACATCTGAAGGCAGCATGATATAGTCTGATCTCATAAACAAAGTAGGGTTAGTACTTGGGTGGGAGACCAACAGGGAAGTTTCTGCAGAGAAAACCACCTCTGTTCTCACTTGCATTGAAAGCCCCTTGCAGGGGTCATGAAAAGTCTGTTGTGACTTAATGGCACAAATATACATAGAACACCTGGAAATGGCTTAGTATAGATACACAAGGAGCCTCCACAGGAAAAATTACGTACATGTTTACGAGGACAGAAAATACCAGCTGGTGACTTTTCCTTCTCTTTCTCCTATGAAGGACTTTTATTGTGAATTTGCCTTCAAGAGGTCAGATCAACTTGCCCGTGTCTTAAAAAAAAAATATATTTTTTGTTTACATGGCACAATTAGGTACAGATTATTCATTTATTCTGATGGCAATTAAAACCTAGGGTCAGTTTGGTGAGCCAGTTTAGTGTAGTGGTTAAGTGCGCAGATTCTTACCTGGGAGAACCAGGTTTGATTCCCTACTGCTCCACTTACAGCTGCTGGAATGGCCTTGGGTTAGTCATAGCTATCACAGGAGTTGTCCTTGAAAAGGCAGCTGCTGTGAGAGGCCTCTTAGCCCCATCCACCTCATAGGGTGTCTGTTGTGGAGGGAGAAGTTATAGGAGATTGTAAACCGCTCTGAGTCTCTGATTCGGAGAGAAGGGTGGGGTATAAATCTGCAATCTTCTTCTTTTCTTATTCTTCTTTTGTATTATAAGAATCTCAGGGAAAGTACTTCCATATTTTAAGGTTTTTAAGGTTTTAAATGTTCTTACTTTTTTAACTGCTTATATATGTAAATGTTAATTTAAATTTTGTTTTATCGTTTGCTGTGAGCCGCCCTGAGCCATCTATGGGAAGGGCGGGATGCAAATCATAGAATAAATAAATAAATAAATAAATATTTTGATGATCATATATATACGCAGGGCTTTTCTGAGATGACTGGGGAAACCAATGGCAAACCACCCCGTAAAAAGTCTGCCGTGAAATGTTGTGAAAGCAACGTCATCCCAGAGTCAGAAATGACTGCTGCTTGCACAGGGGACCTTTCCTTTTTCCTTTTTGAGCAGGAACACAGTTCCAGCTGGCTTGGCATCAGGGGATATGGCCTAATATGCAAATGAGTTCCTGCTGGGCTTTTTCTGCAAAAAAAGTCCTGTATATACATTTAATTTCGATGTTAAATTTTTACCATACCATACAAAAAAGGTTAATGCAAACTTTTTCACTGAGTGTTTTGCATTGCTGAATGCCAAACTTAGCAGACTCAGGGACTGACTCATGCCTGATACCCCAATTGATCAAGATCAATTTAACTGTTAAACAAGTTCAGTGCAAAATACTGAGGATCCCTAATCAGGCTTTAGGATCTACCTTTTAGGCCATTTGTTTCAAAAGCAATATGCCATGCAGTATGGAAGGCTGTTGTTCATGCTATATAAGGCCAAATAACTTTTGGGTACCCAGATCTGCATATCTTATCCAATTTGAAGTAACCACAGTTGGCATTCTGTGTATTGTGCCAAACTCTTTCCCTTCATTCATCTCTCCTTCCCAACTATAAGCATCATACTATTTCAAAACTACACTCTGGGTCTTTTTAGATGAGTTAACAAGCCATCCTCCCACAGGACCAAGTGACAACACTAGAACTGGTTGGTTCCCAATCTCTTCTATGTGCAGAGATTCTGTGGGATTAGACCAAATAGGGTGAAGAATTGCTCCCAAGTTTCTCAATGCAAATTAGCTATTTTTAAATATTCTAAATAAATCCCATGTAAACCCAGTTTGTTAGTCCAGTTTGGTTGATCCTAACTCATGGAAAGCATAGCAGCAAGACTAGGGATGTGCATGGTCCAGAAAATGGTGATCTGTGGAGGTTCAAGGTCTGTGAAGTTTATGGACCCCTGGATCATGAACTTCCACATTTAACAGACCAGGTCATTGTCCATTTGGTTTGTGGTGCTGTGAAGCTTACAAAGCCATTTAAAGAGAATGCGTTCCCTTTAAGTGGCTTTCACAAAACTGTGCACTGTGCAAGTGAAGGCTGACCAGCAACTTCCTCCACTTCTAGATAGGTGAAGTTGCTGCCTGGCTTTCACTCACACATCACATGGCTTTGCAAAAGCCATTTAAAGGGAATGCATTCCCTTTAAATGGCTTTTGAAAGTCTCACCAACATGGACCTTACAAAACCCTTGGGGAGGGTTGTGAGATTTCTGTGGCAGTGGGATGGCACAGACTGGGCTCAAAGACTGTGAACTGAACCCCAGTCCATGGGAAAAAAATAGGTTCATGGTCTGGTCCATGCCCCTTTGTAAGCACATCAACTGAATAAATAAATGAATGATTAAGGTCAAAGACCAGCACAAAGTATATGCAGTACCATAAACATTTACATAAAAACGTTAATTTATATAAAAGTATCAAATATTAATTCACTAAACTAATACAGAATTACTGTAGACTTATTGTGCTAGAAGAAAGTGTAGCTGCTAATAGAATAGATCCCTAGGATCCAACCACAAGAAACAAATAAGCAAGTCAGGCAGAGGTATTGAGATTTAAGTCTGTTCCCTCACATTCACTTCAACTGGATAAACAGGATTCTGTTGTAGTGGAAGTTGACTTAATTGAGAATATGTGGAATACAGAGCTGCTTGTGGATTTCAAGTTTTATGTTTGACTTTCTGCTAACAGAAGCCAGCCCAATGCTAGTAAGCAAGATTTCATTTCATGAATTGCTTCTTAGGTTTAGGATTTCTGGCAGGGCCCTTATTTTTTTTGTGGGGGGAGGAATAAAATGGTTTTGAGGCTCTGATTTACAGATGTAGTGTCCTGTTAAGATTGCTATAATAAAAACCAAGAGTTTCCCAACACTTCAAGGGCTCTGTACATTGATCATGCTGAAGACAAGTTTAGTTTTTTTGGAAGCTGAGAAATATAATGGATTTAGTTAATAAAAACAGTATAGCATAGCCACTTGCCCAATCATAAGACTGATGCCAGATTCAGTTAGGTATTTAAGTTACAAAAGTGAAAGTTGGACAGATTTCATCTTCCCTGGCCACACACACATTTCAGTACTGCAGAAAGCTAATGGGCCACTGTCACCTGGAATGAATTGGCAATCTATCACTCTGCATTATTGTATACGGCCAGAGTTATGACCTCAGCAGTGGCATGGCCTGACCATGGAAATCCAACCAAGACAACCAAGAACAGGAAAGGTAAGGAGTATATGGAAGTAGGGTTGCCAATCTCCCAGGTGGTAAAACAACAACAACCTGGGGTCACAGTTCATATTACAGGAAATATAAACAAACAAAGACTGATTTTGCACTCACCTTACACCGCTCTCGTGTTGGTCTTCTCAGCACAGCTTCTCTCCAATTTCTCACTATCTGCCCCAGGGCTGCAGCAAGGATCAGAATTTTCACACAGCAAACAGAAACTGGGTTTTAGCAGTTTCTGTTTGCTGCACGAAAACGCTGATCCTTGCTGCAGCCCCTGGGCAGATAGTGGAAAATTGGAAGGAAGCCATGCTGAGAAGACCAACGTAAGAGTGGCGTAAGGTGAGTGCGAATCGGTCAAAAACTTTGATATGCTGGCTAACACATTTAGAAAAACTTTTTTTCTAGAATCATATAAATTTTGTCACATTATAAAGAAGTAAAACCCGATAATATTACAAAAAAAAAGCCTATCCAATGAGCACCCAGATATAGGTTCATTTCATCCTCAGGAGTATTTTGATTATAAGAACATAAGAGAAGCCATGTTGGATCAGTCCAATGGCCCATCCAGTCCAACACTCTGTCACACAGTGGCGAAAAAAACCAGGCACCATCAGGAGGTCCACCAGTGCGGCCAGGACACTAGAAGTCCTTCCACTGTGCCCCCCAAGCACCAAGAATACAGAGCATCACTGCCCCAGACAGAGAGTTCCAACAATGCGCTGTGGCTAATAGCCACTGATGGACCTCTGCTCCATATGTTTGTCCAATCCCCTCTTGAAGTTGTCTATGCTTGTAGCCACCACCACCTCTTGTGGCAGTTAATTCCATGTGTTAATCACCCTTTGGGTGAAGACGTTCTAACCCAAATGCTCAGCAATTTCATTGAATGTCCCCGAGTTCTCGTATTGTGAGAAAGGGAGTAAAGTACTTCATTCTCTACCTTCTCTATGCCATGCATAATCTTGTAAACCTCTATCATGTCACCCCGCAGTTGACGTTTCTCCAAGCTAAAGAGCTCCAAGCGTTTTAGCCTCTCTTCCTAGGGAAACTGTTCCAACCCTTTAATCATTCTAGTTGCTCTTTTCTGCACTATATAGTCCAATGATATAATATCTTTTTTGAGGTGCGGTGACCAGAATTGTACACAATATTCCAAATGAGGCTGTACCATTGATTTATACAGGGGCATTATGATACTGGCTGATTTGTTTCCAATTCCCTTCCTAATAATTCTCAGTTATCAGCTTCTTGTTACAATTCAGTGTTTATATTGGGAGCAAGCCAGTCTTTAACCTCTTCTCTAAACAGATGCAGAAGCCTTCTGAATTTGACTGGCAAAATGTTTGTTTTCAAACTACAAAGAGTTTGAAAACAAACTCTTCTTAAAGAAAACTTTTTTAATGTTAACTCCATGCAGCTGTGTGTTGGGTTGCCCTTTCTTAAAGATATAAAACACAGTAAAACACTGATCACCCTCTTCAGGCTCCACCCCAAAATCTCCAAGTATTTCCCAACCAGGAGCTGGCAACCCTATCTAGCATGTCAGCTAATGCTCTGGACTTCCTCCCAAACCCAGTGCATTGTGTGACATCCGTCCCCAAAAGTTCTTGGCAGTGCTGAGTGGCAATGCTGCTGCCACACCAAGTATCTTAATTACATGTCAAGGCTTGGGAACATTTGTATGGGTTACAAGGAATGCTAGGAGTGCATGTTTCCAAAATCCCATTTAATTGTGGTACCTATTTTTCTAAAGGTCATGTTGTACATAATGTCAGTATTCTGTGAGTGCTGTTTCTATCACAGTATTTTTTTTTTTCAGGAACTATTTTTAGATTGCAGAGTTCTGGCACCCAAAAAGCATGCCCAGTAGAAAAACCCTAAGTGCATCTCCTCAGGGATAGGGGTGGGGAGGGGGCATTGGGCAGGGTACTTGAATGATGGTGTTCTCTCATAGTGTCCAGCCCATCAGTTAAGATCTGCCTCAAAGCCCTGCTGCTTTCAAAGATCTGACTCAAAGCTGCTGCTTTCAAAGGTGAGTCAGGTGAGAACCAGAGACGAGGACTTTCAGTAGAGTAGCTTGCTTGTGAAATGCCCTTCCCCCTGAGGATTGCCTGGTGCCCACACAACCTTTTCTTAAAGTACCAGGCTGAAATGTAATAAATGTAATGTTGTAATAAGCTGCTTGCGGTCTGTTTTTATGAGATACTGTATGTTTTTATGCTCCGTTATGGAGAGCCAGTTTGGTGTAGTGGTTAAGTGTGTGGACTCTTATCTGGGAGAACCGGGCGTGGAGGGCGGGATATAAATCCAATATCTTCATCTTCTTCTTCTTCCGTTGGGGCCTTTTAAATGCTGGGTTTTATTTAATGTCTTTTAATGTTTTGTTTTTATTGTTTTAATTTTGTAAGCCATCTCAGTCGGGTTCCTACAGAGGAAGCACAAAAAAATGTTCCAAATGGGGCAAACAGCTATTAGGCAGTGTCTCATCCCATTCAGTTTTAAAGGTGAGAAATCCAACTAATGCCTGATAGTCCCTTGGCTGCCAATGGCCAGATCTCCAACTATGGCCCTTTACAGGTTTTAAATCTGAAAAGGGAGGACCAGTGCCTTATTGTACTGTCCAGCATCACAATGCTGGCAACCTTCTGAAGTCTTGAGATGCCCTGACTGGCTACAGGTCCTGCACACCACCCAAACTTAATAGGAAATGCAACCAGGAGTCCACCCATTGGACCAGTGGCATGGTAGCCTTTCTTCAATTGTTGGGGTCTAGGTGGGGTTTTCCTCCCAGAGGAGGGTCAGGGGCTATTATTTGGCTCTAAACAGCCACCAGCAAAGTGATGTTGGTTAACATAATTCACCTGTGTCCTTCCTTTTCAGTTTACAAAATGTAAAAGGCTGTGGAGGTGGGGAGAAACTCGGCCTGGACTCCCTTTATGATTTCAAAATTTAAATGGCAATGGGTGATAGACTTGAGCTCTCTGGCCTCTGGAAACCAGGAGACTATCAGCCGTTAGGCCTCATACCTTCAAAATGTAGAGGGTGAGATGTCACCTGTTTGCTCCAACTTGCTATCCCTCCCTCTCTCCCTTCTTCCCAAACAACTCCAAAAATTAGCTTTATGTTACTCCAGGAATTCCAGAAATGTTTGGGTTATTTTGGATATCCCTTAGCTTACCTGAAGTGGTTAGTTTGGGGTTGAATAAACAGTCTTAGAAAATGTAGCTGGACTTCTGTCTACAGAATCATCTAGGAAGGAGTGAATATAAGGGATGTCTGACATCCACTATCTAGACTCTACATTGCTTAAAATACAATGAAACTTGATACCAGTTAATGACCTCATCACCATTAGTATGTTCCACAGCCATTCTAAAGGTACCTGGATGTTCTGCACCCTAAATGTACCAGCAACATCTGGAATCACCACACAGGGTACATTCCAGCTAAGCATTGCTATAAAGGTGAGGGTTTTTTTTTTAAATCATTATGGTTGTACTTTTGATGTTTCATCATAAATCATGCAATGCAACAGACATTTTGACCTCTGCTAATTTCTTGGGAACAATCTCATTAGCTGCTACAGGTTGACCAAAATACTTTTTGGTGAGTATTTGTGTGTGTGTGTGCATGCCTGGGAGTTATGGTTGACTTCTGGTGACCCCTACTGGGGCTTGGATGTTTTAAAGAAGTTTATTGCTTGTCTGACCTCTGTGTCCCAGCCCTGGTATTCCTAGGAGGTCTCCCATTCAAGTACTTGCCAGGGTCAGCCCTGCTTAGGCTTCTGAGATCTGATGAGACCTAGCTTGCCTGGGCTATCCAGGTCAAGGCTGACCTAAATACTTTCTAAGGAAAGTTGCTGGAGGGATCCTTGAGTGTTTGTCATGAAATAGACCTTCATAAAGAATAACAAGGCTTTTCTTGGTTCTGAACTGTAGACCTGAAATCAAGCTGTACATCCCTTTCAATTGCATCTAATAGGTTTACACTTTCAAGGCTTTGTCTGGAGGAAGAGGCTTACGATTTAATTTACTCTCCAAAGAAAAGCTGAGTTTCAGCTTTACAATGATCAAGTGGTAGCTACATTATTGAGGATGTATAACTCAAAGAGAGAAGATAGTTTTCCATAACAGCTGTGCCTGGGGTTTTTATGCCAGAGACCAGCTTTTGATTGCAGGTATCACCCACCAATTTTCAAGTATATATTTATGTCATAAGGGCTAGAATAGTATTTTTTTCCCCTTGTGAGTGAAAGCTGAGATTTGCAGGATGTTAAATTCTGCAGCAAGTGCTACCCCTTATGTCTGCGTTTCTGACAAACTGGTTTATTGCAAACCCACCATTTTGAAATGAAAAATTAAGAGTCAGCAGCATTTCAGTATGCATATTGCTCTTTCATAATTTTAACCAGTTGCATTTTTTAATTCAGTTTTTGTACATACTTAGAAAACTGTATTTAAATACACCAACACCAATGTAACTTAACCTCATGATTTGAAGCTGCGCCCACCTCTATTCTGCTATATCATCCACTGTCAGTTGTGTCCTTGATACATGAAACATATCAGAATATTGAGGGCTTTTTTGTAGCAGGAGCTTCTTTGCATATTAGGCCACACACCCCTGATGTAGCCGATCCTCCAAGAGGTTACAGGGCTCTTATTACAGGGCCTGCTGTAAGCTCCAGGAGGATTGGCTACATCAGGAGTATGTGGCCTAATATGCAAAGGAGTTCCTGCTACAAAAAAAAAAAACCCTGAGAATATTATTCCATATTGTGATAACAGAATCCCAGAGGCCTGGATTCAAGTGTCCATCTTGCCATGAAGCTCATTGGGCACCCTTGAGCCAGTCATTCTCAGACTAACCTATCTTTCAGGTTGCAAAAAACGAATCAGGGAAGGGGTCATTATGCATGGTCCCCTGAGCTCCTTGCCATAAAAATATACTAAATAAATAAAACTTGATCCTGACTGCAGGAATAGTTAATGTTGTTGCCTGTGGTAAAGTTATGATATTGCTAGAAATGATTGAAATTTGCACTTTTTAAACAAAGTTTGTTTTTAAGCTAGCTTTTTTGAGTATAGCTTTGGAGTCCTTTTTTGTATGAAGGATACAGCCGAACACAGGTGAAAAAGCAGTAGGCTGAAACACCCTTCTGAATTCCTTCTAAGTCACAGTGTCACAAGCAAAATGCTTCAGATAAGCCTCCACAACTTATATAAAACATTTACATTAAAAAAGGTGCCTCCTTTGTATACTGTTCCTCATAGGTACCCTTGGGGAGAAGTACTTTGCACAGAGAAAGAACATAACATTTAGAGAAGACAGGAAATGAATCATTTTACCTTAGTGTTCTCAGTACATCTTCCATCAGTCCATCTAGGAATAAACTGTTGTAGGTGTCCCTTGGCCTCTCTAAGATAAGACAGTAAAAACAACAAGAAACCAAACTGTACACCTTCAGTTTCTATGCCCTCTGTCAGAGGACAAGCTCTCCTGACAAGGTTGCACAACTACAGCATGCTTATTTATTATTTAAATACACTTTACTGCCGCCAATTTTTGCCCCAAATTAACTATTGTGGCAAATGTTGAGATACAGGAGGAATGTCTGGGGAAATCTGAAGGTAGCACAAAGTGTTTCTGTAAAGGGCAAATTAAACAAGATATCTAACTGAATTCCTCCCTCCCATTCTGCTTTGGAAACAGAGCTGGAAGGGATGCCAAGGATCATCTTCCTGTAGAATGCAGGAAGTTCACAGATACTCCTCCACTCCCCCCAGTGATTCCTGCTCTATGCGTAGAGGAAGGCAAAAACCCTCCAGAATTCAGGATCCCTGGGCCAATGTTAGTGAAAGGGCTTTACTAGGTAAGGGAAGTGGTATTAGGGAACATGTTAATTCTTTCCCATGTCTTTTTTCCATTTTTCAAAATGTTTACTATTTTCTTAGAATGGAAACACTATAGTGACCTATATGTTTCTCTTGCAGGACAAATTCCAGCAAGAATAACAGAATCATAGAATCATAGTTTTGAAAGGGGTCATACAGGCCATTTCAATGCAGGATCAGCCTAAAGCATCCCTGACAAGTGTTCATCTGGCTGATGCATGAAGACTTCTCATGAGCTCACCCGCTTCCCTAAGTAGTTGATTCCACTGTTGAACAACTCTTATTGTAAAAAATGAAGTCTTTCCTAATATCCAGACGTATCTTTCCTCCTGTAATTTAAACCCATTATTGCAAGTCCTATCCTCTGATGCCAAAAGGGACAACTTCTTACCATCCTTTAAGTAACAACCTTTCAAATATTTAAAGAGGACATTCATGCCCCCCTTCAACCTCCTCTTCTCTAGATTGAACATTCCCAGCTCCCTCAGCCTTTCCTTGTAGAGTTTGGTCTCTAGGCCCTGGATCATCTTCTGCACCGCTCCACTCTGTCAACATCCATTTTGAAGTGAGGCTCCAGAACTGCACACAATACTCCTGGTGTGGCCTGACCAATGCAGTGCATAGTAGAACGATGACATCTTGGGATCTGGAAGTTATACCTCTTTTGATACATGAAGAACATTTAGGTCAGCCACACTGTGCCATGAAACTAACCCAGTGCAACTTTACTTATCCTGAGTGCTAGCTTAGATTGAACAGAAACAACTACTACAACCCAAAACTTGTTGGACAGTGGATCAAAGATGTTCCCCATATTCAAAAACTTTCTCTAGACAATAGATCCAAGTAGGCAACCATGTTGGTCTGAAGTAGTAGAACAAAATAGGAGTCGATTGCACCTTTAGGACCAACTTAGTTTTATTCTTAGTTCTGAATAAAACTAAGGGCGTTTTCGCACTGACCTTACTCCAAAAACCAGTTTGCATTTGCGATGCAAAAGCCGTGGGACTTTGCGGCTCTTTCGGGTTCTGCGGAGCAATTGGTGCGAAATCCACGCAGACGCTGCGCGGTGAAGAGGATCGTCGCTCCAGAGTAAGGTCAGTGCGAAAATGCCCTAAGTTCTCTAGACAATGTTGATGATGAGATTTTGACCCTAAATACAATTATTATTAAACTGAGCAGGCTTTACTTCCAAGCATGCATGTTTGGTATTGGATCTTTTAAATTTGCACCATGATGTGATGTCCTTTGGATTAAATACATTTCCAATTGTTCCTAGGACTGCAGCATCACCTCCAGACCCTCAATATCTTCAGCTGGAAAGAGAAGGTCATTCTTTCTTGCAAGTCCCAAGCACTGCAAAATGATATAATAACCTAATGGCCCTCTATATTGGACCTGGAGACTCTTCTCCCAAAATTGGAGTGCAGGAACCTTGGGGTGCACAGACCGTGTTCCCTGCTATTGGTGTGTGTTGCTTGTCTACATTGACTGACCATGGTTTTCTAAAGGTGGAAATATTTGCCATCTAAGATCCTTTTTTCAACCAGGATAGAACCTGGCCAATTGTTCGCATGCAAAATAATTTTGTCCTACTTTCATTACATTGATTACACATTGCAATTCAAAGATTGGAATTCCACTGCATGATTCTATTTTCACTCAAGGAAGGAAAAAAGTCTTTAAATAACATTGTTTTCAAGAAATGTGTCATTCCTAAGTCAATGTTCAAATACAGATCATTGCTCAAATGACTATAATGGATTGGAGGCCAAAATAATAATTTTAAAAATCTACAGAATTGTCTAGGACTCGTTCAATACTGATACGGATGAAGACATGTAATGCTGTTAAGTAAATACATAGCAAATCTATCATTGTAGAACTTGGCCTGGAGACTCTTCTATTACCCTTGTAGTTGAATCAACCTACTGGCTGCTAGCCCAGAAATGGTATCTTGCCAGTTTAAAGGATAAGTCAGAATATCACCACATTCCATCCCCCCCATGCTATCAAAATGAGTGCCAATTTTTGTTTGTTATTGTCCTGAAAGTACAATTTCCTGGACACAATACAGATTTTACTTATTTACATTTATATGCAGTCCCGTCTGTTAGACAGATGCCAATTTACACATAAGGTAGAATACAAAATATTCTGAACAATGACAAAATTCTATGGCTTGCATGTTGACTGAAGGTGCTGTTCAGGTCTCTCTGATAACTGCTGAGTAGAGTTGAACATATCAGAAACTTTGCTGCGAATATACTTGTAAAAATTAATATTTGTGCTGTTTTCCTTTTTCTAGTATTACATGATACAATTCACGTTTTCTCCTCACAGAAACCTTCAGGTTCCATTCCCACCATCTCTAATTAAATAATTTCAGATGTAGCAGTGATGGAAATAAACTTGTCTGCAGCAGGAGAGAAGGCAAAATGGAAAGGAAGTGACTCCTTTAGGCTGGTGCAATCAAGTGGCCCACAAGGACTTGTATGAGGCATCTGCCCCTCCCCCGCTTCAGCTTTTGCTCCTTTGCTACCCTGCCAGGAAAGGAAACTGCCCAAGAAAACTATGGCCCAGTTGCATGGTACTAGCTACCAGACCCAGTTACATGGTGGAGAACCTGCAAAGTCTTGCAGGGGCAACTTACTTTCCCCCTGTATCCCTCTCCCCCTATTATTTCCTCTTGCCCTCCTCCTGGCATTCCCCATATCCTCCCATATTCCCTGTTTCCTTCTCTCCTTTCCATCTATCAACAAATCTCCTTTTTATCTGCCCCATATCTTCATATATACTTATTATTTATTTATACTCCATCCTTTATATCCCATCTTTTTCCCACAATAAGGACCCACAGCAAGCTATGCAATTCTTCTCTGTTCAATTTTATCCCCAGAACAACCCTGTGGACTGAGGCTGGAAATGTGTAAGTAGCCCAAGGTCACTAGTGAACCTACATGGTGGAGTGGTAATTTGAACTTGATACACTTACAGTGCAATCCTAAGCAGGTCTACTCAGAATTCTACTAAAGTCTGCTCAATGGGACTTACTCCCAGTAAAGTGTTTTTAGGATTGCACTGTTAGATCCTAGTCTGAAATTCTAACCACAACACTATACTGGTTTTTGAGGGGCAGCTGCCGTTGAACAGTAAGTACTTCTTCACCCAAAGGGTGATTATCATGTGGAATTCACTGCCGCAGGAGGTGGTAGTGGCTACAAGCATAGCCAGCTTCAAGAGGGGGTTGGATAAAAATATGGAGCAGAGGTCCATCAGCTATTAGCCATCGGCTATTAGCCACAGCATTTTATTGGAACTGTTTGGGGCAGTGATGCTCTGTATTCTTGGTGCTTGGGGTGGTGGGGCAAAGTGGAAGGGCTTCTAGCCCCACTTGTGAACCTCTTGATGGCACTTGGGTTTTGTTTGTTTTTTTGCCACTGTGTGACACAGAGTGTTGGACTGGATGGGCCATTGGCCTGATCCAACATGGCTTCTCTTATGTTCTTAGAAGCAACCAGTTTTGAGGAAAAGGAGAGGTCCCCTGTGCAAGCACCAGTCGTTTCCAATTCTGAGGTGATGTTGCTTTCACGTTTTCACAGCAGACTTTTTTTTTAATGGGGTGCTTTGTCATTGCCTTCCCCAGTCTTTTACACTTTCCCCCCACTCTGTGCTACAGGGCCCAGTTTTGAAAGAGTCATACAAATCATGTGGTTGCACCCTCTCCTGGCAGCATTGGTGTGGTTGCCTAACAACTCTCACAATGGCCACTGAAATGGCATTCATTTCTTAAAACTGAAGTGTAAGAAATGGGTGTATTGTTTTGGTGCGTTGCTTGGAGGTGTTTTTAAGATTTTTTTCTGCAAACCTGGGGATTTTTTTCTGCAAACCTGGGCAGTGGCGATACAATTACAGAATTTCCTGGAGGACGCTTCCATCCTTGACCCATTTCAGTCCGGCTTCCGCCCAGGACACGGGACGGAGACAGTGTTGGTCGCCCTAGTAGATGACCTTCAACGGCATCTGGATCGGGGTGGCTCGGCGGTGCTGATGCTGTTAGACCTGTCGGCGGCGTTCGACACGGTCGACCATCGGCTACTGACGTGCCGCCTCGCCGACGCAGGGATTCAGGGGTTGGCCTTACAGTGGCTTTCCTCTTTCCTGGAAGGTCGGGGACAAAAGGTCGCAGTAGGGGGGGAGCTATCCCAGAGGCGCACACTTGATTGTGGTGTGCCCCAGGGGGCGGTTCTCTCCCCGATGTTATTCAATATCTATATGCGGCCTCTTGCCCAGATAGCCCGAAGGTATGGGCTGGGGTGTCACCAGTATGCTGATGACACCCAGCTCTATCTACTGATGGACGGCCGGCCGGTCTGCGCCCCGGAAAATCTGGACCGGGCATTACAGGCCGTGGCTGAGTGGCTCAGACTGAGTGGGCTGAAGCTAAATCCTACGAAGACAGAGGTCCTTTGCTTGGGTCGCCGCGGCCCGGGGGGGGGGATCCCCCTGCCAGCTTTTGACGGTGCACCGCTGATGGCGGCGGACAGAGTCAGGAGCTTGGGGGTGCTGTTGGAGCCTTCCTTAAAGATGGAGGCTCAGATAGCAGCCGCTGCCAAGTCCGCATTTTTTCATCTTAGGCGGGCAAGGCAGCTGGCCCCCTTCCTGGAGCGCGACGACCTAGCAACAGTGATCCATGCTACGGTCACCTCGAGGTTGGACTACTGCAATGCCCTCTACATGGGGCTGCCCCTGTCCCGGACTCGAAAGCTGCAGCTGGTGCAGAATGCCGCGGCCCGGCTGTTATTGGGTCTCCCAAAGTGGGGACACATTCGGCCGGGTCTTCGGACTCTGCACTGGCTTCCAGTGATGTATCGAGTCCGGTACAAGGTGCTGGTTATTACCTTTAAAGCCCTATATGGCCTGGGACCTGCCTACCCGAGGGACCGTCTCTCCCCATACGTTCCCCAGAGAGCACTGAGGTCAGGAACACAAAATCTCCTCTCTATCCCCGGGCCAAAAGAAGCCCGCCTGAAAGTCACTCGAGATAGGGCTTTCTCCGTTATGGCCCCCACTTGGTGGAATCAGCTGCCGGAAGAGGTGAGGGCCCTGCGGGACTTGGTTCAATTCCGCAGGGCCTGTAAGACGACCCTCTTCCGGCTAGCTTACACCTAGCCGGGATGGAACTTGACGTAACTGGCCTGCCATCTGTTTATATAAAATGATATGTTATTGGTTTTAAGCTGCATTGTTTTTATGAATTGAAATGTATTGGTTTTAATGTTTAAATGTGAAGTATTTAATTGTTCTATTTAAATTGTTAAATTGTTATTGTTGGAAGCCGCCCTGAGCCACTCCTGGGAAGGGCGGGATATAAATCCCGAATAAATAAATAAATAAATAAATAAATTTTATTGAAGCTCTTAGAAAGACTGGTTTTGTCTGTTCTTGGCTGTAGTCTCTGGATTTAGTCATCCACAAAACTGGCCATGTTGAGAATTAGGTATATTGATTCTCCAGTTGCTTTGAATGTAAATAAGAGGGGCAATGAACATAAAAACATTAAATATTTTAAATGATTAAAATACCATCAAAATTATAAAAGTAAATTAAAAACACATAAACAGACAGTAGAAGGAGGGCCATTAACCACTACTGTCTTCATTGTTTATTTTTGTTTGGTTTGTTTTTTTTTTGCTATCTTATATCTAACTAGGAATAAGGCCCATTGTGAAGAAAAATACAACTGGCTCTAGAATGAGATTCTGGGCTGTCTTTCCACCCACTTGCTGTCTTTTCACCCACCGAAGTGAAGGCATTCACTCCCCCACCTCAAGGGGAGCTGATCTCTGCCACCTGGAGAGCAGTTGTAATTCTGAGTGATCTCCAACCCTCCAATCCTCATCTGGATATTGGCAACAATCATCCCCAGGAGGAAATGTTGGCTTGGAGGGTAGCATTTATGGCATTGTACCTGTCTGAGGTACCACCCCTCCTCAAACCCACCCTCTCTAGGTTGCACCACCCAAATGTCCAGGAATTTCCCAACCTGGAGTTGGCAGCTGCTAAGTCATACTGGCTATCATGGGAGGGCTGCTGCTGAACAGGAGCAAGCAGCCAGGCTTAGTTAAATCATACTAGAAGAATAATTTTTGGGGGGTGTAGGGGGCATGACGATGATCACACAGACTCTGAAGCTCAGCATTCCTTTTGTTTGCAGCACATTGTTGCCACCTTTCCCTGTTATATTCAGCCTTCACAGTATTTAGCATCACTGTGAGCTTGTCTGTCCTGGGGCAAGGCTAAGGGGAGAAGGGAGGGTGGGAGTGACAGGAAAGAGGTGGAGTTTGGACATTTTTCAGCAGGAAGAGTTCACTTAACATCCATAGGAGTTCACACAATATATAGCCCTTTTTAATGATTAGAGTGCCAGACTAGAACTGGGGAGGGAAAAGGAAAGGAAAGGCCCCTGTGCAAGCACCAGTCATTTTCGATTCTGGGGTGATGTCGCATCATGACGTTATCACAGCAGACCTTTTTGCAGGGTGGTTTGCCATTGCCTTCCCCAGTCATCTACACTTTCCCCCCAGCAAGCTGGGTACTCATTTTACCCACCTCAGAAGGATGGAAGGCTGAGTCAACCTTGAGCCGGATACCTGAATCCAGCTTTCGCCAGAATCGAACTCAGGTCATGAGCAGAGAGTTCAGACCGCAGTACTGCAGCTTTATCACTCTGTGCCATGGGGCTCCATAGCACTGGGGAGACACAAATTCAAATCTTCACTCTGCCATGGAAGCCTTGGGCTGGTCACTCCTGGCCTCACATATCTCAGAAGGCTGTTGCTGTGACGGTAAAAGAGGGATGGTGAGAATGATGTTGTAAAACACTTTAGGTCCTTGTTGCAGAAATAAGAAGGGTGTAACCTAAGTGAATAAATGAGAGAATAATGATAGCCATTTAGTTAGTTTCCAGTTATAAAAGTGTCTAGATCATTACACCAACAAACACAAATATTCACATCCCTAAAAAGTATTGCTACATTTTGTTTTTGACCAAATGTTTCTCCTTCTTTTTTAAAAAAAGTTCAATTTAATTCCCCAGCATACACAAATTAAAATAAGAGAGAGCTAATGAGGCTTTTCACCTCCTCAGACTGGGTCCTTGGATTTCATTTTATTCTGCAGGTGCAGAATGAATCCCTCTTGAGAGTCAATGGTCATGGATGCCATGTGCCTTATACACAAAATTGAGACATATTCAGAGTAATCTGAGGCATTCTCTCCGGAATGAATGGGGATGTTAGGCTCTGTAAAGATTTCACAGTTTTCAACTTTCTTATGTAGGTCCTCAGTAATCTCTACCTCTCCCAGTTTAGCAGATTTCAAAGTGCACCATCTGTAACTCGACTTCCTTCAAAAATGCTGATGTCTCCTTAAATGCCAATATCTCAGCAACTGCTTGAAATTTCAGCTTGAACAAAGTATTGTTTTAAGCTCACAGTCTCAAGCTTTGAAAGGATGTTAAGCTGCTACCAAGGAGCACTGCTTCTCTTCGACAGTGACCCTTTCCATTCATCTCTGGATGTGCTTCTGGTTCTTTTATAAAAAAAGAAATCGTATGCAAAATGCATTTATATGGAAGACATAATACGTTGATTTGTCTGGAGTCTGGCTTGTAGTTGGGTGCCAGGCATTAAGTGTGGTAGAGAATGAATACAGCTAGACTGCTGATTGGGGTCGCTACTTAGCGTGTGTGACCCCAATACTACAACAATTACACTGGCAACCAATCCATTCTCAAGTCCTATCAAGATGTTGGTTTTTGATTTAAAGCTCTGCATGAATTGGAACTATGATATTTGAAAGACCATCTCCTCCCACATGTTCCTGGAAAATTAAGATAACAGGGGGAGACCCTCTTAACTGTCCCATCAATCAAAGATGTTTGTCTGGGGGACAAATAAGAGAGAGCCTTTTCAGTTGCAGCCTCCCCCCCCCCCAATTATGAAATAACCTCTGCAGGGAGGTGTGCCTGGTCCCCTCATTTTTGATCTTCAAAAGGCAACTGGAGACAGTTTTATTTAGAATTGCCATTTTTATTTATTGGCAGCCCATATTGAGATTTTAAATTGTGAACTTTTATGTGTTTTTTAACCACTGTTGTTTTATTTATATTATAAGCCACCACAAACTCCACAAGGTAGAAAAGTGGCTAATAATTTTTAAATAAAAATAATATTTATTTTATTTTTTATTTATTCCGTAATTTATATCCCGCCCTTCCCACAGAATGGCTCAGGGCGGCTCACAACAACGACAAAATGATAAAACAATAAAACAGAAGCAAAGTTATTACATTTAAAAGTTAAGCATTCAAAAACCTAAAAACTATAACATTATAACATTAAAACTACACAGTATAAAACACAGCAGTTTAGCAGGCTACATTTATCCAATCAGGTGTAGGCTAACCGGAAGAGGGTTGTCTTGCAGGCCCTGCGGAACTGAGTAAGATCCCGCAGGGCCCTCACCTCTTCCGGTAGCTGGTTCCACCATGTTGGAGCCATTGTAGAGAAAGCCCTGTCTCTAGTCGCCTTGAGACGGACTTCCTTAGGCCCAGGGATGGTGAGGAGATTTTGAGTCCCAGACCTCAGTACTCTCTGGGGAACGTGTGGGGAGAGACGGTCCCTCAGGTAGGCAGGTCTCAGGCCATATAGGGCTTTAAAGGTGATAACCAGCACCTTGTACCGGACTCGGTATGTTATTGGGAGCCAGTGCAGAGCCCGAAGACCCGGCCGGATGTGCCCCCACCTTGGGAGGCCCAATAGCAACCGGGCTGCGGCATTCTGCACCAGCTGCAATTTCCGGGTCCGGCACAAGGGCAGCCCCACGTAGAGGGCATTGCAGTAATCCAACCTCGAGGTGACCGTAGCATGGATCACTGTTGCTAGGTCGTCGCGGTCCAGGAAGGGAGCCAACTGCCTTGCTCGTCTGAGATGAAAAAACGCGGACTTGGCAGTGGTTGCTATCTGAGCCTCCATCTTTAGGGATGGCTCTAATAGCACCCCCAGGCTCTTGACCCTGCCCGCCGGTATCAGCGGAGCACCGCCAAAAGCTGGCAGGGGGGTTTCCCCCCCCCCGGTCCCCGGCGACCAAAACAAAGGACCTCTGTCTTCGCCGGATTCAGTGTCAGTCCACTCAGTCTGAGCCACTCAGCCACGGCCTGTAGTGCCCGATCTAGATTTTCTGGGGCGCAGACCGGTCGGCTGTCCATAAGCAGATAGAGCTGGGTGTCATCAGCGTACTGGTGACACCCCAGCCCATACCTTCTGGCAATCTGGGCAAGAGGTCGCATATAGATGTTAAATAACATCGGGGAGAGAACCGCTCCCTGGGGCACCCCACAATTGAGTGTGCGCCTCTGAGATAGTCCCCCCCCAATCGTGACCCTTTGTCCCCGACCTTCAAGGAAAGAGGAAAGCCACTGTAAGGCCAGCCCCTGAATCCCCGCGTCGGCGAGGCGGCAAGTCAGCAACCGATGGTTGACCGTATCGAATGCCGCCGATAGGTCCAACAGCATCAGTACTGCCGAGCCACCCCGATCCAGATGCCGTTGAAGGTCATCTACCAGGGCAACCAACACCGTCTCCGTCCCATGACCTGGGCAAAAGCCGGACTGAAGTGGGTCAAGGATGGAAGCGTCCTCCAGGAAAGTCTGTAGCTGCCTCGCCACTGCCCTCTCAATAAGTTTGCCCAGGAAGGGCAAATTTGAGACCGGCATATAGTGTGCCAATTGGGCCGGGTCTAAAGATGGTTTTTTTAGGAGGGGACGGACCACAGCCTCTTTGAGTGGCGCTGGAAAAAGCCCTTCCGTCAGGGATCTGTTTATGATATCCCGCACAGGATATCTGAGATCCCCCTGGCAGGATTTGATAAGCCAGGAAGGGCATGGGTCCAATTTGCAAGTTGTTGGGCGGGCAGATAAGAGGATCCTGTCAACTTCCTCCAGGCTGAGGGGGTTGAAACCGTCCAGAATATAGTCCGAAGACATGCTCGGGGCCTCGGTTGCGTTAACTGCCTCAAAGTTGACGGGGAGGTCGAGGCGGAGTGATGCGATCTTGTCCGCAAAATAGTTCGCAAAAGCCTCACAGCCTATTTCCAATTCAACAGAATTTGGTCTGCCCTGTGGCAGAGTAGTCAGGTCTCGAATTATATCAAATAATTGTGCCGGGCGCGAAGTTGCGGATGCAATCTTAGCCGCAAAGTATGTCTTCTTTGCGGATTTGATTGCCATCTCATAGGTCCTCAAATTCTCTCTATAAGATGATCGAGTCACTTTGTCTCGAGTACGCCGCCATTGCCTCTCTAGTCGTCTGAGATCCCGCTTCAATTGCCGCAGTTCCTGGTTAAACCAGGGAGACGGTTTAAGGCGGGGGCGCAGAGGACGCCTAGGCGCGATCTCCTCGATGGCCCTGGAGAGTCCATCGTTCCAGGACTCAACCATAACCTCCAGGGAATCGCCAGTGGGCCAGAAGTCCCGCAGGGCCGTCAGGAACCGTTCCGGGTCCATCAGGCTCCGCGGGCAAGCCAGAATATGCTCTCCGCCTAAACGGGTTTGGGGTGAGATATCCATACGAGCCTTGAGGGCAAAGTGATCCGACCATGGCACTGCTTCCATTGCAATGTCGTTCACTTGTACTCCGGCCGCGAAGACCAGGTCTAGCATGTGTCCCGCCTGGTGAGTGGGCGTTGTAACAACCTGGGAGAGTCCTAGTGTCGCCATGGATGACACCAGGTCCATCGCCTGGCTGGAGGCCGCATCGTCAGCATGCACATTGAAGTCACCCAAGACCAGTAGCCTTGGGTACGCCAACGCCCAGCCCGCCACGGCCTCCACCAGGGATGGTAAGGCGGTGGCTGGTGCGTTAGGCGGTCGGTACACCAGCCAGATCGCCAACCCCTCCCCAACATCCCACATCAGGCCGGCACATTCGATGCCCAGGATCTCCGGGGCCGAGAGGGCCCTAAAGGAGTAAGCCTCTCGTATGAGTAATGCCACTCCTCCCCCCCGCCCGCTAGTCCGGGACTGGTGGAAGACCGAGTAACCTGGGGGGGTCATCTGGGAGAGAGCCACGGTCTCCCCATCTCGCACCCAGGTCTCGGTCATTAATAAACCACACTATGTTTACTCATCCTGAATGAAACGTGAAGAAAGACTGTGGGACTGAACATAGAGACAGGGGTTAGACCCAAGATATAAGATGCCCATTCCATAATGGAAGGAGGACTTCATGGAACAATGCTGGATGATGCTAGCTGCTCCCTAGGCACACAACCGTTATCATGAAACCTTGTGCAGTTTTGTCCTGCGCCTCCTGCTGCTACCACCAGGCCATGGTCTCCATGAAAGCCAGAGATACTTGTTTCTGCTCTCCATGGGAAAGATTTCATTTCCCCCCCCCTTTCCATCCATTGGATTATTTCAACCTCAAATTGATGTTTCAATTTCAATCTAATCCTATGCAAATCAAAGCTGGAATTTTGTATCTCACACCATTTTCTGCTATGTATTGATAAATGAGCATTGCACGTTATATTCATAGTTGATGTATAAATGATGTACGCTGTCCACAGAAATGGGTGGAATCCAAAGTATTACAGTGGGTTGAAACTGACCAAATGGGACTTCCCATTCACACCTTCTTGCTTTGGCAAAGTGATTCCTACAAAGTTTTGCCCCTAGGTGTCATGGGCCCTCAAGAAAAAAAGAGAAGCAAAGTCAGAATCTGCAGTAGGAGGAAAATACCAGCCCTCCCTTGTGTTGGTACTTCATTCCTTCTCCACCAAGAAAAGTGCCATTGTGCTGGCATACTGGCGTTCTTGGATCTAAAAAAAAAAAAAAAAGGTAAAGGTAGTCAGTCCCCTATGCAAGCCCCAGTCATTTCCAACTCTGAGATGATGTCACATCATGACGTTTTCACGGCAGACTTTTTTATGGGGTAGTTTGCCATTGCCTTCCCCAGTCATCTACATTTTTCCCCCAGCAGGCTGGGTACTCATTTTACCAACCTCAGAAGGATGGAAGGCTGAGTCAACCTTGAAGCGGCTACCTGACCCTAGCTTCCGCTGGGATCAAACTCGGGTCATGAGCAGAGCTTAGGACTGCAGTACTCTAGCTTTACCACTCTGTGCCATGGAGCAATCTTGTTGGATCTAGCCCAGTTTAAATTGCATATCGAACCCACATATAATGGTCTTTTCTACACTAAATGCTTGCTCTGTACCTTCTCTATTGCTATATCATTATCATTTGAAGTGCTTTCACAAGTTGGTGCTAGGCTGGTAGCTTTTTACTTCTTTCTCTCCCCTGCCCCCGCTCTTTGTTTCTAAGGCGTTGAGCCAGGTTTTCCTTTGCACACTGGATCCAGCAAAGGCTCACATTTCTGCTATGCTGGTGATTTCATCAGCTCAGGGGTGGCAATATTTGATTAATATAGCACAGTTTGCCCAGTCATGGAAGAGTGATACTGAGTGCAGTAAATAAATCTCCCAAGAAGTATATTGCAAAAAAAGTGCCAAACTTATATTTATTCAAGTAGATCCAGTTCACATTCAGGTTACAATCTAAAGGAGAGAAAGAAACCTAATCTTTAGTGCTAATCTGGCATCATGTGTGTGAGAGTGTGAGGGCAATGTCTCTACAGGAGAGATCTACAGAGAAGTGTCTCCATGGAAGGCCATGTGCAGTGATTGAGAGGACCACGTGAGATAGTAAGGGTCAGAGGGAAACTCCCAAGTTAAGACAGAGATTCATCTCATGCAGTGAGATAAAGCTATCAACACTTAGAGCGCTACAGTGCCCCCTCCCATGCCCATCTAACAGTGATCCCCTCCCCTTTTGCTCATGCTTGAATTGACACAGTGATATAGTGTTTTGTGGGAAGGAGTTTCACCTTTTCTATGTGTGAAGTTGCATTTTTAAACAATTCCCCCTCTAGAAAAACAAACAAACCTATACAGGCTTACTGGGACCGCAATTAAATCAGTAGGAGAGGAGGAGGACTCTCTTTCACTCATACTCCCTTCTGTGCTGTCTTGCCTTCCAAGGTATAATTCCTAGCTATGAAGAAGCCCACCCGGTGTACTAAAATTACGTGTTCCAGCAGCTGGGATCCTGTCTAATTTCTCCCCTTTCCAGCCACTCAGAGGGTTATCTACCTCCACCAAGAATTGATAAAAGTGTTTGTGTGTGAATAAAAGAAGACAAACATGGATCCAAGTCCTCCCCCACCCTGCTTTGTAACTAATCTATCTTTGTTTCTGATCAGTTAGGAACTGTCCATTAGCAGATAGCAATTAGAAAGAAAAAAAGCTATAGCTAAGCACACCATTTTATCGTAAGAGAATTCCCCCCCTGCGCCTCATTTCAGACATCTGCTATAGAGGTGTATCAATATGTCACAAAGTTGTTGCAGTTTTTTTAATGCTGGGCAGTGCCAGGGGAAAGATGGAAGTAAGTAAGTTTGTAGATGTTGCAGTGGTATGTCAATCCAATAAACAAAACCATAGTGCTACGGTGGTCTCTCAGCATGCACAGAAAGGCTTTTAAAAAGAGGATACAAGGAAGTCAACTTATGGAGACCCATAGGGTTTTCAAGGTAAGAGACTAACAGAAGTGGTTTGCCTTGGACTTCTTTGGTGATCTTCCATCCAAATATTGTCCACAGCCAACCCTGACTAGCTTCTGGGCCATCCAAGTCAGGACAACCCCACCCCACCCCCACAAAAAAAAGTAGCTACAAAGCAGAGTATAGAAGCTTTTGGCAGAACCTTTGAAAATGCATCAAAATGTGCAAGCTCCTACAAAAAAACCCTATCCATCTAAAAACATTGGAGCAAAGTTGGTCTGGGGGGGGGGAATGGGAAAAGTTGGGGTGAAACTGGCCAGCACCGACTAGCAAACAATACCATCTGTGAAGTCTGGGACAGGAAAATGATACAGTAAAAAAGCTGAGCAGTGGTGACAACTTTGTGTGGAACCACCCTGAGTTTACACAATATCAACCTATCTCCAAAAACCAAAAACACTGGCAAAGGTCTAATGAATGTAAAAGAAACTAAACAATATTTGCATATTGTTAGTCCTTGGATAACGTGTTGGTAGATTGATTCGGCATTCAGCAACCCCTTGGAATAGTGCTTCTGCATCCTTTACAAGTGTTCTTTGAAACATCCCTCCCGCTTTCTGAACAAGATCAAAAGACATAGTGATCTCAAGCTTACAAAATGTAAGAGTCTTTCTTATTGCAAAAAAAAACCTTTACAATCTCTCTTTAATGTGGTCTAGCAGAAAGTGTAATCAATTATTTAAAATGGGGGGAAAATGGATCCAGAGAAAAATGAGAACACTTTTTGCCCAAGGGTGTTTTCACTTCCCAAAGCTTATACCCAGAAATCTTGTTGGCCTTTAAGGTCTTACTGCAATCAAATCTTGCTGTTCTATGGAAGACCAACATGGGTGTCCACCTGAAACCACAAGCTTAGCTAACTTTTGAATTTCCCAGGCTTTAGGGTCCACTATTTGCAACCACGTTTAACTTTAAAAGGGGTAAATTATCTGAGATGAGGAGGCATGTGAAGAGGAAACTGAAAGGAAAGGTAAATACAGCCAAAACCCTTGGGGAAGCTTGGAGGCTATTTAAAACTACAATCCTAGAAGCTCAGATAAAATATATACCACAAGTTAGAAAAAGCACAAACAGGTATAAGAAAAGGCCTGCATGGTTAACAAACAAAGTAAAGGAAGCTGTAAAAGGTAAGAAGGACTCATTTAAGTGGTGGAAAGCTAGTCCAAGTGAGATTAATAAAAGGGTACACAGGCTGTGGCAAATCAAATGCAAGACTGTGATCAGGCAGGCAAAAAGGGACTATGAGGAGCATATTGCAAAAAACATAAAGACCAACAATAAAAATTTCTTCAAATATATTAGAAGCAGGAAACCAGTCAGGGAGGCAGTGGGGCCCTTGGATGACCAAGGGGTCAAAGGATTACTGAAGGAGGATAGGAAAATGGCTGAATGCATTTTTTGCCTCTGTCTTCACTGTGGAAGATGAGAAGTGTTGGCCCACTCCAGAACCACTAATTTTGGAAGGGGTGTTGAAAGACCTGAGTCAGATTGAGGTGACAAGAGAGGAGGTCCTACAACTGATAGGCGGATTAAAAACTAATAAGTCACCAGGTCCAGATGGCATACATCCAAGAGTTCTGAAAGAACTCAAAGTTGAACTTGTGGATCTTCTGACAAAAATATGTAATCTTTCATTGACATCTGCCTCCGTTCCTGAGGACTGATAGGTAGCAAATGTCTTTAACCCCCATCTTTAAAAAGGGTTCCAGAGGAGATCCAGGAAACTGCAGGCCAGTCAGTCTGACTTCACTATCGGGAAAGGTGGTAGAAACCATTATCAAGGACAGAATGAGTAGGCACATTGATGATCACGAGTTATTGAGGAAGACTCAGCATGGGTTCTGTAAGGGAAGATCTTGCCTCACTAACCTGTTGCATTTCATTGAGGGGGTGAATAAACATGTGGACAAAGAAGACCCAATAGATGTTGTTTACCTTGACTTCCAGAAAGCTTTTGATAAAGTTCCTCATCAAAGGCTCCTTAGAAAGCTCGAGAGTCATGGAGTAAAAGGACAGGTCCTCTTGTGGATCAAAAACTGGCTAATTAATACGAAGCAGAGAGTGAGTATAAATGGGCAGTCTTCGCAGTGGAAGACGGTAAGCAGTGGGGTGCCACAGGGCTCAGTACTGGGTCCCATGCTCTTTAACTTGTTCATAAATTATTTGGAGTTGGGAGTGAACAGTGAAGTGGCCAAGTTTTCAGATGACACTAAATTGTTCATGGTGGTGAGAACCAGAGGGGATTGTGAGACACTCCAAAGGGATCTGTTGAGGCTGGGTGAGTGGGTGTCAATGTGGCAGATGAGGTTCAATGTGGCCAAGTGCAAAGTAATGCACATTGGGGCCAAGAATCCCAGCTACAAATACAAGTAGATGGGGTGTGAACTGGCAGAGACTGACCAAGAGAGAGATCTTGGGGTCATGGTAGATAACTCACTGAAAATGTCAAGACAGTGTGCGATTGCAATAAAAAAGGCCAACACCATGCTGGGAATTATTAGGAAGGGAATTGAAAACAAATCAGCCAGTATCATAATGCTCCTGTATAAATCGATGGTGCGGTCTCATTTGGAATATTGTGTGCAATTCTGGTCACCGCAAATCAAAAAGGATATTATAGCATTGGAGAAAGTCCAGAAAAGGGCAACTAGAATGATTAAAGGGTTGGAACACATTCCCTATGAAGAAAGGTTGAAACACTTGGAGCTCTTTAACTTGGAGAAACGTCGACTGCGGGGTGACATGATAGAGGTTTACAAGATAATGCATGGGATGGAGAAAGTAGAGAAAGTACTTTTCTCCCTTTCTCACAATACAAGAACTCGTGGACATTCGATGAAATGTCTAAGATGGCGACGAGGCGAGGAGCTCCGTGCTAAAGCTCCAGCCATAATAACAACAGCAACATATTCTAGAACGTTGGAAAACACCACCTACAACATTTATAACACCTATACTGAAGGCAAGCTACATTCTCAGTGAGCTAATCTGCTGCTGGTTACAGTTTACCGCTGTTACAAACGGAGCGGACTGAAAATCCTTACCAAGACTAAGACGAGCCGCCCCCGCTCCCGGCCCCAGCCTCAACGCTGAGACGCCGGAGACGGTGCCTGGAGGTGCGGATTGAGCCGGGCTATCGGCCGAGGACGCGGACGACTGCTGGCTGTGGACGCGAGCGAGTGAGGACGAGGAACGGCGAGGAACGAGGGGCACTGTGTCCGGAGTGTGCAGACGGGAACGCGCTGACGGCCGGCGGGGCTGACGACTGGTGGGGTTAACGCCTGCGAGCGGAGACGGCCGGGAGTTTGAGGTGATAGAGCTTACAGACTGGCTGTTTGGGGGACCGTCCGCCTGAGGATTGTCTACCCGAGGGACCATCTCGCCGGAGACCCTGCCGGAGACTGCACGAGGCGGTGGTGCGAGGTGTGAGGCGCAGAGTGTGAGGAATAGGGAGGAGTGCCCAAGAGTGGCACTTCGGTCGGGGAGACGGTGGCATCAGGGTGTTTGGAGACAGCTGCGGGTGAGGTAAGGAGGGGCGAAGTACCAGGGTAGCTAGCCTACCAGTGGGATGACGGCCCCCCCTCTTCCCCCCCGCCTTTTTCCCTTGCCTCCTCTCTCCCCTAGTGGAACTGTAAACACCTGGAGTCCACATACAGGGCGGAGAGTGAGCTGAGGACGCCCAGTGGGAGAAAGGGTGAATTACAACTCACCCGGAAACTGAGTTGCTTGGGCAGCGGCCGCACGGCTGGGGAAACAGGGATGACTAGCACCCCCCTGGAGCCCTGGAGCCGGGTGGAGGCTGCCTGAGCTCTCAGACTCCCCCCCCCCAATAGGAACACCAATGAGAACGTTAATACTACCAACTGTAAGAACTATGCAACCTTACCATCTAAGAGCAAGAACAAGACTGAGACTTAATACCCGCCTCTGCCACAAGACAGCCACCTACACCCCGCACCTTAGACTCTGCCGCCTTGCACTTTTTTGGACATTATCGCACTTTAGACTTTCCCGCCTTGCACTTTTTGGACTTCTGACACTACCGCATTTTTGCTTTTAGAGGCTCCATAATATAATCAGTAGAATTTTGCACTTTAACACTCTGTATTTACTACTCCGTATTTCTGGGATACAGCAGCACTTTGCCTACCGAGTTTCCGTTATCATTAGTCGACACACTGGTATCCACCACAGACGATGACTGGCCTGGGGATTCCAGTACTCCTGGGGAGGGGAAGGTATGACGGTGGGAGCAGGCAGATCTACAAGCGAAGGAGGCTGAGACATGAGAGTGCTCGACCACCTTCCAGCCTGCGTCCCATCCCGACGGTGACAGGTAGTGGGACCAGACGAACTTACCTGCCTCCGACACTGGTGTTGTGCAACGCCAGGTCCATCAATAATAAGACCGGTGTCCTTCGAGACTTCCTACTGGAACAGGACGCGGACCTGGCTTGCGTGACCGAGACCTGGGTCCGAGATGGGGAGACTGTGGCTCTCTCCCAGATGACCCCCCTGGGTTACTCGGTCCTCCACCAGTCCCGGACTAGCGGGCGGGGGGGAGGAGTGGCATTACTCATACGAGAGGCTTACACCTTTAGGGCTCTCCCGGCCCCGGAGATTCCAGGCATTGAATGTGCCGGCCTGATGTGGGACATTGGGGAGGGGTTGGCGATTTGGCTGGTGTACCGGCCGCCTAACGCACCAGCCACCGCCTTACCATCCCTGGTGGAGGCCGCGGCGGGCTGGGCGTTGGAGTACCCAAGGCTATTGGTCTTGGGTGACTTCAATGTCCACGCCGACGACGCGGCCTCCGACCGGGCGATGGATCTGGTGTCATCCATGGCGACACTAGGACTCTCCCAGGTTGTTACAACGCCCACTCATCAGGCGGGACACATGTTAGACCTGGTCTTTGCAGCGGGAGTACAAGTGAACGATATTGCAATAGAAGCAGTGCCATGGTCGGATCACTTTGCCCTCAAGGCTCGTATGGATATGTCACCCCAAATCCGTTTGGGCGGAGAGCATATTTTGGCTCGCCCGTGGAGCCTGATGGACCTGGAACGGTTCCTGACGGCTCTACGGGATATCTGGCCCACTGGCGATTCCCTGGAGGCTCTGGTTGAGTCTTGGAACGATGGACTCTCCAGGGCTATCGAGGAGATCGCGCCTAGGTGTCCTCTGCGCCCCCGCCTCAAACCGTCTCCCTGGTTCAACCAGGAATTGTGGCAATTGAAGCGGGACCTCAGACGACACGAGAGGCAATGGCGGCGTACTCGAGACGAAGCGACCCGAACATCTTATAGAGAGAGTTTGAAGACCTATGAGATGGCAATCAAATCCGCAAAGAAGACATACTTTGCGGCTAAGATTGCGTCCGCAACTTTGCGCCTGGCACAATTGTTCGAAATAATTCGAGACCTGATGACTCTGCCCCAGGGCAGACCAAATTCCATTGAATTAGAGATAGGCTGTGAGGCTTTTGCGAACTATTTTGCGGACAAGATCGCGTCACTCTACCACAACCTCCCTGTCAACTTTGAGACAGTTAACGCAACCGAGGCCCCGAGCATGTCTTCGAATTATATCCTGGATGATTTCAGCCCCCTCAGCCTGGAGGAAGTCAACAGGATTCTCTCATCTGCCCGCTCAACAACTTGCAAATTGGACCCATGCCCTTCCTGGCTTATTAAATCTTGCCAGGGGGATCTCAGATATCCTATACAGGATATCATAAACAGATCCCTAACGGAAGGGCTTTTTCCGGCACCCCTTAAAGAGGCCGTGGTCTGGCCCCTCTTAAAAAAAACCCATCTTTAGACCCGGCCCAATTGGCACACTATAGGCCGGTCTCAAACCTGCCCTTTCTGGGCAAACTTATTGAGAGGGCAGTGGCGAGGCAGCTACAGACTTTCCTGGAGGACGCTTCCATCCTCGACCCACTTCAGTCCAGCTTCCGCCCAGGTCACGGGACGGAGACAGTGTTGGTTGCCCTGGTGGATGACCTTCAACGGCATCTGGATCGGGGTGGCTCAGCAGTACTGATGTTGTTGGACCTATCGGCGGTGTTCGATACGGTCGACCATCGGTTGCTGACTTGCCGCCTTGCCGACGCGGGGATTCAGGGGTTGGCCTTGCAGTGGCTTTCCTCCTTCCTTGAAGGTTGGGGACAAAGAGTCGCGATTGGGGGGGAACTGTCCCAGAGGCGCTCACTTAACTGTGGGGTTCCCCAGGGAGCGGTTCTCTCCCTGATGTTGTTTAACATCTATATGTGACCTCTTGCCCAGATTGCCCAAAGGTATGGGCTGGGGTGTCACCAGTATGCTGATGACACCCAGCTCTATCTACTTATGGACGGCCGACCGGTCTGCGCCCCAGAAAACCTGGATCGGGCACTACAGGCCGTGGCTGAGTGGCTCAGACTGAGTGGACTGACACTGAATCCTGCGAAGACAGAGGTCCTTTGTTTGAGCCGTCGGGGACCGGGGGGGGGGGAATCCCCCTGCCAGCTTTTGACGGTGTACCGCTGAGGCCAGCGGACAGGGTCAGGAGCCTGGGGGTGCTATTGGAGCCGTCCCTAAAGATGGAGGCTCAGATAGCGGCCACTGCCAAGTCCGCGTTTTTTCATCTTAGATGGGCAAGGCAGTTGGCCCCCTTCCTGGCCCCCGACGACCTAGCAACAGTGATCCATGCCACGGTCACCTCGAGGTTGGATTACTGCAATGCCCTCTACATGGGGCTGCCCCTGTGCCGGACCCGGAAATTGCAGCTAGTGCAGAATGCTGCGGCCCGGCTGTTACTGGGCCTCCCAAGGTGGGGGCATATCCGGCCGGGCCTTCAGGCGCTGCACTGGCTTCCAATAATATACCGAGTCCAGTACAAGGTGCTGGTCATCACCTTTAAAGCCCTATATGGCCTGGGACCTGCCTACCTGAGGGACCGTCTCTCCCCACACGTTCCCCAGAGAGTACTGAGGTCTGGCACTCAAAATCTGCTCACCATCTCCGGGCCCAAGGAAGTGCGTCTCAAGGCAACTAGAGACAGGGCCTTTTCCACAATGGCCCCTATGTGGTGGAACCAGCTACCGGAAGAGGTGAGGGCCCTGCGGGACCTTGTTCAGTTCCGCAGGGCCTGTAAGACAACCCTCTTCCGGTTAGCCTATGCCTGATTAGATAATGTAGCTACCAGATTTTTGTGATTGTACTGTATAGTTTTAATGTTTAATTTTAATGTTTTTAGGTTTTAATTGTCTGATTTTAGATGTAATAACTTGCTCTGATTTTACTGTTTTATTGTTTTATTGTCGTTGTAAGCCGCCCTGAGCCACTTGTGGGAAGGGCGGGATAGAAGTCACCAAATAAATAAATAAATAAATTGCTGAGCAGTCAGGTTAAAATGGATAAAAGGAAGTACTTCTTCACCCAAAGGGAATGTGGAATTCACTGCCACAGGAGGTGGTGGTGGCTACAAGCATAGACAGCTTCAAGATGGGGTTAGATAAAAATATGGAGCAGAGGTCCATCAGTGGCTATTAGCCACAGTGTGTATATATATGTGTGTGTGTATTTTTGGCCACTATGTGACACAGAGTGTTGGACCGGATGGGCCATTGGCCTGATTCAACATGGCTTCTCTTATGTTCTTAACAGTAAATACACACAATAAGTTAAAACAATTAAAACACAATCTGCACCAGGGCTTTTTTGAACAGGAACACACAGGAATGCAGTTCCGGCTGGCTTGGTGTCAGGGGGTGTGGCCTAATATGCTTATGAATCCCTGCAGAGCTTTTTCTACAAAAAGCCCTATGTTAAACAATGGTGACATCAAGGGGTTTGGCCTGATATGCAAATTAGTTCCTGCTGGACTTTTTCTACCAAAAAAGCCTTGATCGGCACAATATTTAAAAACCTGTATAGCATCAAAAGGCAATCAGGGATAGTTAGTAAGTGCCCCCAGATAATTTTCAGCATGTTGTCTCTGTGAACATTCTTGACCATCCAATTATTTTCAAGGACCCCTGCCTCAGGCAAAATGTCTTACTACTCTGCTCAGCAAAGTTTGATATCTTGCTCTAGTTCAAATAGATCTTCCTCCAGCAAGAGTGACTTAAATTGTAGGAAGTTTCTTCAGCCTGTAAGAAGACTTCAGTTTTTGCTGAGCAAAATGGTAGGATGTAGGCCAATGTTTTTTAAATGCACCATGTCAAAGAGATTTCCCATCCAGAATCAATAGGTATTTCATACATAAACAAATGAACTGCATCTTCATCAGCATGTCTTCTCTCCCATGAGCAGCAGGAGTCCTTTTTTGTTGTTGTTGCTAGACTCAGATTGCTTGTAAAAAAATTAAAAGCAAACCAATAAGGGAATGTCAGATGGTACAGATTGGGCAGAATGATGTGGGCATGGTAGTGGCCTATGAGGAACTGAGAAAAGGGGAATTCCTCCATTTTATCCTCACTACAAGTCTGAAAGGTAGAAAAGGGCAGGGAGAAAATCCAAGGGACTCAATATGCTTTTGGTTTACCTTTGGCTTGGAAGCAAAGCAAGGGGGAGAACTACCACAAAACCACTTTCAGGAAAGCTGGGGAAACAACAAACAGAAAGCAAACTGAGAACTGAAGGGACGAAAATCAATGCAGAATGAAAAAGAAAACATGAGGGAGAGGTGTAATGAAAATGAGGGATACTAATGGTGCATAAAAGACCTATATCTGCTATCACAGGTAATAAATGTGGGCATGCTTGCAGTGAGATCCTTGTCACTCTTCTCTGCTAGTTCACTCTTCCCTTGCTGCTTTTCTTGAGAAACTAAACCCAGGCATTAAGGGTTTGGGGTGGACCCTGTCATAATACAAGATTTCTTACACTTCCTGAATTTTAGTAACATATTATTCTCCTCAGAATTGGACCATTATGATATTATATAATGGGTGTTGTTTGCGTCAAATATTGTTTGGTAAATTCCTAGTATTGTTTTGTGTGGTGAACCCTGGATGACTATACCAAGATGTAAGCCTAGTTCAGACATTACAATGAATGCACATATATCCTGAATGTACTGTTATTGGTAAACAGTCAATGTTGGTCAACTTACAAACTAAACCAGGCCCCAGTGCCTGGATAGATACGAAGTCTGAATCACACTTTCAACTTTACATGCATTGAATTTAACATGAGAATTGTTTGATGCATGTATAAAGAAATAAACAGTGTATACTGTACATAGATTGTACATGCATTCACTGCAACTTGTGAACAGGGTTATGGTAAATTGGTACAGGGTAGGGTTGCCAAGTCCAATTTAAAAAATATCTGGGGACTTTGGGGGTGGAGCCAGGAGACTTTGGGGGTGGAGCCAGGAGACATTAGGGGTGGAGCCAAGATCAAGGCTGTGACAAGCCTAATTGAACTCTTACGACCCTGAAGGGGGGGGGAGGGCCTCCAAACCGGGGGGATCCCCTGCCCCCACCTGGGGATTGGCAACCCTGTTGCCCTCCCTTTCCTTCGGCTGCCCGCAGCGCTTCCCACGAGCGAAAGGAAGAGATGCAGAGGACATACCGTCAGCTCTCGCAGCTTGCAAGCCAGTGTCAGCCGAGAATCCCCGCTCCCCATACACGCCCAGTCCCCTAGAGGTATCAAAAGTGGGGCGCGGGGTTCAACAGCTTGGTCCACTGCTCAGGTCGCCCCTCCATCCCCTCCCCTTGGCATGCACCCTCTGGGTCTCTTCGCTACCAGACAACGCGCCTTACCTTCCCCTGAGCAGCAGCTTCCGCGGTCGCCGGGGCCGGGAAGCTTGCGGAGGGTGGAAAGGTGGGAAGTCCCAACCAGTAGCCTCAGCCAATGGGATGCAGAGGTTGACGGCGTCACACCTCCCACCCTGGAAGACCAGAGCCCTCCCATTACAAAGTTTCGTTTCTCTGGGTCTCTCACAGGAAGGTGTGGCCAACGATGGAAGGCGGCGATGGCATTCTCACTGCATTTCCCAGGAATCCCAGGGCTGGGCGATGTACGGCGCAGCAAAAAGGAAGAGCCTCCATTACGAAGGCTGAGGCTTTCCGACCAGGAGACCATCCTGCCGCTCCTTGGTGCCATTTCTCCCCCCCTCCCCCCGTTTCCGTTTTTTTGGGGGGGCGAGGGAAGAAGCTGGCATTCCTGGGGTCCCCCGCCAGGGCGGGAGGGTTGGGAAGCCTAGTACAGGGTGATGCTTCCACCAACTGATTATCACACTTCATGGCTCACGCAAGGTGGGCTCTAGTCTGTAATAATATTATATACCACAGTAAATTCTATGACCTTATGATGCTGCACCATTTTTTTGTTTGTTTCAAGGAGGGAAAAAATAAAGGATCAGGACTGATCATTAAAAAAAAAACCAAAGAAAAATCAGGCTTCATCCTTCCTTTTCCCTTGAAACTGATTATCAATCCATTTGTGGTTTGTGTTTTAAAACCGTCCTCAAGGAATGTCACTATTGGGCATTAAGTTCAATTCCAGCTTTATTCATTCTTCCTTAAGGAGAGGCTCTGAGAATCTTGCTTCTACCAGCTACGCGATGCTTATTCTATAAAATATATCACTTTACTTACTTTGTCTTTCTTATGTCTAAGGAGGCGGTCATCATGCCTTCATCAGGGAAGACTCCCTGTCTCTATGATGACAAAGAAGAGTGCCTCTGAAGTGCTACATTTCCTGTTCCTCAATATGTCTCAATCTAAATGCTAATTTTCACTCCCTTCCTGCCTTCCATATCACTTTGCTGAGAATATCTTTATAAAAAACTCTATTGCAGGACAGTTTCCCTGGGTCTTCTTGAAAGACATATCATTTTTAACAGATTTAAAATGTGCGCTCTCGATTTCCCTTTTATCTGGCGGATGTCAGTGTCAAATAAAGTTTCCAGTAAAATGAAAACGTGCGGCTATCTTTCTATGATCCAAATAGGATCTAATACTTACAGAGCATCCAAATCAGCTCAGCTACTTAACAGCCCATATTGTGACACACGTGCTCACATATCCATCCCAATACTTTCCCCTTTATTGTTTAATGCCGGCTATAAAAGCCAACCGTAAAATAAACCACACCGCTTGTTTTTAAATCAAGATTTCATAACTTGTTTTTCAGAGGAGGAAATATTTATTTTTAAGATGCTATGCTGGTGTAAACGAAGGAACCTTGTTTTCTTACCTCACATTTCACAAATGCCAGTGTGAACATCAAACTGTTGAAATTCCCTTACAACTTCTATTAAGTGTTGTAAAAAAAACTAAAACGTTATGTAACAAAAGAGGAAAACGTGGTTATTAAAAACATCTTTTCAGCATTCAAGAGGAAGTATTTATACTGAGAGTCAAGAAATATCTGTAGGACTGAATAAGCTAAATCCTTCTTACAAGAAACGACCTCAACCCAGTTTCCACTTTGGTTGCCAGACTCTTAAATTGGGGAGAGCATGGGGATGTGATGACACTCTAAGACTTCCAGTTTTCCTAAACTCTATGGTATACTTGAGTCCACCCTCCAAAGGTACCATTTCCTTCAGAGTGACCAAGGCTTTTTTTGTATAAAAAGCCCAGCAGGAACTCATTTGCATATTAGGCCCCCAACAACACCAATGTTTTGCACAAAGCTTGTTTTGTAGAAAAAGCACAGCATGAACTCATTTACATATTAGGCCACACCCCCTGATGTCCAGCCGACCGGAACTCCGTTTCTGTGCATTCCTGCTCAAAAAAAAAAAAAAAAAAAGCCCTGAGAGTGACAGATCTATGTAACCTGGAATTCAGTTGCAATTCTGGGAGAACTCCAAGCCCCACCTTGAGGTTGTTAACCTTAATTCTCATTGAGGTGGTAAACCTATGTGTAGGGTGTATCTTTCAGAGTTGGGGGAGGTCCACAAGAGGAAAAAATCGAAAAAAAAGCTTGTCAGACAGAAAACGAAACTTTACCACTAATATATAATTTTCTTTGTGGAGGAATTTCATTTGCATGGAGGAGTGCTCAGTCTCCATTTGCAGTCTATGCAACCTAATTGCAAATGTTGTCTCTTGTAGGAGATAGGTACAGTTTGTCTCCATCCTAATACTTCCCATTAACAGGTTCACCACCTCCTCAGTGAGGTGGTACCCAACCTCGCTATTTCATTAACATGAAAATGCCTTTTTTTGTTCCCTAACTGCAAATATTCCCTTTAGAAAGGAATTGATTTTCCATTTTGAAGGCACAGCATTAGTCTTTTATTATGATCAACAATGAGGATAGGAACTCTTCTATATGTAGACTGATGACAGTGTCGAAGCCAAGCTAAATGTTTCATCAGTACCCAAAAAAAGGAGGGGGGAGGAAGACTGTACATTCTAGCTAATTTAGCTTAGTACTTACACTTAAGCACATCCTTTTATAGTGTGAAATTAAATAATTTGCTGAGGCTTTGTACCTCAGTGACTTCAATTTATTTTACTCTCTTCTGCCAGCAAGTTCTGCCTTGCCTTTTTGCACCTCTCATACAAAAATGTGCTTTGAAATCTGGCCGAGTCTTTTTCTCTCTCTTTTAAATGACAAACATCTTAACAACAAAACAAATTCCAACCTACATAAAAATCATAGAACAAACCAAATGTAGTGGAGCAAAAATGATGTACATGGGGTTAAGTCCTATGCTCATTAAAACAAGCAAATTAAATACACTGCTTCAGGAAATATAGATTGAACAATCATGAAAAAGTAACCAATATTTGGAGAGGATTTCTCCATTTCATTCCCTTCAAATAAGAAATAAGAGGCATCCGCTTGTTCAAAAAATGAGATAAGTTAGAATCTGAATCTGTTAACCATGAAAGAAATCTCCATAACCGTAACATCCAAAATTTTGACCTTCCACCATATTAAAGATGGAAGTTTATCTTTCTTTCCGTTTGTTTCAATACTCAAACGTGCTATTGCCAATAACACCCATTTGGGATCTAGTTCTAATTTTACATTACAGATCTTATGAATCACCATAAATACTTTGTTCCAAAACCAGTGGACACTGCCACCAACAATGATAGAAAGATCCCACCTGTTTACATTTTTCCAGCATACATTTTGCATCTTTCTACAGAAAAAAAATGCAACTTTTGTGGGATAAGATACCACCTTGACCAGATTTTCAAAGATAAAGTTTGAATACTTAGTGGTTCTGAAGTGAATGCATGTGATGTCCAGACTTTATGCTAGCCATTATCAGTTAAGGAAACCCCATATTATTATCAGTTAAGGAAACCCATATAATCACATGGGTAAAATGAATATTAACAAAACATGCCATAAGAAGAAGAAGAAGGTGATGATGATATTGGATTTATACCCTGCCTTATACTCTGAATCTTATAGTCTCAGAGAAGTTTATAATCTCCTTTACCTTCCCACCCCCACAGTAAATACCCTGTGATGTAGGTGGGGCTGAGAGAGCTCTCCCAGAAGCTGCCTTTCAAGGATTGCTGTGTGATAGCTATGGCTGACCCAAGGCCATTCCAGCAGCTTCAAGGGGAGGAGTGAGGAATCAAACCTGGTTCTTCCAGATAAGAGGCCGCACATTTTACCACTACACCAAACTGGCTCTCTGCAGCAAGGGTCACCAACCCCCAGTCCGTGGACCAGTACCAGTCCATGGACTGTTAGCAACCGGGCCATGAGTTGTATAATTATTTCATTACATACTACAATGTAGTAGTAGTAATAATAGTGATAATACGATGGCATTGGATTTATATCCTGCCTTGCGCTCAAAATCTCAGAGTGGCTCACAATCTCCTTTACCTTCCTCTCCCACAACAGGCACCGTGTGAGATGGGTAGAGCTGAGAGAGCTCTCCCAGAAGCCTCCATTTCAAGGACAACCTCTATGAGAGCTATGGCTGACCCAAGGCCATTCCAGCAGCCGCAAGTGGAGGAGTGGGGGATCAAACCTGGTTCTCCCAGATAAGAGTTCACACACTTAACCACCACACCAAAATAAAGTGCACAACTGTATCATCCCGGTCCCTGGTGCCAAAAAAGGTTGGGAACTGCTGCTCTACAGCATAGATCACCACCACAACAGAAACAAAGGAAGATCAAAAGATGTAATGGTGCATATTTATTTATTCTGTGCTTTCCCATCTCACCATTCCAGCAAAGAGCTCAAGGCAGCATACAGTGTTATCTTCACAACAACCCTGTGTGGTAGATAAGTCTGACAGAGAATGACTGTCCCAGAGGGATGCCGACTTCCTTGTAGGACCTGGGGATCCCCTGGAATAACAGCTCATCTCCAAAGATCAGTTCCCTAAAGAAAATGGATGCTTCAGAGGGTGGACTCTAAGGCATTGTACCCCACTGAGGTCCCTATCCTCCTCAGGCTCCATCTTCAAATCTCCAGGAGCTTTCTAACCAGGATCTGGCAACCCTAGCCCATGGTTATCCAGCAAATTTCCCATGGCAGACTGATAGACAGATATATGAGAGAAATAACAATTTTTAAAGAGCTTAAGGGCTGGATCTATGAGGGAGCCCCCCCCCCCACCCTTAGTTCAATAAAATCTCAGTATAGCTCCTATTATCTTGGTTAATGGAGGCTACATGTGCATTCCAGTTCAGTTTCACTAAATATTAATCCCAAATATTTATAGATTTTTCACTGTTCCATTGGCAGACTGGGGATCTGACCTTAGATCTCCCACAAACTAATCCCAACACCATTATACCATGCTTGGGTGAGCCATATGTGGTTGTCAATAAAATTTCTTCCTAACTTTAAGAAACAGTGACTGGCAAAGCCCTCCAAACCAGGCAGATGAGTCATGAAAGCTGAAAGTATAGCCTGCATGGATGCTGAGGAGAATGAGATGCAGGATTAAAAGGTCAGAAATCCCATGCCTCTTCATAGTCCACAGTAAGCCATTTTTATTTATTTATTTATTACGTTCGACTTATATCCCGCCCTCTCTGCAAGCCGACTCAGGGCGACTCACAACATCATATCCACACGATTAAACCAATAAAACATATAAAACCATAATTTACATTTTTCAGTTTTTAAAAACATATTACAATTTTTAAAACCATTATATAGTGCTGAATCCATACATTATAGGCGGCATTAAATTTCCAAACAGTGATCACCGGCATTCTGTGTGATGTCCGGCGGCAGCCGTCTTTTCGTCAAGCATCGAAGGCCTGCTTGAACAACTCGGTCTTACAGGCCCTGCGGAACGCAGACAGATCCCGCAGGGCCCGTATGGCTTTAAGCAAGTGATAAAGAACAGAGTTGATGGGGTGAGGATGTGTAACTGAAAGTTCAGAATTCAATAGAATTCCTCTTAACTCTCTACGAGAAGGGCCGAAATTGTGAGATTCATCCCTAGCAGTCAGTACAGTGGCAGAAGAGAACCAAAGAATGAAGTTTGGTACAATATTTCTGATTGCTTTAATGGAGCATAAATTCACAATTACTTACTCTTCCCTTTTAAAAGGGATTCAGCCTAAGAAGTACTGTAGTGTGAATTCATGTTGTAGGAGTCTGTGTGGCAAATCTAATTGCTATTGAAATGATCAAATTTTTCACATTCTCCCTGAGTTATCTCTCCTACACAAGAGTTCTTTCATTAGCCAGGTGGAGTGGAGTCAGCCAAGCAAACATATTGAGAACCACCTGAATTTCACATGCAGCCATTAGCTACAAACAGCTGGGGAGTTTATAGAAGTAATTACCATTCAATAGAGTCAACAGAGAACTTGTATAGCAAATAATGCAAAACCATTCTTCACTCAGGGGAGGAGTATTTTTTTTCTCCCTTAAAGACCCTGCCTTGTGAGACAGAGAAGATTCTTGACTGTAAGGACCTTTTCTATTTGCACCTGATAATGTTTAGGGAAGGAGTAAAGATCTCTGTTAGCTTGTAATGTCATAAACACTTGGTAGATTTCATTTTGAAATGGATGATTGGCACATATGGAAGAGAGAATTCTGAGTAAAAGAGAGACTGCAAACAACCCTCTTGAAAGGACGATAACAAACCTACAATTCTTGGAACTTTTGGCATCTACTGCTTACAACCCTATTTACTATTATAGTTCAACTTTGGAGCATTTGGTGCATTGTGCATATGAAATTCAGTTGTTTCTAGACTTCAGTAGATCAAATATACCATCAAACAAGGAAAACATTTTAAATTAATTAAAGCTATTCCTGGAAAACAGGAAAGGTGTGGATTCAAGTAGGGATTTCTATTTGGGGCTTGAAGAGCTAAACATTCAAAGATGTGGGATTAGAGGAGTGAAAGAATTGATTAATTGGTTCTGTCATACAGACTCTGCTGTTGACTACTGCACCATCTGTTCAGGTTAAGGACAGCTAGGAATGGAGGAAAAGGCAGGACCTTCACTCACCCACGGATTTTTATCTGGCTCCCTCTAGCCTTGCTTTCTCAACAACTCTAAGCTGCATTGCCCATTGTGTAGGGGCAGCTGCAGCACAAGGGACACATTCCCTCCCAGCAATAAAATTGCCTTATATAGCATCTCCTATATTTTTTCTGGGATGGTATCCCTCTCACCTCCTCAGGGACACTATCACATCAACTGGGAGCCACTACAAAGAAATAATGGGCTCTGGGAAATGTCAAGGGAGCCTCCTTTAGTGGAGGAACCATGAGAAGGTGGCCACAATTGGTATATAGGAAAATATGCTGAAATATGTGGTGGTTGGTTCTGCTCTCTGCTCATTAGGGAGGGGAGGGACGGTGGCTCAGTGGTAGAGCATCTGCTTGGTAAGCAGAAGGTCCCAGGTTCAATCCCTGGCATCTCCAACTAAAAAGGGTCCAGGCAAATAGGCCTGAAAAACCTCAGCTTGAGACCCTGGAGAGTCACTGCCAGTCTGAGTAGACAATACTGACTTGAATGGACCGAGGGTCTGATTCAGTATAAAGCAGTTTCATATGTTCATTTCTTGACCAGCTACCTAAATCCCTGCTTTAGTGGTGGAAATTCAGTATTGCTAGCTTTAACCATTTCTTGCTCCTGCTTTTCCATCTATCCCCCCCACCCCCGTACCCTATATCACTTGAATGCAGTAACTCATTCTTTTGGAAGGTACTGAATACTGGTGACAGGGTTTTTATTTCTTGCTAGTTTCCCTGGTGATGAGAGTGTGTTGAGCAGACTGGATAGGTCAGCTTAATCAGAGTTTGGGAGCAGAGGTGGCACTGGGTAGTACTTGGTTTGGGAGACCCCCAAGGAAAACTGGGGTTGGTACACAGAGGAAGGCAATGGCAAACTACCTCACCCCTTCTCTTGTCCTGAACACCCCATGGCTGGGTTTGCCATGAGTCGGTTGCAACTCAATGGCATGTTGCCCTTCTTAAGATTGTATCATTCTCATTCATTATTGCTTCCCTTCACTTTCAGCCTTTAGGAGTCAACCGAAAATGATTTTATTTAGGACTGCATTTGGTTAAGTTTAGTGGCAGTACTGAGTAGTGAATTTAAATTTGTGGGGTTTAAATGTATTTTAATGCATTTTATTCTAGGCATTTTTAGTATGTTTGTAAGCCTTCTTGACCTCCATAAGGAAGAAATATTTCAAACAAATTAACACTAATTGTTTCTGATGATAGCCTATCTAGGTCCCTGTATTGCTTCCAAGCTTTTAATAACACGCCCCATGTAGTCATAGGTCCCTTATTACCTGTGTTGGTGCATGAATTGATTGGAGAAAGGTTTTTCCCCTCACATAGGGCTATTTTAGTGTAGGCTTCTTTTATAATTTGGGTCCTATTTGCACAGATATATGTCTAAGGTACTATTAATTCTGCTCAAATCATAACCCTTTGTTTCAATTGCATAAACAGATCACACGGCATCAAAACAAAATAACAAATGATCATAAAGAGGAATTATCCAAAGTTACTGAAAATCATTTCCCAAAGCCTCATAGCTAGGAGGTACCTAGCTACTTGATTAGTGATATGAGAGTACTGGTCTGATAAAAGAAATAAAACTAAACACTAGGCACAGTCTCTTTTAAACTTGCATTAAAGCAGGGTAATTAAAGAGTTCCTCAACTCTGTATAAAAATTACAGTGAAGCAAAGCATGAGATATTAATTATGATCATGCAGGGTAATAGAAAAGGGTGAAAAAAACCTATTATTTAGCAGCTGCAACGATTAGTAGTGACTCTAACAAGTTTGTAATCTGCTCAGGCACACTCACACACATGCATATGCTCTTTGGAAACCTAGATTATCTATCTCAGATAAACTTGTGAAAAGTATACTTGGGAATTATCTCTAGACAGATGCTTTTGGATAGGAATGCACACAAAGTGGAAAAATGTGATTTGTATCCGTTCATGATTTGCGGCTGAATCACAAACCAAACCACGGTCCCTTTAAACAATGTTTGCAGAAAGTCTGAAAGACAGCTCAGCTGTTGCAGGGTGTCTTGTGCAGTTTCTTTAAACTTTAAAAGAACTGTACAGAAAAGCCTGAAACTGTTGAGTACTCAGATGTGGCTTTCACAGAGAACAGAAAGCAAGAGTTGAAAGCAACTCAAGAGTCCCTTTAAATCCCTGCTTTCTGCTCTATCGACAAACTACCATTATCTGCTTTAAAAATGTGTGAAAGTTCCTGATAGTAGAACCAAAGACAGGGCAAAATTCAGGTTTTGCTTTGTGGTTCCGTTTGTGCCCATTCCTACTTCTGGAGGCCATGACAGGAACAGTTTGGGGAAGGAGAAGATTGTTATGTGGTTCAGAAGCACCATGGCTGAATTTTTTCACATTAAAGCTCATGGGGTTCTGCTGCTTGTTGTTCAGTGAATCAATTTAGAAGCTTGCATTAAAAAAAAAAATACTGACACTAATTTGTGAACTCCCCCATTCCACTTTAGAATGAGCTCAAGTAAAATAATTTAATTGGCAGTGTGTTTGTTGAGTTTCAATCCTGTGTACTCCCTATTGTGTTCCAGATGAAGGGCTGTCACATAAAAAAGGGTAAAGGATTGTTCTCTGCTGCTCCAGAGGGAAAGTCTTGATCTAACAGGTTTAAGTTACAGGAGGATGGATTTTGACTGAACATTAGGAGAAATTTCCTAATTGTATAAGAGAACTGACAATGAAACCAATTAACAAAAGTGAGCGGAAGTGGGCTTTAATTTGCTGAAGGTTTTCAAGGTTGGACAGCCAACTGTGGAGAATGCCCTCTTTCAAACTGCACCTAATATTTTTGCTTCTATTGCCCTACCCAAATATTCTACTAATATGCTAATGGATGGATAGCATGCAATAGGGTTGTCAACCTCTGCCCTCCACAAACACCACCCTTCCCAGACTCCACACCTCCCCTCCATCTCCAGGAATTTCCCAAACTGAAGCTGGCAAACCTAGCATGCACTGACTGTATTCCCTATCTCTTTATTGGAGGAAGAGCCTCTTAAATTGGAAGAAGGCTTCTTGGAGGATGATTAGATCCACCCCAGTGTGAATAAAACCAAATAATGGGTGCTTTAAGGTACTGTTTAATTATTTCTGTGTGCTTTGCAACACAAAAACAGCTTGCAAACACCTCTGAGCAAGAATTTATCTTTCATAGAAAAATCCATAGATCACTGTAGTAAATATTTCCCCTGAATCAAGTGTATAAAAGCATTTGAGAAAAAAAAATGCATTAATTCTCCCCCCATTTGCCTAGAAACACTGGGAGGCTGCAACATTAAGGATGGGGAATTACATGTTTATAATTAAGTAATCAGTTATTTAAATACCTAGAATTCTAACTCTACAGGAAAAGTTGTTTATTTTAAATTACCTGCCAATGAATCAATGTTTTTAGTACTTCCAAATAATATATATTTTGCAATACCAAAGCCGAATATGTGTAAGAGAACTCAGAGTTTTTCCTGTCAAAACAAGAGGGATTCACGATTAATTTCATGGCAAATCTCATCCCCCTTAAAAAATACAAATGAGGGCTTTTTGGTGGTATAAATTTTTAATTTTTATAGAGGGAAAAAAAGAAAGATCTATAATGGCAGTGTACTAAATTTTACTTGAAGTGATAGCCTATGAATGTACAAAAAGAAAGTGAGTGTTTTAGAATTTTAGACTGACAATTATGCATTGGTTCCTCCCATTTATGTACTACCCTTACTCAAAGAAGCTAGAGACAGGATGATCCCATTTTTTCCCCTGTCGCAACAACTCTTTGATATAGGTGGTGTTGGGAGTGAATGATTGACACAAATGTGAATGACTGGTTGGTTTTATAGCCAAAGTTAGAATGTAAATCCAGGCCTCTCCAGTCCAAGTTCAATTATTTAATAACTATACCACATTGGTGCTGATAAAAACCAGTACAACTCTCCATAAACTCCAGAAGCTGACACTCAGTTGGAGATTGAACGGGTGGGGACATAGGAGTCACTGTTAGGTGATAGCATGATGTCACTTCTGGGGCAAGCCCAGAAGTGATGTCATTGCATCAATGTGATTCACTGGGAATTCTATGAATTTTTAGAATAATCATGTTGTTGTTTTTTAAAAAAATCATTAAACATAAAACTTAATACAATGCAACTGGAGAATTAACATACAATAAATTGGTATTCAATAATATTTTGTTACAACAGCATGCTGTCATAATCATATAATATTCCCCTCAGGAGTGCAATCTAAAGGCAACTTTCAAATTATATATATATATATTTCTACATCAATAAGAAGATTCAACATATATTGGTGGTCTTTACTCAGATGTGCAGAATGAAAATTATAAAAGGTCATTCACCCTACAATTACTAGGATGTATATTATACTTTGCCATTTCTTCTAGTACTAGATACCATTTTTCAGTAAATGTTGAATAGTAAGTACTAGAAGTATTTTGTGCTATATTATGTTTTTTTCCCCAGGCCTCATTTTGGACAGGACCTCACAGGAGCAAAGCTCCAGAACCTCTAAACCGTATTGTGCTCTTTCTTTATTACCCCCTCCCCCCAAAAAACACCCTTACTTCTGGGCTCCATTGTTCAAACCCCCTGTGAGAAATTTGCTGAACTCTAAGATTTGACAAACTTTTTACTATTTCTCCCCACAAAAATGGGAAAATAACCAAAACATATAAAGCAGACAGATGGAAATCTTCACCATTCCACTGTGGCCACATAGCAGAAAGTTAGGTACCATCTGATGAGTAATTTAAATGATTGTAACCTGGTATTGATAATATTTGAAGTAAACATTTGAGATTTCCTAAATTTATCCTAATAATATCCCAATCAAATTCAGTACAATTGATTGCACAATCTCTTTGCCAAAGATTTTGCTATCTAGGGAGCCGGTCTTTCAAGCCCAACGCAAAGCTCCCAGCCTTCCCCCTCTGCCACTTAGACTTCACCCTCGGCCCCCTTCATCGGTTAAGACCAAAGAACTTCAGATCTATGGGCTCCCCCAGAGAATAGGTCTCCAGAAGCAAGCCCTCTGCCTCTGGCCAGCTTGCCACCTCAGAAAAAGTCCCCGTCAGCCATATGATGCCCCTCCGGCAGATCCAGGCTTCCCAATTCCTGGACCATGATGGGACAGAAGGAGGAAGGGAATAACATGCCATTACGGGCTACGATTCATTTCCCTGGAACTGACCTCAAGTGGGATACCAACAGGGAGGCTCCCATGTGCCTATTAAGCCAATATCTGCAGGCACTACCAGCAGGCATGAAGGAGGCGGCCATGAAACCCACTAATATGTATTAGGCAGCTGAAGTCCTCCAGAAGCCAGATGCCTTTTTGAAGCGCCTATATGAAGCCCACCGAATCTATTCGCCCACCAACCACAAAGTTGCGGGTGCTCAACAGATGGTGAGTGGTGCCTTTGTGGCTCAGTCAGTTCCAGATATCAGGTGAAGGCGGCAGGAGGTTGAATTGAGCATGAAAGGAGACTAGAGAGGTGCTTTTCAGCCAGTCAGATGGAAGGCTATGGGTGTCAAGCCAAGCAGCTGGCCCAAGTAGTGGAAGGCCTGCGGAGGAAGTTGTGGGCTGAAGTGCTTCCCTCAATAACATTGTCCTGCCCCAGTGGCTGCAGGAGATAAGAAAGAATACCCTGGCAGAGGTGCAGCTCCAGATGGAGAAGTGGAGGGTCATCGACCTGGAGGTCCCGATGTATGAGGTGTCCGAGCTCCTGGGCATCTATGAAAAAGCCAAGCAGCTGGTGGAGGGAAAGCTGCCCAGCAGCAAGCAGAAGACTGAGCAGATCCTCAAAGGGAAACTGGCTGCCATCAATAAATCCTCGTGCCTGAAGGCTGAATCCAAAATTGTACCAGAGAGAGATGGACAAGGAAACAGTAGAGGCACAGAAGAAGCAGCTGGCCCAGTGCCAGGATGTGGTGTGCGCCTACAGGAGCCTCCCCAAGGAAAAGAAAGCCCCAATTGCCAAACCCCTATGTGACGTTACAAAGGGGAAGGGGGGTAAGCAAACACCCTTTAAAGTGAGACACTAAGTAACATCAGACTTTAAAGAAGTTAAAAGACTGGTGTTAAAAGCTCTGGCCCTAGGGCTACCTGATGTCAGCAAGGCTGCCACCCTCCTCATTCCTGAAATATATGGGACTGCAGTTGGAGCTCTGTACCAGATGGAGTGCGCCAGGCAGAATATGCTGTGATCACCCTGCGAAGGCAGAGCCAATTGCTCTGATCAGAACACTTGAATTAGCAGCTGGAGCCAGAGCAAGCATCTGCACCAATTCAACATATATGTTTTGACCCTCTATGCCTATGAAGCCCTAACTAATGAGAAGGAATTAATTCACACAACAGAAGAGGTTACCAAATATAGCCCCAAGATACTGCGACTTTTGGAAGCTGTACTGTACAGCACATCAAAGCCATTCAGCAGCAGCAGAAAACTTGTCTGCCCAGTGTTTCAAGTCAAGCTATCTGAGTGGTTTCACCATTATACCCAAGAAGAAGGAGGGAAAGCCCAGGGAACATCGACCGATCGTGATCAAGGACAGCTATCTGATAACACGCTTATTTGTCCCCAAAGCTATAGCTTGGCTTTAGTGCAGCAAACTTATAAGAGAACACATTATAGGAGACTCTGCCATAGCAAGGCTACTAGATAGACAGGTGTTGTGGACTCTGTGCTACAGCTGCAACCGGATGTGTGTCCCGTCCCAGAAATAAACCAAGACAGGGCCTAAATTAGCCCCAGGGGTGCAGCATGTAAAAACTACCCCATTTAAGTTTGTGATACTCAATTTCACTGAGCTGCCCAGATCACTAAGTACTCACTAGACTTTGTGTGCTTACTCCAATTGGAATAAAGTCTTTCCAATCAGAACCAAGAAGGCCTCTAAGATATCGGCCCCAGAGGAAGGTGAGAGAGCTTCGGTTCATTGGAAGAATTAAGTAGCTAAAATGTGTCAGAGGACTAGCTTTAAGTAACCTGACACATTGCCCATTGCCTTGTTTAAACTGAGATGCTTACCCAGGAAAGGGCTGGAAATTAAGTTCTTTAAGAGATTATTCCTGGAAGGCCCCTCCTAGTGCAACAGGGAGTAAGGAAGACCCGGCCCAAGTAGGGACTCTTGTGTGGTTTCAAGAGATTCAGTTGTTAGGAAGAACTATGAATGATGTGTCTAAATATGTGTTAGAAACTCTCCCTCTCCAGGTGCACCATCCCATGCATAAATTCCAACCTGGACTCATCTTCAATGAGCTTCCCCAGATACAGTCTGTTCCTGGGCCTAAAACTTACCCGACCACCGACCTCTGGGCCCCACTTACCGGCAACAGTGGGGTTCACATACAACTAGACGACCCCTAGCTGCCGTCACACTAGCTGACGTCCTCAATGCTCAGGAGGAAAAAGCCATCAAAGGAGCAACTAGCTGATCAAGTTGAAGACCTATAATAAGCCCTAGTCAATGTGTTGTGGGTTTTTTATTCTTTACTTGTGTTTAGGCAGATACTGGAGCTGGATTCTGCAATTTGACCACACTTAAGTGAAAGCTAAGAGTTTTGGAAAAACAGGATTTTTCTGAAAATATTGCTGTTCCAAATTCGAATAGTTGGGATTCTGGTTAGAGGTTAAGGGAAAGTATTATAGCAATCAGGGGTTGGAAAGCCCATTGGTTGAATTAGACCCCCGTGAACTGCAGTGAATGGGAAATGTCATTGTCTTATAAACATTTCGTAAAAGATTATGGGGAAGGGGATCATGAAACCCAATTCAATACTCTAAGTTAGCCTTGGCTAAATACACCTAGGGCCTCGCCAAACACAGACCTTTTTGGTTTTAGAAAGTCAGGAACAACTTTGTCCCCATTATTGTGTGCAGGTTTGGGGTTATAGAGCACCTGCCATAGCTGTGCTTCTGTCATATAGCCAAAAGTATCCACGATATACGGTTAGACCTTCCTGAAATTGGGGCTCCCAGATTCGTTTACACATGAGTCTGGTCTGGGGTCTGTGTACACGTTAAATAAACAGCTGTTTCTTCCTGATTTCGCCTGTGGCTTCGTTTCTGCCTGACCACCAGCAGCTAAGGTTGCTGCTACATTTGCTTGGTTACAAGCTCTAAAGATCTTATTTACCCTTTTAAGTAAACCTTTGATGCTCCCTTCACTTGTTTTGGGTATACCCTCAAAATCTGTTAACGGTCTCTGGAAGGCTAGTATTATGTCTGGTTGTACTAGTAGGTGCTTTAGTTATAAGTACTGATACCAATTGAGTTTACTGTCTAGCTTTCTTTCATGCCACTTCCAGGTTCAGCCTATAACTGATATCATGCCATTGCTCCAAAGGCAATTGTAGGAGCATTTTTTTAACATGTCATCCTACTGAGCAGTAGTGGGGGTCAGGGGCTGCTGCCAGGAGATTTCCCACTATGTCAGCCCTAAATTTAACATAGCCACATTCATGCATAAGCCATTGCCTCTGTAACAATCACACTACAAGGAAACAATCATAGAGCTGAAGATAATTCTTCACTTAAGAATGCAACACTATATGCATTTTATGCCACAGTTTGTGTGACTTGTAACCCACCCTGATCCCACTCTCAGGGAGGGCAGGATATAAAAAGGAGGAGGAGGAGGAGGCCTCTCCACTCACACTATTCCCAGATGCAAACTGTCCCTCCCTGCCCCCCCACCAGCAGTATTTTTGGGAACATTCTGGCTTGCAGTGGCAGGAGCGAGGTGATAAAGTTATGCTATACTGATGAAAATCCTTCCATCAGTGGAAAGGAATAGCAGAATACAAGCCAAAGATTCCATCTCTTTTTTCTGCTCCTATGGTAGTGTGAATAAATCAGGAGTAAGGTTTTATATAAGGGGCACAGTCATTGAAAAAGCTTTACTAGATACAATTAATGTAGATAATTTATATTACTTGGCTGTTCAGTTCTATAACGTTACCACAAGTGCCATACTGGCAGTCAGTCTTAATAAATAATCATGCTTGCAGCCGTAGCATAAATATTTTTTTCCTGGACTAACATAATTCAGTACATTTTCTTTTTTTGACATTCATAGTAACTCTACACCAGCCAGTAAGCTACCAATGCTTCATGAGAGCCAATTTTGTGTAATGATTAAGTGTGTGGACTCTTATCTGGAAAAATCGGGTTTCATTTCCCACTCTTCCATATGCACCTGCTGATGTGACCTTACGTCATTTACAGTTCTCATAGAGCTGTTCCTCTCAAGAGCAATTTCTGTTAGAGCTCTCTCAGCTCCACCTACCTCACAGGGTGTCTGTTGTGGGGAGGGGAAAGGAAAGGAGATTGTAAATCACTCTGAAACTCCTTCAGGTAATAAAGGGCGGGGTTATAAATCCAATCTCTTCCTCTTCTTCTACCTGTTGAAGGCCCCTGATCCAGATGCTTTGTCTGTCCCTCCTCTCCAGCCAAAGAAAGAGGTAGTCAGGACTTGAAAGCTCGTGAGATTTTGAATTAGAGTTCCATTTTTTTTCCCATAATTCAAGCTTCCCCATTTTCCAGCTCTTCCTTGCAGTTTCTAACACCTAATGATTTTCATAGAATCATAGAGTTGGAAGGAACCTTCAGGCTCATCTACTCCAGTTCCCTGTACAATGCAGCAACTTCACAAATACCTCCCCCACACACATACATCTCCAGTGACCCTTGCTCCATGCCCAGAAGATGGCAAAAATCTCCAGGATCCCTTGCCAAACAGGCCTGGAGAAAAATTGCTGACTGACCCTAAAGTGACAATCAGCATTTCCCTGGGCATGTAAGAAAGAGTCATGAGATCAAAGCACTGATGCCCTTCTTCTCATGATCTCCCTAATTCACAGAATCAGCATTGCTGTCAGATGGCCATCTAGCCTCTGTTTAAAAACCTCCAAGGAAGGAGAATCCACCACCTCCCAAGGAAACCTGTTTCACTGAGGAACCATTCTGCCAGGAAGTTCTTCCTAATATTGAAGAAGAAGAATTGAAGATTTATACCCCACCCTTCTCTCTGAATCAGAGACTCAGAGTGGTTTACAATCTCCTATATCTTCTCCCCCCCCCCCACAACAGACAACCTATTAGGTGGGTGAGGCTGAGAGGACTCTCACAGAAGCTGCCCTTTCAAGGACAACCTCTGTGATAGTTACGGCTAACCCAAGGCCATTCCAGCAGTGCAAGTGGAGGAGTGGTGAATCAAACCTGGTTCTCCCAGATAAGAGTCCACCCACTTAACCACTACACCAAACTGGCTCTCTGAAAACTCTTTTCATTTAATTTCAACCCATTGTTTCCGGTCTTACCTTCTGGGGCAACAGAAAACAGTTCTGACACCTTTAATTGACACCCCTTCAAGTACTTGAAGATGATGATCGTATCACCTCTCAGTTGCCTCCTCTCCATGGGATTTTACCTAGCATCACTCTAAGTTTGTCAAAATTTCTAGATAAGAACTCAGGAGACTGTGAATGAAACATTCTCTTGGGAGTGGCTTGTAGGCCATCCTCTCAAGCAACTAGAGGTCAGGAACTAACAGAACTCCAAAACAGGGTTACAAAGGCTATACAGGGAGGAAATAGCCACTCACAGCCAAACCTTGTGGCAGTCCAAGAGCCCTCCAGTCCACCCACGTTTTTTTCTAGCAGTATGGAAGAGTTCCCAGCAAAGACAAAGCTGGCATGTTATGACCTAGGCCAATTAGTTCATTTTCCTTGTAAATATTAAAGGGCCATGGGTGAAGGCAAGGTCTACATGACCATCCTCTGTTAGTTGACAACTTTCTGCCTGCAATGTATGCAAACATAAGTGAGAACTGAATGTGTGTTCCTGCCTGGCTCACTGGCTTGGGGACTTGGGAACAATGAGCAGCAGGATCCAAAGCCCTGCTGCCCTGCTTCAATCACGGCCCCCCTACTGGTTTGAATGGACCAATCAAACACTTGCACAGGAACACAGGTGTGTATATAGTTGGCCCTGTGGGCCCAATTCTGAAGTCTGATGCTTAGTCTTACTATGTAATCAATAAAGAGCTGATGTTTCACTACCACCTCGCCTCTTCCATGTGTTGAATCCACTATATTATACTGCCCAAATAAGAGCTTTTTCTCAGGCTGAATTTCTCTCTTTTCTTCTCAACTCCTGCTCCTTCTTGAAGCCCTGAAACAATCCCAAAACTCCAGGACAGCATTTTTTTTTTAAAATCCTGAATTTTTTAGGAGAGATTCACATTATTTTGGATGTCTCTGAGCCAACTGGAAACAGCTAAATACAGGTATAATTTCAGTTTCAGATGCACCTCACTATCCCAATTTTAACAATTCCAATTACAGTAATAGATATGAACATGAGTATCTTTTATACCCCATCTTATGATACATTCTTGGTAAGATAATGAAACCACCCCCTTTGCATGTTTACTGGATTAGGTTCAAGTTTCAGAAGAATGTTGAAAATGTTGCCTCAAAAATGGGATACTTCAATCCATAAAGGGTGCTTGCTACTTATTTACTCATTTAAGTATTATTCTTTTCTGAGATCTGAAATTTCAAAATGTTTTAGTATCTTCTGTCAACTGACAAAGTGTATTTCTTTGAGGAAATATTAGGCATCATTTTTAGGAGGAAACAAAAAACCCCTATCAAATCTTGAAAAATGGTGGTTAAGTAACAATTGCTCAACATCATCCTGTGAACAATTCTATTATCCTCAGTATATGATGTTTTGCATGTTAAGGCAATTGACAGTTCACTGATAAATAATCAGTCCAACTGTGTGCATTTGCCCTTGGATTATAATTAAAATGGCAAAAAAAAATTAATAATATTCAATATCAGTTAATGGGGAGATTAGTATGGTAGTAAAATGAATGTTTGGATGTTTGCCTGAGAACATATGTTCTCCTGTGCTTTAAAGTGTAAAGTTGTCTTAATGAAACCTCAAGACTGTTTACATTCCTAACAGGCAATAACTGATAAAATGAATCATGGGATCATTTTTTGTAAAAACCTGCTGATTATAATTTTAATGCTAATTAGGATGTTGTCTTTGGGGTGCAGTTCACAACTGGCACTCTATAGGGCCTTTCTGATGTCATCTTAGATGTGCTGGAATCCTTACAGCAGGTATCTTCCTTTTATGACTCACCATTGAAACAAGACATCCTAAGTCCCTTGTGATAAACAAAGAACATGATGATTTCTCATCTCAGCATCATGCCTCCCAGGAGAAATACTCATGCAGAAAATATCTTTGTTGTGACTTCATTGGAAGTAATATGGTATTGGAGACCTGAACCATATCCTTTTAATTCTTTCATATCTGTAATATAATTAATGAAAGATAATGACTTCAAACAATTTTCAAAATATTCAGAAATGACTTCTGGCAATAGATTTCCACTGACAGGAGGGGGCAATTATTAAGGGTGTACAGTCTGAGGTTTCCTATCCTAAAATTTGTCCAACTTACCCAGCTTCAGATCAGTTAAGCTGTACCTGTCACGGTCAAACATTTCCCAGAAAGACTCCTGGTCCCCTGACCTTCATGATTTAATTGCTGGAAATTTAATACAGCCTGCCTGCCCTTTAAACAACAACAAGTTCTCCATGTCCAGATGCATGCCTGCACCCAGAAACAACCCCCTTCCCAGGTCTCTGGCCACTGGAAACAAGGAAGGGTACCAGGGCATGGGGTGCCTGCCTAAACCAGTCAAATTAATCTAGAGGGGCCAAGCAGCATTTCCAAGAAAACACACACACATCTTCCCCTTTCTAAAATTGTAAATCCGAATTAAAACCATATTTTTTTTCTCCCAATGAACAGCCCTAGCAAATATTGCCACTTGTCCTACATAAGAGAAGCCATGTCCTTGTCCTACATAAGAGAAGCCAATGGCCCATCCAGTCCAACACTCTGCAACACAGTGGCCAAAAAAACCAGGTGCTATCAGGAGGTCCACCAGTAGGGCCAAGACATCAAGTGTTCTTTGCAGCTGGAAAGTTTATGCATATGTTACAGTGTTTATTTGCACAAATTACTTATGTGATGAGTGGTGCTTTTTATATGTACTCACCTTTTTGTTTACAGAGATATTGCAAGAATCAGGCTTGCTGTGCTGTAACCCATCTCTGCCCTGACATGGATTCTCATCAAATCTTGGAAGCTAAACATGGTTGGCCCTGGTTAGTACCTGAAGGAGAAACCACCAAGCAAATTCAGAATTGATACATGGAGGTAGATAATGACAAACCATCTCTCATTTGTCCCTTGCCTTGAAAACTCCATGGAGTTGCCATAAGTCAGCTGTGACTTGACACTTCCCACTGCAACAATCCATTCCTATGTGTTTAATTTTCAGGGAAGTACTGTTTTCTATCTTGACAGGAGGATAGAAAATTCTGGAATACCCTCCCCTGGCATCACTAAACATGTTCTCCATTGTACCAAAAAAAAAAAAAAAAAGGAAATTGCTCCTTGTTCATAACATAAATCATGTTTGAGTTTATTGGATGTTTTGTGTCCACAAGGCATAAAGAAGAGAAAATCCATTTGATTACAGATTGACTATACATGGGAGAATCATCGTGGTTTGGATCCTTTCCCACAGAGTTGCTGCTGATGGCGTGCTGCTTCCTGTTTCTCTTTCCTGTCTCTGTGGGGGGAGAGAACTCACAGAAACAGCACTGGAGAAGGGGCATTCTTGGCTATAGCAGGAGCAGAAAGGGGTGGGGGGAGTCATGCTCCATGCGTAGAAATCCTACTATCTGTGGAAGAGCTCTGGTAAATCCATGCTATTGCATCTGCAATTTGCAAAACATATCCAAACATTTACTTTTGAGTATAGTCCATTAGCAGCTTTAACACTGGATACTGGTTGCCTTGCCCTAATTCGGCTAGTCCAATCTCATCAGATCACACAAGCTAAGCGGGGTCAGCTCTGGTTACTATTTGGATGGAAGACCACCAAGGAATACCAGGGCTGCTATGCAGAGGCAGGCAACGGCAAACCACCTCTGAATGTCTCTTGCCTTGAAAACCTTGTGGGTTCACCAACAGTTGGCTGTGAATTGGACTCTTGCACTCTGAACTGCTCCCTCATCCCGAAATGTTATAGCTCACTTTAGCAGAAGCTTCCCAGGCTGTGACTCATTTATGGCCTACCAGGTGCATTGCAATCTCCCTAATATTGTACTCTCTTGGGCAGATAACAGATACATCTATCCAGCTGTTGGTGCTCCACTATGCATGGTTGTTGGGCTGTGCTTATCTTAATGCATCAGAAACTGAGCAGGTCTCCTTGATTCTTAAACTACCTGGCATCTGAGTCTCAAAATCTCACCTCTCCCTAGATTCCTTTAAAAAAAGAAAGATAGATATTAGCTTGATCAAACAACATAGCCCCAGTTCACTTACATTATCTGTATTAATCTGCTTTATATATTTGTTCCCTGTTCCACCACAGCAACAGTTCAGTCAGACATTTTGCAACAATATAAAGCTCTGTAGGAATGATTGTGACTGTACGCCTGTCGCTGTTTATTGCACAATTTATAGGGCTTTCTCAAAGAAATCCAAATATTTCATTCCTAAATACAAAGCACATACTGTATTCCTCAGAAAGCAATGGGGCTGCAAAATCCCAACCGAGCGCAACAACTCTCTAAAGCACGAGTTTACAGTAACTCAGCTAGACGTGCAGAAGTGTTTTGTTTGCAGACCCCCCTCTTAGAAAGAAACATTGCCGTACCTCCATGGAAAACATAAATTTCTGGCTACTTATGAAAGATTTCTTTGCTTTCCTGAGCCAGAGCCTGGTTCAGGCATTCAAATAGCCATATGCAAAGAGAAACTAGAGACCAAAGAGTCTATGGTGGTGTGTTCTCCAACCTTGGGAAATTCCTGAAAATGTAGGGGTAGTGCCTGGGGAGATAGAGTTGCTAGCAGCTGGGGTGGTGAAGGTCTCCTGGAATCAGAACTGATCTCCAGGCTACAGGCTTGGGGAGATAGAGTTACTAGCAGCTGGGGTGGTGAAGGTCTCCTGGAATTAGAACTGATCTCCAGGCTACAGAGATCAGTTCCCCTCAAAAGATGGCTACCTTGGAGGGCTGACTTTGTGGCATTATATCTCACTGAGGTCCTACCCCTCCCCCAAGCTCCATCCCCCAAATCTCCAGATGTTTCCCAACTCAGCACTGGCAACCCTATGGAGTGGGAAGACTTTGGGGGGGGGGGATCCAACGACATTGTTCCCTTTGTGCCCTCCAGTCGCTGCAGAGCCTTCCCTGCAATTCCTGTGCTGCTAGCATTTTGCTCTACACAAGGTCGAAGACTGACAAGGAGCCCTTATGCATGTAGAGATAACAGTGGCAGAGGAAGCAAGTGCCACAGCAGAGGAAAGACTCCACAGCAGCTGGAGATACATGGGGGAAAATGTCGTAGAATCCAAGCCACTATCATATAAATTAACAAACCATTAAAATCCAACTGATAAAAATCCAGGTAATAAAACAACAAAAAACCCAAAACACGGAGTGTGAAATGTTTAGTAGCCCACATGATAAAAGGCTAGAAGCATATTATTCACAATCGATGGGCATGCCCCTAAAATTGCTCACCGTCACGTCCCCATCCTTTTATATGCGGATGATGCCATCTTACTGTCATGTTCCCAAATTGGATTGAGGCGTCTATTATACCAAGTTATGACCTATCTCAATAACAACGAGTTAACCCTGAATTATGGGAAAACAAATATTTTAGTTTTCTCTAAATCTTGGAAGCAACTATTATGGTCAGTCCAGGGAAACCCTATAGAACAGGTCAAAACTACCAAATATCTGGGGATTAATTTTTCCTTTAATGGGAGCTGGGCAACCCATCGCAATTGAGCTCTAACAGTGGCAAGAACTAGTGCCTTGGCTATTGCCCGTTTTTTTATCTGAAAGGGAACCGATATGTCCCTATGGCCCTAAGAGCTTTCAATGTGAAATCTAGCCCCCAACTCTTATATGGTGCCCCGATATGGATCAGTGCCTTCGATTACACCACTGAAGGCCTACAATCCTTCTTTTTGAGGAAAATACTGGGATTACCCAACTGTGTTCCTTATGCTGCAATTTGCATGGAAACTGGACTGTCGCTGCTGGAAACTCGCACCTGGCTTTTGACCTTTACGTTTTGGCTGCGCCTTTTATTTAACTCTTATCAGAATTCTTTCACCTTTTTGATGCTGATGGACCATCATGCATCCAAATGGTTGACCCTGATCCAAAAGAAAATCACATCCATAGGAATTTCCTTGGATGCATTTTATCTATCCTCTGCTTCTGCGGTATTTCAATCCATCAAACGTAGACTACTAGATATCCAGTTGCAACGTCTGACTGAGGCAGCTCGGAAAACTTGCTCCCCAAGCTATCTGGGTTTATCCCAGAGTCCTGGGCTTTTAGCTCCCTATTTCCTCTTTTTAACTGATCCTCACCAAAGAAGAGCACTCATGCTGGCTAGATTTAATGTATTACCATCGGCCATCCTCTTCAGAAGATACCACAGAATCCCCCGCAATCTTAGACGATGGCCTTGTAGCCAAGGAGTCATCGAAACGGTCCCTCATGTTCTTCTGGACTGCCCTTTCTATAGCAGTCCACGAGCAAGATACCTAGATGCACTGCTCTCTGACCATCAAGGCCTTTCTGACAATGCCAAGGTTCGCTTTTTACTCCACGGGAAACACAACTTTGTCACTACTCATGTTGCTTGCTTTTTACAGGTTGCGATCCAAATCAGAGAGGCTTTTACTCATGCATAGCCCACAGCTATTTTATGTCATTTAACTTTTGCTTGTTTTTTAAGGTTTTATTATATTCTATAGTGTTACTGTTGGTTTTAAAGTATACTGTATTCTTATATTAATGCCAATAAAGGTCTATGGTCTATGCAAAACAGGTCACGCCTTGGATTGTCAAGGGTCCCTAAAATTGTTTGAGCAATGGACACCCTGACTCAGGGTGGCAGGCACAATCACAATATGGCTTCCACTTGAGGTCATAAAATGGCTGCTGCAGGAGAGCCACAAAATGTCAGGGCTGGCCCTGCCACTAGACAAACTAGGCAATTGCATAAGACACCGGTCCTCAGGGGACACCAAATTGGGTGCCCACAATGTGATTCAATGACATTATCAATGCAGTGGGAGCACCAGAAGTTAGCCTTGCCTAGGGTGCTAGACATTCTAGGGCCAGCCCTGCAGGGAGTGAGGTTATATACAACTCTTCATAGTAAAATTCAACATTCAAGCAGAAGGTCTGTTTAACAGGATGCCATTCTGAAGCTCTGCTGAGTAAACACCCCACCTAGCCCCTCCTGCTTTCTAAAAGCATTTTATTGGGTCCCCAGGATTGGCCCTGCCACTAGGGAAACTAGGTGTTTGCCTAGGGTGCCAGCCTTCTGGGGGCATCAAATTGGGTGCCCCTCATGGTAATGTTATCAGTGTGGGGGGAGGGCACCAGAAGCTAGCCTTGCCTAGGGTGCCATACAGTCTATGGCTGGTCTGTGGGTGCCATGAATGGTGTCAGCAGGCACCATGACATCCAGGTCCCACATTGGAGACCCCGGATCAATTCATTAGGGATTTTATTTTTGTCCACCAGCTAAGATCTTCCTCATGAGTTGTCTCTCTGAACTTGCCTTGAGAGGTGTGACAGGTGATAACTAGATACAGGGCATTTTCAGCAGTGGCACCTCATGTCTGAAATGCCCTGCCACAGGTGCCTCATCTGGTCCCTTTCAGACACCAGGTCCAAATGTTTCTCTTTTATCTTATCCCCTCAGGATTTTAATTGAATAGTTTATTAAAGCCAGTTTAGTGTAGTGGTTAAGTGTGTAGGCTCTTATCTGGGAGAACCAGGTCTGAGTCCTCACTCCTCCACTTGCAGGTGCTGGAATGGCCTTGGGTCAGCTATAACTCTCACAGGAGTTGTCCTTGCAACGGCAACTGCTGTGATAGCCCTCTCAGCCCCACCTACCTCAGGGGTGTCTGTTGTGGGGGAGGAAGATAAAGGAGATTGTGAGCCACTCTGAGAGTCAGAGTGGAGGGCGGGATATAAATCCAATATCATCATCATTATTTTTGTATGCTTCTAGACTGAGCTGTTTAATGAGACTCTTTTTCCACCATTCAATAGTGTATGCTTTTTGGTTCTGTCTGCAGGTTTTAATGCTAGAGATAACACTCTATGATTTTGTGGGTTTTTTGAAGCCACCTCAAGCAGATTATCTGAAGAGGTGGTGAAGGTATCTATTTGTTTGTTTGTTTGTTTCCATTTTGCAATTTCTTTAAATGTTCTGTATTCATAGGGAAGTGTTACAGCTGTTAATTTAATGGAAGGATTATAATGCAATCCTAAAAACAATTTCCTGTGAGTAAGCCTCAATGAACAAACTTGAGTAGAATTCTGAGGAGACCTGCTTAAGATAATATCGTTGTTGGCCTAGTAGTATGACTGGGGAGAGAGGGACACCCTTTCCTATAACTAATAAAGGGCAACATTTTCCACTTATGCTAGGAAACACATACTAAGAACTTTATGAAATGCATTAGGCAGTAGTCAAATATGAAAAAAAGCAACTCTGTACTGTCAGGCTGAATTGTCAAAGGTTTTGGTTCATTGTTGATTTCATGGTCCTGATGAAGAAACCCCTGCCACTCCAGAATAGGGCGCTGCCATGGATCATTTGACAGCAAATTAGTCATCTCATGAAATGGAATTTGAAAGCATGAATGGATGTAAATGAGAGGTAGGTTCTCCAGATTGGGTTCTGTCCCCAGTTTGTGACTAGGGGCTCCATTTCAAGAATAAGACTTCCTTCATAAGGACATGCATGCCTGACCATATACACTTAATCTTCATCATGGGGAAAAACAAAAACCATGATGTCTGAATGCAGCCAGTTAATGAACAGAAGAGAAGAGATTGGCTTTATACCCCGGCCTTCACTCAGAGAGTCTCAGAGTGGCTTACAGTCTTCTTTCCCTTCCCACAACAGTCACCCTGTGAGGTAGGTGGGGCTGAGAGAGCTCTTTTGAGAATTACTAGTGAGAGAGCAGCTCTTTCAAGAACTGTGACAGACCCAAGGTCACTCAGCAGGTGCATGTGGAGAAGTGGGGAGTCAAACTCAGTTCACCCAGATTAGAGTCCGTGCACTTAACCACTACACCAAACTGTTAAATTAGTATAG